>NW_017619598.1:1952714-2323323 GCF_001879475.1 Ipomoea nil
TTTGTGTGTATTATGTTAAGAGTTGATGTGTATTATGTTAAAAGTTTATGTTTATTATGTATTATGTTAGATTATGTGTATTATCTTTTAAAAAGAGTATGTATATTTTGTTATAATATTATGTGTATTCATGTATAACATTATGTGTATTCAAGTATAACATTATGTACATTCTTGAACAGCGGTTTTTTTTTTTTTAAAGAAAAGCCTACTACCATTCACTGGGGCGGGAAATTTCAAAAAAAAAAATAATTAAAACGACGTCGTTTTGCATCTGGGCGCATAGTGCAATGTACGCCGTGGTGTAGGATATAAATTGCCCTTCTCCAACTCTCCCTTCTCCAACTCTAAGGGTTCCCACACTCCGACCCGACAGAGCATGTGAGAGGATGTAAATCACGGTGACCCAATGGTTCAGTAGACAGTGTCAAATGCCGGTGCGCACAAGGAATCTGTCCACTTTGGACATAATTCTCACACTGTCGCCGTCAAGGTTCGAACATTGGTCTCTTCTCCCAAATACTACCCACTAAATCATTGAGCTAAGCTCGTGCAGGTTTAAGGAAAAATTAAACCCCTTGCCTACGGATAAGGGTATTTCTTTTTAACCTAACAGGTTAAAGTTTATGGGCAATTTCTGTGAGTATGTTAAATGCAATATAATGTAATTGGACACACATGGGGAGTATATACATAAGACCCACACATGTTTTGGAAGACAAAATTTGTTTGATTCATATGAATGAAAGGATTCTCTTTGCTAATTTTGTGAAATGAGTGTTTCCTCTTTCCTTGCCCAATTGTTTCACTTTTTATATAAATAAATGTTCAAATTGCAAAAGAACTTATCCCTTTTAGGGACCACTTTATCACCATCTCTTTGCTAATTTTGTGAAATGAGTGTTTCCTCTTTCCTTGCCCAATTGTTTCACTTTTTATATAAATAAATGTTCAAATTGCAAAAGAACTTATCCCTTTTAGGGACCACTTTATCACCACGTACTTATCTATTTGTGATGTTACTTCTCAACCTATTTTTAGTGTATATGTGGCTGATACATATTTCTTTTTACTTTAAAGTTGTAAAGTATTATATATATTATTTTACTTTAAGAGCACAAGAAATAAAATAAAATAAAAGTGTGGTTGGGTTTACTGCAGCCTTCCAATGGCTAATTCAAAAATATGGAATGATATAGCTATTATATTAAGGAATTTATATAAATTTCTCTGTTTCATTGTATTTTTATCAAATAAAATAAATTATAGGATGTGTCAAACGTATATTAATAAATAAATAACTAACTAACGCTTTTATTGGTTTGCATTTTACTATAATAATATAATTTTTTATACCCCTCCATCCTATATCATTGGTCATGTTAGGTACTAGATCAAATGCGGTCTGACATTTTTGTGCGGCCGTGCGAATTGCACAATTAGGTATGCAAAAATATATCACAACGTGTTCAGAAATACACCAGAGTAAAATGCACAAATGCAATCTTAAACTGTGCGGTAATGCTCCATTATGTATGCATAAATACACCACTATTTGTTCAGAAATGCATCAAAGTGAAATGTACAAATGCACCACACTCCTGGTACATTTTTGAACACGTTGTGCATATTTGCATGCCTAATAATAAATGACCACACGTCCGCACAGGAAGGTCTGTCGTGATATGGGGTCATGATATCAACAACATGCAATCCTTGCGCAGGATCTCTATCAGGGACGGGGCTAAAGGGGGGCAGCTGTCTCCCCCCCCCCCCCCCCCCCCCACCCCATCCCCACGCCTTATATAATATTTGTATGTATATATGTATATATAGTATATCTGTTAATATTAGTATAAAAACACTATTAATTATTACTTCAGTCACATTTTTAATAGTTTTTTTAATATTTAATACACACACACACTATATCATTCTTTTATATTAATAGTGAGATGTGCAATTTATAATGTGTTTTATATTTAAATTTTTTTATCAAATTAATTATGTTTCATATTTGTTATGAATATTTTTATAAAGTTTCGAAGTGTTCTATTTTTCGTCCATATCCAAAAATATTTACAACTATATTTCTTAGGTAATTTTTTTTTTAATTATCTCTTTTGTTTTAATTATCCAAATACACCACTATTTGTTCAAAAATACATCAAAGTGAAATGTACAAATGCACCACACTCCTGGTACATTTTTGAACACGTTGTGCATATTTGCATGCCTAATAATAAATGACCACACGTCCGCACAGGAAGGTCTGTCGTGATATGGGGCCATGATATCAACAACATGCAATCCTTGCGCAGGATCTCTATCAGGGACGGGGCTAAAGGGGGGCAGCTGTCTCCCCCTCCTCCCCCCCCCCCCCACCCCATCCCCACGCCTTATATAATATTTGTATGTATATATGTATATATAGTATATCTGTTAATATTAGTATAAAAACACTATTAATTATTACTTCAGTCACGTTTTTAATAGTTTTTTTAATATTTAATACACACACACACACTATATCATTCTTTTATATTAATAGTGAGATGTGCAATTTATAATGTGTTTTATATTTAAATTTTTTTATCAAATTAATTATGTTTCATATTTGTTATGAATATTTTTATAAAGTTTCGATGTGTTCTATTTTTCGTCCATATCCAAAAATATTTACAACTATATTTCTTAGGTAATTTTTTTTTTTTTAATTATCTCTTTTGTTTTAATTATCCAAATACACCACTATTTGTTCAAAAATACATCAAAGTGGAATGTACAAATGCACCACACTCCTGGTACATTTTTGAACACGTTGTGCATATTTGCATGCCTAATAATAAATGACCACACGTCCGCACAGGAAGGTCTGTCGTGATATGGGGCCATGATATCAACAACATGCAATCCTTGCGCAGGATCTCTATCAGGGACGGGGCTAAAGGGGGGCAGCTGTCTCCCCCTCCTCCCCCCCCCCCCCCCCCCCCCCCACCCCATCCCCACGCCTTATATAATATTTGTATGTATATATGTATATATAGTATATCTGTTAATATTAGTATAAAAACACTATTAATTATTACTTCAGTCACGTTTTTAATAGTTTTTTTAATATTTAATACACACACACACACTATATCATTCTTTTATATTAATAGTGAGATGTGCAATTTATAATGTGTTTTATATTTAAATTTTTTTATCAAATTAATTATGTTTCATATTTGTTATGAATATTTTTATAAAGTTTCGATGTGTTCTATTTTTCGTCCATATCCAAAAATATTTACAACTATATTTCTTAGGTAATTTTTTTTTTTTTAATTATCTCTTTTGTTTTAATTATCCAAATACACCACTATTTGTTCAAAAATACATCAAAGTGGAATGTACAAATGCACCACACTCCTGGTACATTTTTGAACACGTTGTGCATATTTGCATGCCTAATAATAAATGACCACACGTCCGCACAGGAAGGTCTGTCGTGATATGGGGCCATGATATCAACAACATGCAATCCTTGCGCAGGATCTCTATCAGGGACGGGGCTAAAGGGGGGCAGCTGTCCCCCCCCCCCCCCCACCCCCAACCCCACCCCCACCCCTTATATAATATTTGTATGTATATATGTATATATAGTATATCTGTTAATATTAGTATAAAAACACTATTAATTATTACTCCAGTCACGTTTTTAATAGTTTTTTTAATATTTAATACACACACACACACACTATATCATTCTTTTATATTAATAGTGAGATGTGCAATTTATAATGTGTTTTATATTTAAATTTTTTTATCAAATTAATTATGTTTCATATTTGTTATGAATATTTTTATAAAGTTTCGATGTGTTCTATTTTTTGTCCATATCCAAAAATATTTACAACTATATTTCTTAGGTAATTTTTTTTTTTAATTATCTCTTTTGTTTTAATTATCCAAATACACCACTATTTGTTCAGAAATACATCAAAGTGAAATGTACAAATGCACCACACTCCTGGTACATTTTTGAACACGTTGTGCATATTTGCATGCCTAATAATAAATGACCACACGTCCGCACAGGAAGGTCTGTCGTGATATGGGGCCATGATATCAACAACATGCAATCCTTGCGCAGGATCTCTATCAGGGACGGGGCTAAAGGGGGGCAGTTGTCCCCCCCACCCCCACCCCCCACCCCTTATATAATATTTGTATGTATATATGTATATATAGTATATCTGTTAATATTAGTATAAAAACACTATTAATTATTACTCCAGTCACGTTTTTAATAGTTTTTTTAATATTTAATACACACACACACTATATCATTCTTTTATATTAATAGTGAGATGTGCAATTTATAATGTGTTTTATATTCAAAATTTTTTATCAAATTAATTATGTTTCATATTTGTTATGAATATTTTTATAAAGTTCCGATGTGTTCTATTTTTCGTCCATATCCAAAAATATTTACAACTATATTTCTTAGGTAATTTTTTTTTAATTATCTCTTTTGTTTTAATGTTTCGCTTTTATTGGAAAATTTTTCTGAATCCGTCCCTATTGCATGCTTCGCCCCCCCCCCCCCCCCCCCCCCCCTCAACCGAATTTCTGGCTCTGTCCCTGATCTCTATGCATAACACCCACAAGGGATCATTAATGAGCCACGATAACAACAAAATGTTCTAATTGCACATATTTTATTTGTTTAATGGTTTAATTGTACACTTTATACGTTCAATAACCTAATTGCACAAAAGAGATAAGTTTAGTGATATATTTGACACTTTTCCTAACAAATCATAAGCAATGAATAAAAGAAAATAAAATTTTTTTAAAAAAGGTTTGTTTGATTAATAAATACTGAGACTCAAATAAGACATATATATTCGTTAAGTGATGAGACAAGAGTTTTCAATATGATTCATTTTCGATCTTTTGTCCACATTACCCCAAATGGAGGGTAAATGACAAACACAACTAGGCAATAACAACTGCAACTCCATACGAAGTTGGGGCACTAATGTAGTATTACAATATTAAAAAGCTACCGTTTTTTTTTTTTTTTTTCAATTACATAAGATAATAAATTTTTATAAAATAATATATGGTCATAATATGTATTTAATTCTATAGTTTTAAATTGAGGCAGGCTAAATGTATATTAAATAAATACAAACAATGTGTTTTTTCTCATATATTTTTTCAATATTCTGAATACAACAATACACATGTATAATCAATTAATCACTAGCCAATGAAAAATAAAATTATCTTTTTAAAAAAAAACATTTGAGGGAGTAAGGATTGAACTTATAATATTTTAACCTAAGATTATAGGTTAATATTTAATGGCAGAACCAACCTCTAAATTTAGTAGTGTCAATATAGTCATCTTATTATTACTTTTAAAGAAATAAAAATATAAACATAATTTCTTTTAACAAAATTGTTTATTTTACAATATTTTATGATGCGCTTTTATATTCTTCAAGACATAAATATAATTTGTAATAGAGTCAATAGCATTCAAAAAATATATATAATTTATTTTTGTTTTTGAAAGGTATAATTTATTTTTGTTAGTTTGTTTCACATTGTATTTTCATTTTTTGAAAGTATTATACATTCTTTATCAACATTTTAAAATACATCTATTTACACAAATATGTATAATTCATGAGCAATTATTCATTACACTATCTCCCATCAAATATGTTATCACTTTTTTAATTGAAAAAGCACTTTCATATCATGCAAGTCACCACTTTGTAATGCTAGTTATACAAGAAAAAAAAAAAAAAAAACTATGGAATTTATAAAGCCATGGAACCTATACTAGCTAGGCGCTTAATTGTGAAGGTAAATCTACAAAGCTGGGGAGGAGGGAACGAGGGCTCATAAGAGAGTAGAAAATGAAGAAGTGCAACTATGGAGAATTGAATCATAACTACACCTTACTCTAGTTAATCTGTCATGTTTTTTATGCGAGTGGAAACGGTAAATATTAACTAAGGAGAAGGGTGTGGGGTGGGGACTTTTGATTAAGACAAGTGGGGGTTGTGACCAGGGCATGACAACCACTTGTTTTATGGGTGGACATGATTGATCGATGTATGACAATCACTTATTATATAGTGTGCAAACAATCCCTTGCTCTCTTTAAAATCATGAAGTATTCACCATTAGGGCATCTAATCGAGTGATATCCTATCTACTATTTCAACAACTAGACTAGGGTTCGTCCAAATCTCTAAAATGTCATGATTAGTTATGGTTTTTTGACTTATGACTTGTGTTTACTCCTTAGTTCATTGTGAATATTATTTGGGCATAGTGCCCATGAAATATTATTACCCTTTTTACCCATCCAATTTATATATTATTATTCAATTTATTATGGACTCGGTACCTAAAAATCATAATGAGCAATAGATTTATATATATATATATATATATATATATATATATATATATATATATATGGAATACCACGCACCTTAAATTTGACCTGGAGTGGGGCTGGCCTTTGACACTCACTACTTAGCGGGCCTAGAGTAGTCTAGCCTTCCTTGCCATGGCAAATTATTGTGTGGAAAACGACGTCATTTTGATGTTAAAAAATAAAATTCCTTGCTCCGCGTGCGTGTTAGAATAATGAACATTATGAGATAAGAATGGATTTTATGTGTTAGAATAATGTAATTTATGTGTTAGAATAATGTTATTTATGTGTTAGAATAATTTACTTGATGTGTTAGAATAATGATATTTTTTACGTCGTTTTGATGTTAAAAGAATTTCTTGCGCTGCATGCGTTTAGAATAATGAACATTCTTGAGTAAGGATGTATTTTATGTGTTAGAATAATGTACTTTATGTGTTAGAATAATGTATTTTATGTGTTAAAAGAATGTACTTTATATGTGTTAGAATAATGAAATTTATGAGATAAAATAATGTATTTTATGAGTTAGAATAATGTACTTTATGTCTTAGAATAATGTATTTTATGAGTTAGAATAATGTATAATGTATTTATGCACTTTGTATTTGAATAATGAAATTTCTGGGTAAGATAATGTATTTTATGAGTTCGAATAATATACTTTACATATTTTTGGGTCGTAGTCCACACAATAATGATTGACCTTGCCACCTTCAATGCCCGCAAACTGGCTAGGCTAGCCTACCCAATTTTTTTTCTTAATACACTCTACGTCTCTACTATTCTCTAACTTATAGTAATATTTTTATATGCTAATATAATATTCCAACATTTAATATTTTAATTTCATTGCTACCATCATTCAAATTATTTTCTAAATTTCTTCAAGACTCTTATTAGTCCAATATCCACTAGGACCACTACATACAACACTATAAAAATAATGAAATGTATAAACAATATTTAAACAAACATCACTAATTTAAATTTTAAAATATTCAACCATATATATATATATATATATATATATATATATATATATATATATATATATATATATATATATATATATTCAACCCGCAAACCAATAGGGACGGGCCTATGAGGCACGCTCTTTTGCATGCTGTCAAAATTGAAACGCACTCCTACCTATATAATGAGTTGAGCAGACTATTAGTACACGCAAAGTCCGTTTTTATGGTTGTATTTGAAATCCTTATTAAAGGTTAAAAAATGACTACAGGGCTGCCAGCAAGCATGTTCATATATAGTTTTCATAATCTTTTTTGGTTACAAAATCTTAGGATGATGAAGATTAGAAGAGGCAGGGCTCTATATATTTACCTCAGAAGTCACACCAATTTCGTACTTGATATTTTATGATAAGTTGAATTGGAATAGTTAAACAAGAAACATATATACTACTGAATATCAAATAAAAGATTTTGGTGTTTGCTAACCTACCAAGTTACAACGTAACCACTACTTCATAAATAAGGACTTAAGGAGTCTTCACGTGGACCGTGGTGCTTCTACATTACTGGATGCCAATTTATTACCGTTGTGTTTCTACCAACGGGCAACGGCTACTTTTTGGGTATTCTTCGTTCACCAAGTAACTTATGTATTTGTCATTTGTGTGTAGTAGAAATAAATAATTTAAGCATTAAGCCACCAATATTGCAATATATATAATGACACTATACTATAAGAATAGTATCATATAAGAGAAATAAGAACTGATATCAGTTTTACATCTATAAAAATTTGATGGATCTAATCAATTTTTTTTTTTTAAATGCATTGTTGTTTCGAAATTATCATCAACTTTACTATGCAAACTTTTTTTTTTTTTTTTTGAAACACTTAAACTTTACTGCAAACTTGAACACTTAAATATGCAATTTTTAACAACTAAATATATGCTGATAAATTTTATAAAATCAACGAAAAAACTAAATTTTAAATCTAAACCGTAAATGCTAGACTTTAAGCAGTAAAAAGTGAACCACTAAACCAAATAAAATTAAAAACTCAGTCATAAACTCTAAAATCAAAACCCTAAGTGCAATGCACTTTCGCATTTTTGCAAGTGCAATCTTTTAATAGTAAATATGCAAAATGTTAATACTAAATATGCATAATGTTAATACTAAATGTGCAAACCTGGAGAAGTCTGAGAATTGCATATTTTAGTATTCAAGTTTGTACAGTAAAATTGATGATAATTATGAAAATGTCAGTGTTTTAAAAAAAAATGATCTGATCCGTCTAATTTTTTCAGATGTTAGGCTAGGATCGGTTCGTATTTCACTCTTAAGGATTTGTATGTTCTCATTTGATTCAATACACACACACATGCATATATATATATATATATATATATATATATATATATATATATATATATATATATATATATATATACTAGATCAAATGAGAAGAAGTCCTTAGTAGATAAACAAGAACAAATTTTAGCCTTACATAGGGATAAATCAGACGGATCATATCAGGTCTTAAAAAAATAAGGTGGAATTTTCGTAATTATTATCAAATTTATTGTGCAAACTTGAACATTAAAATATGCGATTCTCATACTTTTTCAGGTTCGCACATTTAGTATTAATACTTTGCACATTTAGTATTAACATTTTACATATTTTAGTATTAAAAATTACACTTGCAAAAATGCGAAAGTGCATTGCACTTAGGTAGAGTTATGATTTTAAAATTTATGACTGAGTTTTTGGTTTTATTTAGTTTAGTGATTTACTTTTTACTGCTTAAAGTTTAGCATTTACGATTTATATTTAAAATAATTTAAATTTTTCATTGATTTTATAAAATTTACCAAGTTTTCATATTTAATTATTAAAAATTACATATTTGAATATTCAACTTTACTGGAAGTAGTCTGGAACCCACATGAAAAATAATCTATCAACTACATCAGAAAATAGATTTAAAGGAGTAAAACTTGTGAGAAGAAAATAGTAAAATTTAAGAATACAAAACTCTATTTCTTACCCACATACACTAAAAATTCTAAAAGATTGAGCCAAAATCCTCTAGATGCCCCTAGAGATAAATCTTGTAAAATTTTATGATTGGATGATATTTGAATACAATATATATAGTGTTTTTCACCAAATTATCTCATGTCTTACTTTTCCTAGCCAAAGATCACATAGTTGTACCGGCAAATTGATTGATGATGGGTGCACCCTATTCACTATTCACTATGACACACAAACAGACAAAAAGGCTGCAACAGCATCAACATGCGCGGGACCCACATCACACATAAGCAGGGCCCCACTTCTCTGTGGCCTCTGAAACTTACAAGACACCGCCGCTGCATCGTAACAAAACCTAATAATGATGGAGGGAACAAAAACCTGGTAATCCATTTACCACGTGTCCCATTCCCATTTCCCTCGCTGTCATCCATTCCTTACAGCTGTCTTTTCCACTATGGACCACCATTTAACCACTCTTTATCCACCTTATAGTAGCATTAATTATCGAGATGGTCTCTTGACTATAATGAAATTATCAATTTAATCATTGATTATTTTTTTTTAATTATTTAAATTTTTCAATTTTAAAAATTATAATTAATTTATCCTCCATTTACTTTGTCGATAGTTCATATGTCATTTAAATTAGGGAAAATATTCCTCCTGAATTATAGGTTTAGAATACTTTTTTCCCCTAAATTATTCATCTATCCATATTTGCCCCTTCAATTATTTTAAAAGTGTCAATTTTTTCATTTGATGTTAAATAGACATTTTTACCTTTAAGTAATTATTTCATTTATTTTTTCTTCTCCAACAAATTATTACTTATATGTAGGGATGACCACGGTTTGATTTGAAATTATTGGACACTAGCAACCGAATTGAAATAGTATGGATGATTATTGTTACAATTCAGAACCGGAAAAAATAAAATAAAATAAAATAATTTGTCAATTTAGACTATTTTAAAAATATAAAATAAAAGTTACACAAATAAATAAATAAATAAATAAAATTTGAACCGACGGTTCAAACCGAAATTGGAATCATAATAAATGTGAACCGGAATCAAAACAAGAATCGTCTTTACTGTTTCAATTCAGTTTGGTTCCTATAGTGTCCGGTTAGGTTCAAATCGAACCGTGATGATTATCCCTACATATAAGTAATAATTTGTTAGAGAAGAAAAATATATGAAATAATTATTTTAGGTGTAAAAATGTCCATTTAACATCAAAGGAGGGAAAACCGCCTCTTTTAAAATATTTGAGGGGACAAATATAAATACATGAATAATTCAAGAAAAAAACTACTATAAATCTATAATTCAGAGAAAAAAAATATCATTTTACCTTTAAATTACATAAAATGTCTTTTGGAAACCTGCTCTATTAAAAATTTATTTATATCTATTATACACATTTATAACTACTCTTTCATTCACAAATTGTTCAAATCTAAACATTATTAGGTATTTAGGTAGTCTTTGTTTCAATCAAATTCAACAACAAAAACCTACCACCAATCATACACTGCACCTAGAAATTTAACCCAACCTCACTACACTTATATATATAATATAAAAATGAGACAAATATAAAACTTGTTACTAAAAAGAAAAAGAGAGTAAGGGTCAAATAGGTCATTGAATTATGTACACACGAAATTGCAATTGGATTATTGAACTCAAAAAAATTACAATTAGGTCATTGAACAACGCAAAATCATGCAATTAGATAAAAAATGACTTGTTTACATGTTGATGGCTGACGTGACAGTTACCAGATTAAAAAAATAATTTTTTAAAATTTTATTTCAATTATTTTAATTATAAAAAAAAAAAAAAAAAAAAAGAACTTTGGCAACATGGAGACGTCCAGGCTACTAGAGACGAAGAGGTCTCTTCGTCTCCAGGCTGTCGGAGACGACGAGACCTTCGTCTCCAGCAGCCCAGAGACAAAGACGAAGAGTCCCTTCATCTCCAGGCAGCCTGGAGACGAAGCTCTCTTCGTCTCCGAGCAACATGGAGACGGAGTTATCGTCGTCTCCAAGCTGCCGGACCTCCGACCTTTTTTTTTTTTTTTTTTTAATTTAAAATTATTAAAATAAAAATTTTAAAATTAAATTTTAATTCAATAACCGTCACGTCAGCCATCAACGGGTAAACAAGTCATTTTTTGTTCAATTGCATTATTTTGTGTTGTTGAGGGATCTAATTGTAGTTTTTTTTAGTTCGACAATTGGATTATAATTTCGTGTATAGTTTGATGGCCTATTTGAGCCTTATTTCAAGAAAAAAAAAAAACGTGATCTAAATGTTAACTCTATTTATTGTATATGTACATTGAATTCAGTATACAATATTTTATTAAATGATTTATTAGAGTAATAAACACAAAAGTAAATTTGTTGTCTTCCTCATGAATTTCACATTTATCCCACTAGTTTATGCAGAGTAGTTTACGTTATGTTATGAAATACCTTATTCTTTTGGCTAGTGTAATACATAAAGTGTCGTGTATAATGTTTATGGTAACATATATAACATTAAATAATACTCCGTATTATTTTTGATTGCATGTGCCTTAAATAATAATAATAATAATAATTAAATAATAATAATAATAATAATAATAATAATAATAATAATAATAATAATAATAATAATAATAATAAAAAGAGAAAATTACACTTTTGGTTTTAAGTTATGAGATTAATTGTAGAGTTCGTCCATACTTGCTGATCGTGTTCACTTATTATCTATAAGCTATAATTAACGTTGTAAATTTCGTCTTTTTTTTTTTTTTTTTCTAACAAAACATTAGGGATGAAATTTGCAACGTCAGTTATAGCTTAGGGGCGAGGAGTGGACACGACCTCTTAGAAAAATGGTGAAATTAAATTTGCGGATCAGTTATAGCTTAGAAATGAGAAATAAACACGATTTACAAGTATGAACAAATCTTACAATTATTGTATAATTTAGAAACAAAAAGTATAATTTTTCCCAAAAAGAAAATAATCACCAACAATCTCTTATTCTCCACCCTCTTCCTCTCATAGCCTTCTCCTTCAACATCAAATACGCAGCATATTTGGGCATCAATGCCCCTACCACTAACCATTTTGCGGAGAAGGATGTTTATTGTAGGTTAAGGTAAAGGGACAAGGGTCTAATCAGTATTTTGGATTTAACTTAATTAATAGTTTCGAATTCTATGACAATTAAAAATTTTAAATTTCAAGTGTGACTCTCCATAAGGGCAATTGTTATATCGTGCACCAGGATGCACAATGTATTGTGTGACCTAAATATTTTCTGTTTTGTATGTACATAATTATATAGTAAATACACATAAACTCCTAACATAACACACATAATCTAACATAATACATAATATACATAAATTTTTAACATAATACATATAAATTCTTAGGGCGCATAATGCAATATGGTGCACGGTATAATTTGCCCCATAAGGGTCTAATCAGTAATAAGTATTTTGGGTTTCTTCCGTTAAGTTTGTGCTTAAGTCTAATGGGTAGACATTTTTGTAAAATACATTTATGTATATTATTTTAGACGAGGAGATTTTACTATTTTGGTAAGATTTTAGGTGGAATGCAAAATAGATATATTATATAATAAATTAAAGTCCAACTTGCTTAGTTTACATAAATGGATGTATAACAAGGAAAAAGTTACAAATTCTCCAAAAGTTGATCTAATTCATAGACTTTTTATTAACAACATAATCAATCAATCCTTCAAACTAACGGAGAAAGTTCAAATTTTTTGGTTTTAGGATAGTTGTTTGGTTGGAACTATTTGGTGAAGGCGATGGTTTAAACATGAAAAGAGTGGTTGTAGCCCAATATTGACTAAAACAAAGTTAAATCAAGCATGAGATGACAAATTTGTATGTACTACAAGAAAGGAATATCAAGACAACTAAACATTATTGGATGAGTAAATTTCAAGCAACATGCAATGCAATGTATGGTGCTATTAGTGTTTTTATTTTTAATTATTAACAAATTAAATAATAATTGTAGGCTACTAATTGATGGTTTTATTTTTTATTTTTTATTTTTTTTATTTTTTTTTTACATTGGAGGGGGCAAAAGCCAACGTTAAGTAATTATACGAGTCAACGCTCCCCCAGCATTAGCTTGTAAGAGATCCAACAGGTAATCTGGAGGAGCCCTCGGTGATTGAGAGGAACCGTAGCTATAGCTATCTATATAACTCTCCTTTAGAAACCTTCGAGGGAGGCTTACTCTGGGTAGAGTGAGCTGACCGGTCTGTCCGAAGGGAACTAGAAGTGAAATAAGTCCTAAAAGCAGTAGCAGTCTTAAGAGTTGAGTTCCTTTCTTTTCTTTACCGTGACTAGGGATCGTATTTAATAGACCGAAGGGATTCCTACGGGGAAATAAGCTCTTCCCTCAGCCCATAGTCCAAAAACGGAGGGCAGGAGGGAAGGGCCTTAGTTCCCCTAAAGAGAGCGGGACGTCCCCCATAATTGATGGATTATTGTGTTGTATATAGAATTACAATCTAATAATTTTTAATATTCATTATTAATCTTAAACTTCCTATTTTCATTTATTTTTATACATAATTAATAAGATAGAGCAAATGCTACAAACCCTTGTAATTTTCCTACAAATTTCCCTCCTGAGGTGTCATTATGTGATTGTTAGTTAAATTTATTTATTAGTTGGTGTGTTAGTTAATTCATTGACACCCAATAAATGAAAATCACATCATGAGAAAAAAGTTTAGAGGTAAAAATTAGGAGGAAAAAAGAGCATTATGTGTAACAATTATTTATAATTTATGGCTATCAATATTTGTCTTAGGGGCCATCGGTTTCCTTTCTTCTCATCTTCATTTCCTTTTAATGAAACAATAACAGGGCGTTTCGTTGGAAGGAAAGAATTAAGGGGGAAAGGAATTGTAATTCGGTGAAAAAAGAATAAGGTGAAAATAAAGTGAATTACAATTACATCGTTTGGTAAGGAGTAATAATGGAAATGGGAGAAGTGATATAAAGACTAAAATACCCTTATGTAATAATATTAATAATAACATTAAAGGACAAATATGAATTGCAATTAAAAAAAAAACAATAAGAGGTGTATAATAATCGTATAGATTCCTTAACATAGTTATTGATTACTGGTCTTACGAAAAGTCCGTTCCTTTTCCTCTTAATTTCATCCCATTTTACCAAACAATAAGATGTATATAACAATTGTATATATTCCTTAACGTGACAACCGATTACGAGTCATAGGGATAGGTAGCAAATTTCCTAGGTTATGGATTATCGTCTTAGGAATATTAAGCTTCTTTTCTTCTCGTTTTCATTCCTATTTACCCAAACACAATAACAGATGCATAATATATTCCTTAACAAGGGTATCGATTATTGATCTCGAGGGCGGCGATATGCAAATTTCCTTCTTATTTTTGTGTCTTTTACCTATAAACAATTAGAGTTTCATAACCAAAATATATAATAATATAATTCTATAAACATGACAATGGCAAAGGCATAATGATGATGATGATGATGATGGGTATATGTTAAGAAATAACATGCATTATCATATCATGGTGCCTCTATAGCTGGCCATTGTCTTGGGGCATCTTTATAAGTCGGGTCTTTGCTCACAAATGATCACTTTTTGGAAGATTACAAGGAGAGAGAAATAAGAGAAAGAGAGAGAGAGAGAGAGAGAGAGAAAAAAAAAAGAAAATGGAAAGCTGTATATCCAATAATGCAGAATCAAGATCCCCATCACCACCACCCCATGGAACCCTTTTCCATGGAGTTGAAGGAGATGGGTTTGGGTGGTTCAAGAATGAGGAGGGAGAGGATCCATGGCAGAGCATGAAGGGGAAGAAGAAGAAGAAGAAGCAGGTGTTTCTTGAAGGGTATGTGGAGACATCAGATGAGGATGAGCTTGGGAGGACAAAGAGCTTGACTGATGATGATTTGGAGGAGCTTAAAGGGTGTTTGGATCTGGGGTTTGGTTTTAACTATGAGGAAATTCCTGAGCTCCGGAACACCTTGCCTGCCCTTGAGCTTTGCTATTCCATGAGCCAAAAGTACCTTGATGATCACCAGAAGTCTCCTGAATCCATGTCTGACACAGCCTCCACCTTTTCTGCCTCTACCCCTATTGCCAATTGGAAAATCTCTAGTCCTGGTAAGCCATGTTTCTTCTCAAACCCTGGGTTATTAATGAAAAAGATTTGATTTTTCTGTTGGATTTGAGTTCTTTGATCTTGGGAGGACTTGTTTTGGATGTGATTAGGGGTCCTAGATGCTGGGTTATTCCTAAATTATGACTTTAATGTTTCAAGATTGGGTAGAAAATCAAATTTCCAATTATTGTTTCTCTGTTTAGAACAATCCTCAACCTGATATAGAAAATGGGGTTTATGGATTGTCTTATAAAATAATCTATAAATACCAAAAATCATGTTAATGCTTCAAGATTTCTTGAATTGTTTGATTGCCCTGATACCTGAAAATCCCCTATTTGGCCACAAAGTTACTACTTTAACTTTGGGATCTGTTCTTGGCTTCTTGTTTTTGCCAATAAAAATTAATGATAGATATCTTGTTTGAATGTTAAGTACTTCACAAGTTTATCACAGAAGTATTAAGGTTTAGAATTGATCTTATGTTTGTGTTTCTGAGAACCTGCAAATGTGAGAATCCTTGTTCTGATCATATGTATTACTATTTCTACCACACCAGGTGATAATCCTGAAGATGTTAAAGCTCGTCTCAAATACTGGGCGCAGGCAGTTGCTTGCACGGTCAGATTATGCAATTAGAGGGGAGATTGATGGATTCGATTTGATAAGAAAGGAAGGAGAGACCGCTCTCTTCATTTCGGTCCATTGACCTTCATTGAGCATTTGTGCTCAGCCCGACCCCAAGAGGCAAGATGGGATTGTATCTCCCGGGTGCTGAAAGTTCCCGAGTCATCATTCCAGGAGAGGGATACCGAGTAATCCATGGATGGTAGGTCGTAAAGTTTTCCATTGAGAGAGGCAGAGAGACGCGAAAAGGAGGGAAATATCCAATCCAATTCCAAGAATAACAATAAGACTGCAATATAAATATATAATGCCCTGCAGATGCCATACCAAAATCTTGAAATAACACTCTGTATTCTTGCTGTACTATTACATTTTTAACAAGTTGAATGAATTTGTATAGTTGCTCTCCTTCCAGGTTTCTATTTTCCCAGTTTTTGCAAAAAGGGTTGGTTTTTTAGATTTCAGATTTTGATAATAATGTCTCTGCAGTGCAGAGTCACAGGTATTGATCAAGAGTTCACATGCAAAACAATTTGCAGCAGGTTCTTGTCCTGTCATCTTTCCCTGTATGCACTTTATCAGTAATTGATTGCAATGGATGATTTTTGTTACTGGTAAAACAATTTTAATCAAAGATTGGTAGTCAAAGTCTATCTATGTTTAATTTTCTGTGTGACAGAATTATACAGAGATAAAATGAGTTAATACCAGTTGGGGTCCTCCAAGAGTCCGAGTATAGTGGCACTATCATGTTTAGTCGTAAACTTTCAATTTAATCACCCGTGGACTTTCAACTTCCAAATTTAATTAGTTGTGGTCCTTCCGTTAGTTTAGGTAAGGGCAAAGTTAGGACAAGAGATAGTTAAAAGTTTGAAAGTTGAAGGATTATAGGTGGTTAACTTGAAAGTTGACGGACTATGTGTGGTTAAATTTGAAAGTTTTGAAGGAACACCCGTCGTTAAATTGAAAGTTTAGGACTAAACGTGGAAGTGTCACTATATTTGAAAAACCCTAGCTGGTATTAATTAACTCGAGATAAAATGGACATTTTGGAGTGTAGCATTACAATATTGTGACTATTCTGCACTGGTAGATAAGGTCGGTTGAGGAAGGGAAGCTTCGCGAAGAGTGCGAAAATGGAGAAAATGACAAAGGGAAAATAGAGCTTGGTTTTCTACTTGTCTCTACCTTCACCTTCATAGCTAAAGTGACTTGAAGTTTCGGCTTAGAGTTGAGTGAATGTGGATAAGTGTTGAAGGAGATGAAGATTTGGATAAGGTGTAGAAGTAGATATATGATGTTGAGTGCAGGGACTTGCTAGCATCCCAGCAGCAGCTGAAATTTATCTCTGTTGCTGCTCATCATTTGGAGTTGTGTCATAACAATAGATTTTTTAAAGACTTGAAATGGGAAGTTTGGGAGGATGAGGATTTGGATGGGGTTGGTTTCAAAATCTTTAATTTACGAGAAAACTCGACTCAAACTAAGAAGGCTAATAGACAACTCTTATAGGGAATCGAATTTAAAATTTTGTAGTTACCAAGCCAACTGTTCGACTAACTTGGTTGACGTTGTCTGGGTTGGTTTCAAAATTTGCATTGAGGCCTTGGCAGCATATTGTCATCTTAACTTTGGATAAAACTTTATGGTCAATTGTGATGAAATTAAGGTATATTCAATTATTACCATCTATGAAAATGTTATTCACTTGTAACAAATTTAAATAGGATTAATATTTGATGCATCGTCGGTGTATAGATGCTATACACCGACGGTGAAGGAGAAGATGCCACATCATTAAAAAAACAAATTCAATATTAACCGGGTCCTTTTTTGCAAAATATCTAAGACTTGTATTTTATTAGGTAAGTCTTTTATTTCTAATTAACAAAATATATTTACTTTCCTAAACATATTTATTACTTGATTATTATATATCTAATTATTAACAATTTTACACTTGCAAGTTCAATTCTACGACAGTGACAATGAAACCTGTATCATCCGTATGGTTAATAGTATTGTTAACATGTTCTATACTTAAAATTAAGAATTCTAATTGAATTAAAATTTTTTAATTTTAATTAACAAAAATCATCTAATTTCTTATATTTATCTAAACTCCTAAATCTATTTAAACCCCTAAATTTAAATTACAACCTTAGTCACTATTACAAACAATTGCAACATCTTGTAAGAATACATATTCAATAATGTAAAAAAATCAACACTTAATCAAATATTATATAATAGTCAAATTATATCTTAAAACTTATTAAAAAGTTAAAATGTAATATTCAACACAACAGTATCCAATAATGTAAGAAATCAAATTTGTAAACTAGGATGATGAAACATAAAACGAGCCACAAATTTGGTGAGGAGCCACAAATTATTTCTAATCATGAATAAGGTTGTAATTTAAATCTAGGAGTTTAGGGATTTAAATAAATATAAAAATTTAGATACATATAAAAAATTATATGATTTTTGTTAATTAAAATTAAAATTTTTTAATTATAAATATAATAATTTAGAAATTCAGTTAAATTAGAATTATAAATTTTAAGCAAAGAACCTTTTAACAATATTTGTCAATCATAAGGAGGATCGTTATACCCTGCACCACGGCGCGCGTAGCACTGTGCGCTCCGCGCCTCCCAAAACGACATCGTTTTGGCAAGTTATGTAGGGAGTTGACGTGATTATGTGTATTGTTTATACAATTATGTGTATTGTTTATACAATTATGTGTATTTGTTTATACAATTATGTACATTTTTTATACAATCATATACATTTTTTTATACAATTATTTACACCCGAAACAGGAAATTTATGTGTATTATGTTAATAGTTGATGTTTATTATATTAAAAGTTTATGTATATTATGTATTATGTTAGATTATATGTATTATCTTTTTAAAAAAATGTGTATTTTGTTGTACAATTATGTACATTCATGTATACAATTATGTGTATTCTAGTATAAAATTATGTACATTTTTGAACATGAATTTTATTTTTAAAGAAAATTATCCGCCAACACAGGGTATCGAAATTTCAAAAAAATAAAATAAAAATCTGAAACGACGTCGTTTTGCATCAGGGCGCACAATGCAATGCGCGCCCGCCCTGGTGCAGGATATAAATTGCCTCATAAGGATGATACATGCTTCATTTGTCATTGTCGTAGAATTGAACCTACAAGTGTAAAATTGTTTTTTTTTTTTTTTTTGTTTTTTTTTTTAAACGAAAGTGTAAAATTGTTAATAATTAGATATATAATAATCAAGGAATAAATATGTTTAGGAGAGTAGATATATTTTGTTAATTAGAAATAAAAAACTTACCTAATAAAATGAAGTCTTAAATATTTTGTAAAAAAAGGACCCAGTTAATATTAATTTTGTTTTTTAATGATGTGACATCTTTTCCTTCACCGCCAGTGTATAGCATCTATACACCGACGGTGCATCAAATATTAATCCTCCATTTAAATAAGGGTGGAAGATAACTCATATATTTATAAGATGTAGTTGCCCTATTACTCTCTTTTAGTGATGCTTAGCTTGTTGGCAATTCAACTTGAAATCTCCTTATAACACTCGGAAAATAAAAATAAAAAAAAAGCCTAAGATAACGAATTTTAAAAACTGAAGTCTCATACTTAACTCTTTTGGATGAAATAAGTTCTTGAATATGATAATAATTTAGTTATTCTCCTTTTGAAAGTTACATTGTTTCTCTCAACCATAGCAATGTTTTACTTTATAAAATCAACAAACATCTAAAAAAACATCTAAAATCAACTCCCATAAAGACACAAAATATAGCAACAAAACATGTAATTTAGATCATTAATTACAAGTATCAATAATATATAAACTACAATTGCAACAGAAGATATAAAACCCAAATATAAATACTTCATTGAAGAATTTAAGAGCAAAGGCATATAGGTTCATAAATACATTTTACCCAAAAATTTTAAAGTAACATTTGCCAACCATGGCTAATTATTGACTTCATTAAACAAATATTAATGAGGATCCAAGAAACAAAGAAAGTAAAAGAAAATGGAAGAAATTTTTTCGAATGATGTTCTTCCAAGCTTTTCTTTCGTCTTTCGGTGTGACTTGAAACTTCCAACCTTCTATTTTCTTCATTGAATTGATTCTACTCTTCAAAGGTGGGGATCCCTCTTTTTCCTTTGTTTGGAGTGTAAAGAATTAGATTTTTCACTCGATTTTGTCTTCCCAAACCGCCACTCTTACAGGGCGTTTGGTTGGAGGGGGGGAATTATGTGGGAAAGGAATTGTAATTCCATGAGAGTTGAATTACTGGAAATAAAGTGAGAATTTAAATTCCAGTGTTTGGTTGATAGGAATAGAATTACTGGGAATTTCAATTCCAATGTTTGGTATACATGGGAATTGAAAGGGAATAAGTAGTATAAAGTCAAAAATGTCCATTATTATTGTTAGACATTAATTTTAGGTTAAAAAAGGAAGGGGTAATTTTGACTCATCACTATCTTTTTTTCTCAGGAATTAAAATACCAGGGGGGGACATGAGATTTTAATTCCATAAAAATAGGGGAAATTCCCTCCAACCAAACTACGAAATTTAATGGCCTTTGGAATTAGGTGGGAATTAAGGTTTGAAGATGAATGATGGTATTTATAGTGGGGTTGAAATGGGGGCCAAAATGAAATTTTCGCGCTGCTGATATTTCGCATGACAGAAATCAATAGCTAAAAATCGACCATTCTGCCTCCTCTCGTTGCGATCGACGAGCTTACTCTGTAATGCAACTTTGACTTCTAAGCTCATTTTGACCCTTTTAGCTTCATAATTTGACTTTATGGTCTTCATAAGATTTGTAGCCCTTGAAGTTGGCTTACCAATGCTACTAAAATCATCCTAATTGGACTTTCCTAAAAAAAAAAATATGATCAAATTAAAATACTAAACATAAGTCATTTTAGGCGAAAACTATAATTTTGCTTTACTTTTGCAATGATTTGCCAACATGAAAAGAACCATCCAAAACACATCAAAAACCATTCAAGTCATGCATTAAACTATCCTTCAATAAAAATATAATAAATTTAATCATTTAACCACAAAAATCATGAAGGCAATTAATAAACACATATGAGCAAAAGTGTGTTCAATTTGTGCATTATCAACAACAATCACTACTATCACCACCGCCGCCACCACCACCACCACTACCACACCACCACCCCTTATTATTATTTTGTAACAAAGAATACGTACTTTCATTTTCAAGAAAATGAAACCAAACAGAAAAAAATGTAATTTCTTAATTTTCAATTAAACAACTTAAGATTATTTTCTAACCTTCTGCCAAACACTAGAAAATTAAATTATTTTTTAAAAAATAAGCCATTTTCTGAAAATTATTTTTCGAAAAACATTTTCCAGGTTTTCAAACGGACCCTAAAGGTACATTTTTAATACAATAATTTTATTTTTTTTAGAAATACATTATTTGATATACTACCAAATAATGTACCTTTGGTACACAAATAATGCACATTCAATATATTAAAAATATACATTTATTCATGATCCATATTATAATGTAGACCATGGTCCACAATATAATTTGCATCGATTCTCTTCATCTCTTGTAAGGCCTTCGGGCTATTATTGAACTGGAGTCTCATAATTTAGTTTATAAATTTGAATTTGAATCTCATCATGTTTCTCATTTCACATCATATACAATCGTTATGCGTTGGATCCGTGTCCAGCATGCTTGCTGGACACGGGTAACAGTGCCGTTAGGCACTGTTATCTTTTTTTTTTTTTTTTTTTTTTTTTTTTTTTTTTTTTTTTTTTATAATTTCAGACCGCTTCGTTATAGGAATATATGTTCATAATTTTATTACTATATTATTAATAACTGTACATTCATAATTCCATAACTGTACGTTCATAACTCTATAACTGTACATTCATAACTCCATAATTGTACATTCATAACTCCATAACTATACATTCATAACTCTATAATTGTACATTCATAATTTTCGAAGCTCTATGTTCACAATTTTAGAGCTCTATGTTCATAATTTTATCACTATATGTTCATAATTGTAAGTTCATAATGTTAGAGCTCTTTGTTCATAATTCGATCAATAACTGTACATTCATAATTCCATAACTGTAGATTCATAATCTCATAACTGTAGATTCATAACTCCATAACTGTACATTCATAATCTTCGAAGCTCTATATTCACAATTTTAAAGCTTCATGGTCATAATTTTATCACTATATATGTTCATAATTGTAAGTTCATAATGTTAGAGCTCTGTGTTCATAATTTCATAATTGCATAACTGTACATTCATAACGGCATAACTGTACATTCATAATCCAAAAAAAATAACGCCGTTAACGGCAAAACGCGCGCAATTTTTTTTTTTATTAACTAAATGACGCGTTTTTTTTTGAAAAACGACGTCGTTTTGGGCCCGTATCCACAATTCACTGTGGACACGGTCCAGGGCATAATTTGCCCAAATAAAAAGGGACCTTCTCATTTTATGTAGTCTAAAAATTGTTTTACTCAATTTGATTAAATAAGGCTTCAATGTTGACATAAATAACTTCATAATTCGAAATAAACACTAAATATTTATGTAACTACAAGAAAAATATGATTCATATTTATTTTAAAATTTTTAAGAAATACATTTTAAACCTGTACTTTATCAAAGTTAAATCAGTTGATCATTACATAATGAATTAAGACAAATAAAATCGAAGGGAATGAATATTAGTATAAATTGAACCTTGAAAAGGAACTTTAATTTTGTATGCTAATTGCCCTAGTTAGGTTCATAAGAGATCTAGTTGTACAAGGATTCCTATTCGACAAAACACAAGCATGCACAATGGTCGTTTGGGTAGAGAGAACATATAAAAAGATGGAAAAAAAGGGTGAAATTGGCCCCCTAAGTCAAGCAAATAGTGTAATTTGACACATGTCTATTTTAAATATTTTTTATTTTGTTTTTAAAAAAAGTTTTTTTTTTTCTTTTTTTTTTTTTAAAGCAAAGTATAAGATTTATTATGAACGAACAGATCTAAGAGCAGCAAAGTCCCGGAAATCATACAAAAGAGCTAATTTAATAATTTATGGTAACAAGCTAAATGAGACAACACAGAAGCTAATGTGCAAAGTAAACCCTCTGAAGCTAAAGCATCCGCGACACGATTAGCTTCACGATAAACATGAACAATTGATGAAGACCAAGAAACCAACCACGAATTGATCCGACTAAGCGCACCATGAACTCTCCACGGGATCAATATTTCGGACGAGGTAACATAACGAACTAGTGCAAGAGAATCAACTTCAACATGTGCCGGTATCATAGATGCCATATCACACCAACACAAGGCAAAATCTAATGCCAATACCTCTGCCTCGAGTGCTGAGGAAGCAAGAGACGGAAAAGATAATCCCGCAATGAGAAAGCCTGCCGGGTTCCTCAAACATGCCCCACCCGCCGCTCCGTTTATGGAAAATAACGCATTAGTGTTCAACTTGAGACGTCTTGAAGGTGGTTTATGCCACTTAATCCAAGTCACATGCGCCTCAGAGGAGAGGCAAATGTAGCAACAATCCCCTTAGAAACCAAGAATTAATCCGATAAACCACTTCTACAAACAAGATGAACCAAAGAAACCAACAAAGTCTCCCTTTTAATCTTGGAAATAGCATCAACAAAAGAGAATTTAGTACCATCATACAGAGCAACATTATACAAAGTCCACACCACCCAAAGAATAATAAGACAAGGGAGGAGGTAGCAAAGAAAAAAAAAACCTGCAGTAGTCCTCGACGAAGTTGATAACCACCATTTATGACATGCAGCTCTTACCGACCGAACATTATCCAAGGGAAATTTTGAAGATTAGAGAAAAACTATGCCACACACCAAAAACATGAGCACAGGAAAATAGACAATACTCCAAAGGTGCACTCGCATTCAAACAAAAAAGACAAATAGAAGGTAGACAAATTCCAAACCTCTCTAGGCAATCTAGGAATGGCAAGTAACTCCGGAGAAGCTTCCACATAAATATTGAGCACTTAGTAGAGACACCTAGCGCCCAAATACATTTTGAAGACAATGTTGAACACATCCTTGGTTTAAGCATATCATATGCTGATGCCAACGTAAAATCACCCATTATAGACAGCGTCCAAATAGTTTCACTGCCAACCTCACAAATGTGATCATCCACGAGTTCAGAAATTTGCAACATACGACGCCATATATGAGATCTAATAGCCCGGGCAGAGCTCTTAGAATAACGGACTATCATGAACTCAGCCTAGAAAGAACTTTTGCACTTAAAATTAAACCAAAGCTTCGCCGAATTGAACAAGCCTCCTGAACAACATCCATATTCCATATTCCCAACCCCCCTTCATCAGTAGGCAAACAAATATTATTCCAAGAAACCGAATGAAAGTTAGGCTTTCCCTTATAAGTTCCCCAAAAAAAAAATCTAGCAAACTTTCGCTCAAGTTCTTTAATTACTTGGCGAGGCAATTGGACAGCTGCGACGGTATATAGAGGAATAGATGTCAAAAAAGTGCTTAATAAGAATCAGACGACCTCCCGGTGACAAAAGCTTGCATTGCCAACCTTCAGCTTCTTATCCACATTCTCCAAAATATACTAATAAAAAATTAACCTGTTGCGGCCTTGAAAAAGATTTCACTCCTAAATAACGAAAAGGCAATGAAGAGTGTTTCATACCCAAGACCCCTTCCATAGCAGTAATGCAGTGCAAATTACAATGTTTAGAAGTGACAAAAAAAGTTTTATCAAAATTAATTCTATTCCCTTAAGCCTGCTAATAGACCCTAAAAACTTTAGACAGATTTCTCAAAGAATTCACACCTCCATTAACAAATATTATAATATCATCCGCGAAGGCTAGATGCAACACTGCCGGCCAACATAACGCAGATTCATATGGGGAAATAAGTCATGAGTCATAATGTAAAATCAACGAACGAGATAGGGCTTCAAAAACTAGAATAAACAGTAACGGAGACAGCGGATCCCCTTGTTTTACACCCATAGAAGGCTGGAAAAATCCACAGGCAACTCCATTAACAAGCAATGAAAGACGAGTTAGACTAAGAAAATTCATAATCAGATTAGCAAAATTTACTAAGAACCCGAACCGCGATAAAATTGCCCGTAGAAAAAGGCCAAGCAACTCGATCAGAAGCTTTCATTATGTCAAGCTTAATTGTCATATTAGAGCCCCGATAACGCTTGTTAATAAAGTGGATTAATTCGAAAGCCAAAGGAACATTATCATGAGTGTTCTTATCTTGAAGAAAGCCTGCTTGTTCTCTTGATATAAGCCGGGGCAGAAGCTTACTGAGACGATTTGTAATTACCCTTGTAAAAATTTCGCTAACAAAGGTGCACAAACAAATTGGCATGTAATCCGCGAATGTAGCTGAATTAAGATTCTTGGGAATTAAAACAATATGTGCGCTCTATAAAGCTAGATACCGGGACTCCAACAAAGAAGTTCAATAACACCACGAAAACGTCATTCTAAATAAAATCCCAATAGCTCCTGAAAAAAGACCCAGAGAAACCATCAGGTCCTGCAACACTGTCTCGATCTAATGCCCAAAAAGCAATTTTTACTTCCTCCCGAGTCAATGATGCCAAAATAGCAGCATTATCCTCAATAGTTAAAACTGTAGGCAGACAATAAAGTATAGAGTTTATTTCTTCATAATCCTTGGCTTGAAATAAAGAAGTGTAAAAGTTAATTGCCTCGGATTGGATATCAGCCTGATTAGTAAGAAGGACCCTAGATGAGTCTCTAACAGCACTAATGCATTTCCGTCGGTGCTTATCCTTAACAGTAGCATGACAAAAGTTAGTGTTGGCATTACCTTCCTGCAACCACTTAACTCTAGCCTTCTGTTTCCAATAAGTTTCCTCTTGCTTAAGAGCATGAAGATGCAATGCTTGAGCACGACTCAGCAATCTCTCGATTCTCTAGGGATGACAACTCATCAAACCTCATTTCTGCGTCTAATACTAACTGTTCCAAATTCCTTATCCAATCAAAAACATTGCCAAAAACATCCCGGTTCCATACTCGCAGAGCCTGCTTGAGCCGTTTTAGTTTAAAATCAAGGGCACACATACCCCCTATTGTTGGAAAACATTAATAGAAAAGCAATTTTTTAATATATGTTTTTTCTTTATTCCTAATTTTGTGGTCAAAGTCATTTTCTTGTCCGTAGAATATTTCCTTTACTTTCACAGTCATGATCCTAAGCTTGCGCCACTTTGCCCACCTTTAACGCCATTTGCAGATAGAAGGTTGTTACACTTCTACAATATATAAACTCTATCCCCATGCATCAGTGAACACACGCTAAAATTTCTTCTTCTTGCTGCCATTTTCATACGTCTGTGCTTTGTTGCTAGTTTGCGAAACGCAAGCTGAGCGTGCCTGTGCTACCGGTCGAAAGCACCCGTGGGAAGTCGGGAATTGCTTTTAAGGCAGTGTTCATACGAACACGACACAGTGAAATATTCTCTTTACATCTACCTCATCCAAATTTCCAGACACTGTTAATCTTCACCAAAAACTCAGCAGTTAGAATTCCCAGATTGCAAACATTGTTCACGCCACAAAAAATCCAACAGTTAAAAGCAATACCCGATAGCAATGTCTTCACTTCTAACCAAACCCACTGTTGATCTTGCCAAGCTTGAGCCACTCAATGGCCTCAACTATCGCAGGTGGTCATCAAAGATTTTCATGCACTTTGAGCAAACTGAAACAGATTACATGCTGCTTCAAGACCCTGCGCCATATCTTGTCCAAACCCCATCAGCTTCGACAAAGAAGTCCTCGTCAACTCCCCTTCAGCCTTCAGAATCTCAGACCGCTGCTTTGGATAATAGTACTGCTACTGGTGCATCATCTGCAAAGGAAGCTACAATTACTGAAGAAATTCGCATGAAATATGACAAGGACAAAAAATATGTTCGTGCAACTATACTGCAAAACATGGTAGACTCCATCTTTGATCTCTACTTCAAACAAAGGTATGCAAAAACAATTTGGGATCTTTTACAGAACAAGTATGGTTCGAATGTTGCCGGACGTCGCAAATACGCTGTTGCACGATGGCTCAACTTCAAAATGACAGACTCAAAACCAATGTTGGAGCAGGTCCATGAATATGAAAATTTGGTCACAAATATGCTCTCAGAAGGTACCCAGGTAAATGATACATTCCTGTGTGATGCTTTAATAGAGAAATTACCTGGTTCCTGGGAAAGTTTCCAAAACAAAATGAAGCATAACTCAAAAGCAACTACGTTGGAGGAATTGGTGAAATCCATCAATATTGAAGCCTCAATTCGCGAAAACAGGTCGGTTACCTATCCTTGAAACTTTAAAGCTAATATTGTTGAATCTAGTTTCAATCAGAACATGGCAAAGCACGGAGGTCAAAACAAAAAATATAATAAAAAGAACGATAAGCCCAACAACAATGATCACCGCTTCAGAAATGACAAAATCTAGAAAAAAGAGAAAAGTGGTGGATGCTTCGTTTGTGGCCGGGAAACAAGGCCATCGTGCAGCACAGTGCTATCATCGCAAAGGAATTCAAAATCAGAATTCTCAGAAAGCGAATAATGCTGAACCAAGAAGTCAAGCTAATTTACTTGAGAATGCTGAAGATACCGAGGTAATTGCAGCTGTTTTTACTGAAGCCAACATAGTACAAAATCAAGAAGAATGGGTGGTAGACACTAGAGCCTCCCGTCACTTTTGCACTGTTATTACTAAAGCCAACATAGTACAAAATCAAGAAGAATGGGTGGTAGAAACTAGAGCCTCCCGTCACTTCTGCACCAACAAAGACATGTTCAAAGAGTTCGTGTCAACTGAAGGAGAACAAGTTTTCATGGGGAACTCCAGCGTTTCTGAGGTAAGGGGTAGTGGAACAGTAGAAATTATGTTATTTTCTGGGAAGAAACTGCTCTTACAAAATGTGTTATTTGTTCCTACCCTTCGTAGAAATTTAATCTCTGGAGCCTTGTTGAACAAGGCCGGGATTAAGTTAGTTTTTGAGTCTAACCGTTTGGTCATGACTCGAGGAGGAAAATACCTTGGGAATGGATATTTATGTAATGGCCTCTTTGTACTGGATGTAAACGTAGTTAGATCTGAACCATATCATGATGTTGTTAATTGGCATGGACCAAACAATAATATTGCTTCTTCCGCTTACCTTTCTGTCTCAGTAAATATTTGACATGGTAGACTAGGTCATATTGGCTTAAACTGCTTAAATAGACTAAAAAGTATGGATTTATTGCCAAATATATCTACTGATTCATATTCCCAATGTGAAGTATGTGTTGAAGCTAAGTTTGCTAGAAAATCATTTTCTGCTGTAAACTCGCGTTCTACTTCAGTTTTAGAATTGATACATTCTGATCTGGCTGACTTTAAAAGTTCTGAAAGTAGAGGTGACAAGCGGTATTATATAACTTTCATTGATGATTTTTCCCGCTTTAAAAAAGTTTTCTTGTTAAGAACAAAAGACGAAGCAGAACAAAAATTCTTGATTTTTAAATCAGAAGTAGAAAGTCAACTAGATAAGAAAATCAAAAGGCTTCGTTCTGATAGGGGAGGTGAATATGAAACAAATTTTTTGAAAAACTTGTGTGAAAAGTCTGGAATTATTCATGAAGTAACTGCTCCTTACACCCCACAACAAAATGGAATAGCAGAAAGGAAAAATAGAACCTTGAAAGAAATGCTCAATGCAATGCTAATCAGTGCAGGTGCTCCAGACTCCCTGTGGGGGGAAGTTGTGTTAACATCTAATCACATTTTGAACATGGTTCCTCACAAAGGGTTTGAGAAAACCCCTTATGAGCTGTGGAAAGGGCATGCCCCCAACTTAAATACCTCAAAGTGTGGGAGTGCTTAGCCAAAGTGGGACTTCCATCCTTCAAAAGACCCAACGTAGGGTCTAAAACTTTAGATGCTATACTTGTGGCCTATGCTGAAAACATCGCTGCCTATGGATTTATGTGTTTAAAGGATCGCTCTATATGTGACTCACGAGATGTTGTGTTCTTCGAAAACATATTTCCGTTGAAAAATGCTCACAACCTAACTGATAACAGCTATCAATTTGGTGAACCTGCATGTCTTCCTTTTACTAATTCGTTAGATGATTCTTGTGAACCTAGAAGAAGTAAAAGGTCAAGAACTGAGAAAAGTTTTGGTTCAGGTTTCATTATTTACATGACTGAATTGAAAGATATAAATGAAATATGTGATCATTTATTTGTCAGTTAGTTTTAGAAGAAGAGCCGAAAAATGTTGACGAGGCTATGAGATCTGTTGATTGCACATTGTGGAAAGAAGCAACAAAAAGTGAGTTGGACTCAATTAAGTCACATCTCACTTGGGAGTTAGTAGATCTTCCAAAAGGGTGTAAACCAGTAGGCTGCAAGTGGATATTTAAAAGGAAATTAAGACCAGATGGGTCTATTGAAAGGTTTAAAGCCAGACTTGTAGCCAAAGGCTATACTCAGAGGTTTGGTGAAGATTACTTTGATACCTATTCACCAGTAACAAAAATAGCAACCATTTGTGTTTTGTTTGCGTTAGCGTCAATGCACAGGTTGCTAGTTCACCAGATGGACGTAAAAACTGCATTCCTTAATGGTGACTTGGAAGAAGAAATCTACATGGAGCAGCCTCCTGGGTGTGCCGAACCTGGTCAAGAAGGAAAGGTATGTAGACTCAAAAAGTCTTTATATGGTTTGAAGTAAGCCCCTAAACAATGGTACGAAAAGTTCCACAATACTTTATTAGACCTAGGTTACTCTGCTAACCGATCATATGCTTGCCTATATGCGAAAGAGATTGAGTCTACAGTTGTGATTATATGTTTCTATGTAGATGATATGTTGATATTTAGTTCAAATATTGACACAACCATTGAAACTAAAATGATCTTGAGTACCAAATTTGATATGAAGGATCTAGGGGAAGCCGACGTGATTCTTGGGGTAAAAGTTACAAAAACCACCAAAGGTTATCATTTAGTTCAAAGCCATTACACTGAAAAACTATTAAAGAAGTTCAATAGTTTTGATGTGACCCCGGCTAAAACCCCCTATGATTCGAGTATCAAACTGTTTAAAAATAAGGAGGAAAGTATATCTCAAGGAGAATATGCCAAAATTATTGGAAGTTTAATGTTCTTAATGAATTATACTAGGCCTGATATTGCCTTTGCAGTGAATAGACTTAGTCGCTATACTCACAACCCAGGTAGTGCACATTGGGATGCACTCAATAGGGTACTGCGATACCTCAGAGTCTCTCTGGACTGGGGTCTTGACTATGTAGGATTCCCATCAGTGATAGAAGGGTTTTGTGATGCGAACTAGGTAAATGAAGGTGACGATGCTAGCTCCACTAGTGGATATGTGTTCACTATGTGCAGAGCAGCAATGTCATGGAAATCAACTAAACAGTCATGCATAACCAGGTAAACTATGGAAGCTGAATTCATAGCTCTTGATCTAGCAAGCCAAGAAGCAGAATGGCTAAGGAACTTGTTGGCAGACATACCATTGTGGGGTGTCCAACACCTTCTGTGCCGTTGCATTGTGATTCACAAACGGCCATTTGTGTTGCGAAAAATAGTGCCTATAATGGAAAAAGAAGGCATATAAGAGTCAGACATGAATCTGTACGACAGTTAATTACGACCGGAGTAATTACGATGAAATATGTGAAGTCTGAGAGGAGTATTGCAGATCCTCTAACAAAAGGGCTAAACCAAAAAGCCATCATTGAGACGTAAAAGGAAATGGGCTTGAGTTCGGTGAGGTGAGGAATTCATGACGAGGTCGTGGAAAAACTCACATAAGTGATATGGTGTTAGTGCTGATAATTCTGTAGCTCTAAATGAGTGGTCTATATTGAGGTAAACTTGACAGAATAAGGCTCGGTGGTCAAGGCATTGACTCACATAGTCACATGTGTTAAAATAAAAGTTGGTGTGTGCATCTGAGTTCAAAATTTGTCCAAACGAAGAGTTCAAGACTTGTTTCACTCTCGGGAGGAAAATTACTCAGTGTCACTACGTGTCAGTTCAAGATTTTAAATCACAGACATTAAGATCAACTTTGTGTTTTGCTCAGACGGAGTTGTGCTAGCCTTTCTATAAATGTGTGGGGGATTGTTGGAAAACATTAATAGAAAAGCAATTTTTTAATATATGCTTTTTCTTTATTCCTAATTTTGTGGTCAAAGCCATTTTCTTGTCTTTAGAATATTTCCTTTGCTTTCACAGTCATGATCCTAAGTTTGCGCCACTTTGCCCACCTTTAATGCCATTTGCAGATAGAAGGTTGTTACACTTCTACAATATATAAACTCTATCCCCATGCATCAGTGAACACACACTAAAATTCCTTCTTCTTGCTGCCATTTTCATACGTCTAAGCTTTGTTGCTAGTTTGCAAAACGCAAGCTGAGCGTGCCTGTGCTACCGGTCGAAAGCACCCGTGGGAAGTCGGGAATTGCTTTTAAGGCAGTGTTCATACGAACACGACACATTGCAATATTCTCTTTACATCTACCTCATCCAAATTTCCAGACACTGTTAATCTTCACCAAAAACTCAGCAGTTATAATTCCCAGATTGCAAACATTGTTCACGCCACAACAAATCCTACACCTCTAACAACCGAAATTTCCCAGTTAGATTTCATAAAATTTGCAAAGCTAGCATGGGAAAGCCACATATTTTGAAAGTGAAATTGTTTAGGCCTAGAAAAACCCGTCTTATCTCCACAAAGCATGATTGGCGCGTGATCTGCTTGACTTAAGGGACAATTTGACTCTTTTTCCTTAAAAAAAAAAAAAAGAAGAATAGTTTGGTATTGAGATGAAAAAGTTACACAGCCTCACTGGTAAACTAATAAAGTTGGAAGACATGTACATAAGCAAATTTTCTCTAATTGACTAGTTACTTAGCATGCCATATTTTTCTACTTATTCAAGTCTTTTCTTCAAATATGTCGTGAAACTCGATTGGCTCGATTGATCTCTTCATCATGAATCTTGCACAAATTTATGGGGTATAAAATATAGTCTAGCGAAATTGTGAAATCGAGATTATAAAATATATATATATCGTGAAATCTAGCAAAAATACCTTGATAGGTACAATGCTCAATTGCATTTATTTTTAATAGCTATTTCATATCAATTTTGCCCAGGTCTCACTAACTTTGTGATAAGCTAAATTTTACTACTGTAATGGTGCATAAATTGGCCAATCTTGAATTGATTTAATAGTGTTTAAAGTGACCAATTATGTGATTAATATATTGTGTAGGAGGAGCTTGTTTGGGCACATATTAAGTTTTGGAAGCAAAAAGGACCAAATACAAGGAAAATTGGACTCAAAGTAGCGAAATTGGGATGAAGGCCAGATGATGAGCCATCACGAGATGTGTCACGGGCGTGAAAGGGTTCGTGAAGGCCAAGTTTTGTTATTGTGCATCGTTTCACGCAAGTGAAGGAGTTTGTGAAGGCCAATCTCTCCTACTACATACCATGTCACGTTTGTAAGATCTTTCATGAAAGGAGAATTTGAGAGTGCATGAGGGGTGAGGCCTATCACGTTCGTGATAAGTCCTCGTGGCGCGCTTCGCCCGGAGCTATAAATAAGGGACGTTAGTTTTATTTGAAAGAATTAGACATTAGGGATTTGACTTTATATTATAATTAGAATTGACAATTTCCTTTCAAAGTTCTTAGCTCTTAGAACCCTAGAACAATGATTTACAGTTAGAACCCTAGAACAACAATATCCATTTCAAGCATTAGTTAGATTCAAGTTCCATTTACACTTTTGAAGCAAGGATGGAATATTTTGTTTTGGAATTTCAGCTCCAAATATATAAGTACATTCTAATTTCATTTCATTACAATTCTGCTTATTGTTTTGTTACGTTGGTCTATTACTTTGTGGCTGTTATGAATTTCTTCTTTCATATTGAACCTATTGTTATTTCTCTATATTATGATAATGTGTAAGTTGTCATCAGAGATTTGTAGAGTTGCTCTCCTTGCAGCCTTTTATTTTCACAGTTTTTACAAAAAAAAAGGCTTGCTTATTTAAATTTAAGATTTTGATATAATGTCTCTGCAGTGCAGTCACATATATTGATTAAGAGCTCACATGCAAACCAATGTATGTGCAGCAGTTTCTTGTCTTATCATCTTTCCATGGATGCACTTTATCAAAGTATATCTGTTTAATTTTTTGTGTGATAGAATTATACAAAGAATAAAATGGACATTTTAGAGTGTAGCACTACAATATTGTGACTATTCTACGCTGGTATGTAAGGCCGGTTGAGAAAGGGAAGCTTCGTGAAGAATGCGAGAATAGAGAAAATGACAAAGGGGAAAATAGAGCTTTGGTTATATACTTATCTCTACCTTCACCTTCATAGCTAAAGTGACTTGAAGTTATGTTTTATAGTTGAGTGAATGTGGATAAGTGTTGAAGGAGATAAAGATTTGGATAAGGTGTTGAAGTAGATTTATGATGTTGAGTGCAGATACTTGCTAGCATCCCAGCAGCAATTGGAATTTATCTCTGTTGCTGCTCATCAGTTGATTTGTGTCATAACAATAGATTTTTTAAAGCCTTGAAATGGAAAGTTTGGGAGGATGAGGATGAGGATTTGGATGGGATTGGTTTCAAAATCTTTGATTTACGAGAAAACTCGATTCAAACCAAGAAGGTTAATAGACAGCTCCTATAGAGTGTCAAACTTAAAATTTTATAGTTACCAATCCAACTGTCCAACTAACTTGGTTGACGTTGCCTGGGTTGGTTTCAAAATTTGCATTAGGATGGGGTGGCCTTGACAGCATATTTTCATCCTAACTTTGGATAAAACTTTAAGGTCAATTGTGACGAAATTAAGGTATATTCAGTTATTAGTTATTATCATCTATGAAAATGTTATTCACTTATAACAAATTTAAATTAAGGGTTGAAGATAACTCATGTATTTATAAGATTGGTAGTCAAAGTATATCTGTTTAATTTTCTGTGTTATAGAATTATACATAGAATAAAATGGACATTTTAGAGTGTAGAACTACAATATTGTGACTATTCTGCACTGGTAGGTAAGGTCGGTTGAGGAAGGGAAGCTTCGCGAAGAGTGCAAGAATAGAGAAAATGACAAAGGGAAAATAGAGCTTGGTTATATACTTATCTCTACCTTCACCTTCATAGCTAATGTGACTTGAAGTTTCGGCTTATAGTTGAGTGAATGTGGATAAATGTTCAAGGAGATGAAGATTTGGATAAGGTGTAGAAGTAGATATATGATGTTTAGTGTAGAGACTTGCTAGCATCCAAGCAGTTGAAATTTATCTCTGTTGTTGCTCATCAGTTGGATTTGTGTCATAACAATAGATTTTTTAAAGACTTGAAACAGGAAGTTTGGGATGATGAGGATTTGGATGGGTTTGGTTTCAAAATCTTTGATTTACGAGAAAACTCGATTCAAACCAAGGAGGTTAATAGATAACTCTTATAGGGAATCAAACTTAAAATTTTATAGTTACCAAGCCAACTGTCCGACTAACTTGGCTGACGTTGTCTGGGTTGGTTTCAAAATTTGCATTGGGATGGGGTGGCCTTAGCAGCATATTGTCATCCTAACTTTGGATAAAAATTTATAGTGAATTGTGATGAAATTAAGGTATATTCCATTATTACCATCTATGAAAATGTTATTCACTTGTAACAAATTCAAATAAGGGTTGAAGATAACTCATGTATTTATAAGATCGGTAGTCAAAGTATATCTGTTTAATTTTCTGCGTGATAGAAATATACAGAGAATAAAATGGACATTTTGGAGTGTGTTGAGCATATAACCATTAATGTGCAATCCAACTATCAGCTTAGGCTTTTAGTTGAGACGGAGCACATGCTTCAATTTGATATTAGAGCTTGGTTATATACTTATCTCTACCTTCACCTTCATAGCAAAAGTGAGTTGAAGTTTTGGCTTATAGTTGAGTGAATGTGGACCAGTGTTGAATGAGAGGAAGTTTTGGATAAGGTGTAGAAGTAGTTATATGGTGTTGAGTGCAAAGACTTGCTAGCATCCCAACAGCTGCTGAAATTTATCTCTGTTGCAGCTCATCAGTTGGATTTGTATCATAACAATAGATTTTTTAAAGACTTGAAATGGGAAGTTTGGGAGAATGAAGATTTGTATGGGGTTGGTTTCAGAATTTTGGATTTGGAAAACCTGCCGCTACGCTCTGGGTAAAGTCCATCGACTCAAACTAAGAAAATCAATAGACAGTTTCTAGAGGAAGTCAAACTTTAAACTTTGTAGTTACTAAGTAAATGTCAGACTAACTTGGCTGAGATTGCCTTAATTGGTTTTAGAATCTGCATTGGGATAGGGTGGCCTTGGCAGCATATTGTCATCCTAACTTTGGACAAAATATTATGGTCAGTTGTTGTGAAATTTAAGTATATTTAGTTGTTACCATCTATGAAAGTGTGAATCACTTGTAACAAATTTAAATAAGGTTGAAGATAATTCATGTATTAATTTATTAAATTTAGTTGCCTTAAGAATTTGTTTGACACACTTAGCTGAAAGCAAAAGAAATAGTAGCTAATAATTAAGCTAATTGATTGAAATTAATATGTTTTGTAAAATTAGCTATTGAATAAGATGATAAGTGTGAAAAGATATAAAATGACAGTTTTATAAATTTATAAATTTATATTAATATATATAGATTTTGGATCCGGTGATTAAAAATGAGATTGTGAGACTCGATCCTGAGCGTCTATTTTTATTTTTTAACGGATGTGATTTGTATTTGGGATCATGGTTAAATTAGTGTCTGTGTATATTAATGGGGTACGGTTGCAATTAGCCATATACATTAATTTCCTGGCTTTTTGAAGTTGATTCAGCGTGTATTTTTTTTTCCTTTTGTAAGGCCATCAGTTTCTCTCGCTCGTTTAGACAAACATCCCTAAGTATCTCCATTCCTCGGTCGTCTTCGTCTGGTAGCGTATCAGTTTCTCTCGCTCGTCTACATCCGGCAAAATCTCAATCTCTCTCGCTCGTCTTCGTTCGCCGTGTTCCTCCATGGACGGCTCCTCATCATCCTCATCCAGGCGGTCATTGCGTCGGCGTGGGTCTTCCTCCGCTGGGGTTCAAGGTACGGTCTTCTCTACTGCTTAGTTTTTCATTCTATATAATGATTTAGGTTTTTAGGTTGTTGGTGTTGGTGGTAGGCGTGGGTGTGGGATGGTGTGTGTTCAGTGTGTCGATGTTACAGGGGGTTTATATCCGCCGTCAATGGGTGTTGGTGTTGTCGGTTTTTTGGTTTTGCGGCGGCGGCATGTTCTAGGCTCTAGCAATTAACTACAGACTTTGATTACATGTTCTATTTTTCTTGCACAATTGCAGTTGGATGATGAGGAAGTCTATCATCGCCGACCTTTCGTATTCTGCGTATCCCTTCTCTATCGAATCCGTCGATAATTCATGCTCTCATACGCAATTTTTAGTGATTTTTCGTCTTTTTTGTTTGCTTTTTCGTTCTCATTTGTGATAAGTTGATCCAGTTTAGAAAGCTAATCGTATACTGTATATACATTTGCTTTGTATATATACCGGATCCTTGTTTTCTGTCGCTACCACCGGTGAAACATTTTCTTACACCATATTATTTATTTATTGCATAATGAACTATTATTTTTTTATTGCATAATGTTATAATGACACTATGGCAGGATATTGAAGAGAAAAAGACAATATATATAGAATTGTATTCTTTTTCATAAGAAAGTTGAATGAGGATACAGAGCTTTAGCAAAATCATTCAATTGCAAAATTTGCAAAATCAGTACTCAAAAATCAAAGGAATGTCCTCAACACACCTTTATCTTCAAGCAACAGTCTTCTACAATCCTTTCCCAACTTCCTCTTCAGCTCTCTGCCACTCTCCTTGCACGGGAAGACTTTTCCAACTTCCTCTTTAGCTCTACCACTCTCCATGCAGTAAAGGAACATAATTATAAGGACTTATTTATAGTGATTTAGATTTATATAAACTTATGTATAGGAGGCGTAATTAATTTTATTGGAGATCGGGCAGGCTAGGAGATTTAATTAAATGTTGTGACGGTTGGTATTCTCCACTCAATGTTACTCAAAGGATTTTTATTTGAAAGCTGATCTAAAATAATGAACAATCTTCTCGTTATTAATGTTTTTAGAGAATGAACACGCAAGATAGGGTAATTAAATGCTGCGGCGGTGCGGATTCTCCCATACTAGTAATAAATTCAAATGAGTGTAAAAACATTTAATACAAACATGAAAAGTCGCATTCAGATGTAACAAATTGTGTGAACAGTGTCCTTTTAATGCAGTAAAATGACACAGTTTTGCATAGGCGGGAAATGATGTGGCAAAAAAGTTTTTGCTATTATATAGAGTAAGATAAGATAAGATTTCTTCCATATCCGGGCAAACAACATGCATTCAACCATACCCCCAATATTACTTTAACTCCTTGGATCTCGAATTACAGGAAAAACATTTTATACCTCCAATTCACCAAAATGCACACGCTACAACAATAACACGCACACACCATTACAAGTAGACGCACAGACCACAATTCCAAACGCACAGACCCCCCATTAATACTCATGTGACGCCCAAAAAATAACAAACCACTTCTACCCATTATTTAATTTCCTCCATATTCGGGGCAAACAACATGCATTCAACCATACCCCCAATAATTCTTTATCTCCTTGGATCTCAAATTACAGAAAATATCGTTATACACCTCCAATTCACCAAAACGCACACGCCACAACAATAACACGCACATACCATTACAAGTAGACGCACAGACCACAATTCCAAACGCACAGACCCCCCATAATACTCTTGTGATGCCCAAAAAATAACAAACTACTTCTACCCATTTAGTTAATTTCTTCCATATCTGGGCAAACAACATGCATTCAACCATAACCGCAAAAATTCTTTATCTCCTTGGATCTCAAATTACAGGAAAAACGTTATACACCTCCAATTCACCAAAATGCACACGCCAACACACTAACACGCACACGCCATTACAAGAAGACGCACATACCACAATTCCAAACACAGACCCCAATACTACAACACTAAATTTCCGTACTGCTACTACAAGATAACAACTCATACACAAACAGATTCTCGTACACAGATACATTATACGTATTACCATTCTTATTCCACCTAATATTATGCTAAATATTACTAATTTATTTTAGCCATAATTAATAACACTATTACAATTACTCTTTTATCCTTATTTTTAAAATATAACCTTAATTATCTAACTCATCTCTTTCAATCACATCCATCAAATTCTAATAACTTAATGGTTGTGATGAGACCTCATGACCTCATTTTAAATAGAGAATATATATATATATATATATATATATATGTATATATATATATATATATATATATATATATATATATATATATATATATATATATAAACAATGAGTAAAAAACAATTTTTTAAATAACAATTAGTTAGAAAACTCTCCGCAAATAGTGTTTCCTCTTGTGATCCTTTTGCGTTTTGATGGCAGCGCCGCCGGGGGCCGCCGCACCCCCTCCCCGCACATTCGCAGATATCCTCGCCAACACCTCCGATGCCTCGCCTCTTCGACCGCCGGGAAGATACAAGGGTATGCCCGCGGTTTCCTTTTCCGATGATGATGTTCGCCAATTTTCCCTGAAATACCGCTTTGCCCTGATTGGCAAGTTCGCGAAAAGCCGTCCGCCGATGGTGGATCTCTACAAGACTTTCGATCAAATCGGATTCGGTGGAGCATTCTCTCTCGGTTTGATCGACCAGCGTCATATTTTGATCAACTTCGATCACGAGAATGACTTTCAGCGTTGCTGGCTCCGAAGAATCTGGTCGATTAAAGGTGCCCGCATGCGTGTCTTCAAATGGTCTCCTGACTTCCAGCCTGAGCTTGAATCTCCCGTTGTCCCGGTTTGGATTGCCTTTGAAGGTTTGCCGGCTCACCTCCAAGATAAGCCAATTTGATTGCCCCCCCCCCCCCCCCCCCCCCCCCCCCCTGAAAGTTGATGACTCCACTCAGGTGCACAATCGGGCCTCCATGGCTCGTGTCCTTGTGGAGCTGAATGTCAGTACCCCCCTAAATGATCAGATATAGATCAACAACGATTCCTACGACGGTTTTGTGCAGAAGGTTACGTATGAATATATCCCTCCGTATTGTTTGGGATGCTAGGAGTTTGGTCATCTAACTCCAGATTGCTGCTTACAATCGGAAGGGCAAAATCATGACACTCGTAGAGATCCCCATGTTGAATCTGTGCCTAACCGTTAGCCTCAGATTGTTCCATTGAGAAAGAGATGGCGTCCAGCCGGACAAGAGACCGCTGATCGGAATGTTGATCCTAGCTTAGTTCCGGCGAGTTCAACACTTGAGCCTATTCTGCACTCCGCAAGCGCCCCAGAAATCCAGCCAGATGATCGTATACAGGATACTGACAGCTTGACGCTATCGATAGCTATCCCGGATGCGCTTCGCTGGGGAATACAATCATAGATGATCAGTGCCTCCGCCACTCTTCCCACTTGGATTCCAACCAGGCCATTTATCAGAAGGAGACCAAGTCCAAGAAATTCAAACTCTCAACCAATCCCTCATCGAGTCCTAGAAGGAAGCCAGCAGACGGTTTGCCTCCAAATTAGGCAATTCATTGCCAGACGACTTCATTACTGTTACCAAGAAGAAGAGACGGCCTCGAAAAGACTATTCGGCTAATGTCCTCTCCGTCACGACGCGCCTGGCCGCTGGTAAGATCGCTCGAGTTTCCTTCTCCCACCGGTTGAAATGAATTTGCTAAGTTGGAATGTCAGGGGCCTGCTTGCCTCACGGCGTAGGATCAAAAGACTTGTTCGATGTGAGCATGTTCAATTTGCTTCAATTATTGAACCGATAATCACTCAAGATTGGTTAAATAATTTTGTTCGTGAGCTCAACCGTGACAATGGCTTTGCATCCTTGGCATCGAAGATATGGCTTCTCTGGTCTGATTCTTGCGTAGTTGAGATACTACTCGACACTGAACAATTTCTGCTCTGCAAAGTCCAGTATCTTCCCTAGCAATTCTCTTTCAGATTTTGCGCAGTTTATGCGAAGCACTCTCGTGCAGATAGGGCATGATTGTGGGAACAACTAACTCTTTTGTTGAATGATTCTAGCCCGGTCCTTCTAGGTGGCTACTTCAATCTCATTTCTAGCATTTCAGAATATCGTGGAGAGGCTGTGCCAGATATGAATAATATCTCTGATTTCTCAGATTTTATAAATGACAACTCGTTGATTGATCTGGCAGTTCTGGGGAATCAATACACCTGGCACGGAATTCGCAGTTTGGGGGCAGTGTGGAAATGGCTGGATCGTTTCTTGATGAATGCGCCCATGCGAGATTACTTCACAGAGATTAGAATTAACATTTTGCCCCGAAATTCCTCAGCTCATGCGCTTATCCTGCTACAGGGAGCAAATAGTGACATGTCTACGCCAAAGCAGTTCAGGTTTCAGAATATGTGGTTATCTCATCCAGACTTTAAAAATTTTGTCACAAGCAACTGGGCTTTGCCGGCAGACGGAGGGGGGGAGGGGGGGTGGGCACGCGTGCTCTTGCTTTCAAGCTCAAGCGTCTCAAATTGGCTCTTCGTACCTAGAATAAGGAGTCGTTTTTGACCGGATCAAGAGACTTGAAGCCAGGGTGGCAGAAGCAAAACTCATCCATGCTGATTGCCGTTCGGGTGAAACTCGATCAGTACTCAATAATCTGCAAGCTGATATCCTCTTAACCCTCAAGCAGGAAGAATGCTTCTGGAAACAAAATGCGCGGGTGAAATGGCTCAAGGAGGGGGATGCTAATACCTGATTCTTCCATGCTGTCGTAAAGGATAGGCATCGTAGACAGAGGATCTGTGTCGTCAAAGGAGCAGATGGCATTCTTTCAACCTCCCAAGCTGACATCCAGCCCGAGGCGGTGGCATTCTACTCTCATTTATTCTCGGTTGAGGCCTGCTCGGGCTTGGATTCCCTCTTATAATGTCTCCCTATTGACCTCGTTACGTTGAAGGCGGAGTCCCTGGTGGCGCCGATTACACAAGACGAGGTTAAGAATGCGGTTTGGAGGTTGGATCCTGATAGTGCAGCAGGCCCAGACGGCTTTTCGGGCTCTTTCTTCCACCATTGTTGAGAAGTGGTTAAAGGGGATGTTTTCAATGCAGCTCTAGACTTTTTTGCTGGAGTGCCACTACCGAGGGCCATGGCAAGTGCCCAGATTGTTTTAATACCCAAGAAGTCAAACCCAGATTCTTTTGCAGACTTTAGACCAATTTGCCTTTGCACGTTCATGAGCAAAGTCTTTACCAGGATCATCGCCTCTCGTCTCAGCCGAGTCCTTCCGAAGCTGATTTCCAGGGAGCAAGCGGGGTTTGTGGAAGGCCGAAGTATCCAGGATAATATTCTTTTAGCCTTTGAGCTGTTGCAGTATCTTAATAAAAGATGTCGGGGCTCGAATGTCATAATTAAATTGGATATGATGAAAGCTTTTGACCGGGTAGAATGGCCTTGCTTGCGCGCAGTTTTAATCAAGCTTTGTTTTCTGCTCTCTTTTGTCAATATCGTAATGCATAACCCGGAGGCGACAAGGTTGTTTGTTTTGGTAAATGGGATCAGTTTTGGCTTTTTCCATCCCACTCGAGGAGTCAAGCAAGGTGACCCTTTATCACCGTTGCTTTTTATTCTGGTCTCAGAAGCCTTGTCTCGCTCTCTCATTTTAAAGATGGGTGTTGGCTTGCTTTCATCGTACTCTTCATCATTGGGATGCCCTACGGTCACCCACTTAGCCTTCACGAACGACATAGTTATCTTTGCTAATGGGGCGTCGAGATCGCTAAAAGCTCTTGTGGAAGTTCTCACGCAATATCAAGAAGGTTCAGGCCAGAAGATTAATTTCCGAAAAAACTTCTTCGTTACTTCCAGAAACTTCTCCGATCAGCGGGCTGCCGCTATGGCACGAATACTTAGCATGCAGAGATCGGTTTTGCCCTTTCGTTACTTGGGTGTAAATCTTTTCATGGGCAAGAATCGTCTGCTTTACTATCAACATTTATTGGAAAAAGTGGACAGTAAACTACTGGGCTGGCAACGAAAGCTGCTATCTCCGGGCGGCCGACTGACGCTAATCAAACATGTGCTAACTATGATTCCCCTCTCCACGACTGCTTCGATTCTGCTCCCCCGCCACACGGAGAAGTCTCTAGAGTCTAAGTTTGCTAAATTCTTTTGGGGGACTGCGAATGGACAGCAAAAGAGGCACTGCGCGGCATGAGCAAAAGTTTGTTACCCAACTGAAGAGGGCGGCCCGTTAGTTCGATCAGTCACTAACATTCAGCACACTTTCTCCGCGAAGCTTCAATTCAATTTGATGCAAGGAGGCTCGTTGTGGAGTGATTTCTTGTGTGCCAGCTATCCGGAGGGCCGCGTTCGTAGGGCTCCTCCGATTACTTGGAGGCGAATGCAGCAACAGAAGGACTTTGTGAATGATAACGTGGTAGTTAGCTCTTCAGGGACTCCTATTTGGGCACCATCAACTTACGGCGATTTCACTTTCTCAACAGCTTATGAGCTTCTTCACCCAAAACAAGGACGCAACCTATCCTCATCATGCATCTGGGGCGGTGGTCTGTCTGCCCTCGAAGGTCTCTATTTTCATGTGGCGGCTGCTCCGCCGTTTGCTGCCTTATCCGGATGTCATCCAGAACTTTGGTTTCTGCCTCTCCTCCATCTGTCCATTTTGTAGAGGTCAGTTGGCGTCTCTCAACCACTGCTTATATGATTGCTGCAGGGCTCAGGAGGTTTGGAAGCACTTTGGGGGGATTTTTGGTTTGCCGGCTACCCTTGCAAGGTCCATTCGGGCCCAGTGTCACGCATGGTGGTTGATGGCGCCGTTAGGATCGGCACTGGAGGCTTTTGCGCGGCTGCCCCCCTGTTTAATTCTTTGGTTTTTGTGGAGAGCTTACAATGATTGTCTTTATGAGGATGCATCCTTCTCGTCTACCGGAGCCGTCGTCAAAATTAGGCGTGAATTGATGTTAATTTCTTTGACTCGCCCGACTCGCTGCGCGAATTCTCAAGATGCTGCTCTTGTGCCGGCTAGCTTGGTGGCACGATTTGCAGCTCCCCCGAGAACTGTAACTCTGTGGGTGAAGTGGTTTGCGCCGCCGACGGGAAGACTGAAACTCAACACTGATGCTGTTTTCACAGAGAGCGGTGTGGCAGGAGGGGAATGCTTAAGGGACTCACACAGACAGCTTCTTTTGGGGCTTTGCTTCCGCTTTGATGCATCATCGGCACTAGAGGCTGAGGCATGGGCGCTCCGCCTTGCTGTTTATTGGTGTGAAGCTTTTGCCAGAAGACTTCTCGAGGTGGAAGTAGACTCGCTAGCTCTCGCCAATTTGGTATCAGCTAAGTCGTCACGATTACCGTGGAAGATGGGTTAGGCCACCATCTTCATTCAATCTTGCAGCTTGGGGCTCGTCGATCAGACATGTATATCGAGAGGCCAATCGAGTAGCCGATGCTCTTGCAGCGATTGGTCTAAATCATAGCTCTTCGCAGATTTTCTGTAGCTTGGATTCCCTACCAGTAAAAACTAAATTTGCTCTTTTTTATGATCTTGGAGGCTTTGCCTCGCGTCGGGCTATTCGACGTCAATAAAAGGCTTGGTTATTTTAAATATATATATATATATATATATATATATATATATATATATATATATATATATATAGGTTTTCAAAAATATATATATAATTAAATGAGTTCATCCTTTCCATGATTTTGTGTGGACAAATTTAGGCATTTGAAATCTTGAGATCAATGGTATATATAAAAAGGTGTTTTATTTTTTTTTGACCGGCGAATTGTGTAGATTAATTAAGGTAGGGGCATTTAGGAATTTGGATAGTAAATACTGTTCGAGGTGTTCAATCGATTAACCGTTCGATTAATCGAACCGTTTTAACCGAATCGAAGTTTGTGTTACTGAATTGACCGAGCCAAATTTTTTTCGGTTAATCGGTCGGTTAACCGATTAACCGAACATTTTTAAGTTAAAATTTAAAATCCTAAAAATAGCACCTAAAATAATAAATTCAATTAAAATATACATATCATAATAAATTCATAACAAAATATACAAAAAAAAAAAAATACCATAACAACACTATAAACATATTACATTTAAATATTTAATACATTAAACAACACTATTCAAAATTTGCACACCCCTAAATACCGTCCGGATTTTAGGGGATTAATTAAGGATTTGATTTCTGAGATAGGTTTGAACTCTAGGTTTCACAATTGATTTCTCCGCAAAATGTGCACAGTCAAACATAGAAGGATGCACAGTTCGCAACCAGAACAACTACTGTGATTTTGCACACTACAATTGCAAAAGTTGCACAATAAAAGTTTGGTGTATATTTGGGTGGGCTATTTGATCCTTATTCTTTTTAATGACAAATTATTGTGTGGACCATGGACCATGGCAAAAATGTACTTTTAAAGACTGTACCTTAGGTACATAAATAATGTACTTTTAGTATATTCAAAATGTTTTTATGTATGGTCCCCACAAAGACCATGGTCCATGCAATAATGTTGTCTTTTAATTATAGTATAGTTTCATTTGACAATATAAATTACTGAATGAGCTCTATTTTTACTTCATTTTTCACATACTAATTTCATTATAACAAACTTAAAATATCATTTTAGTTTGGATAAGGGTCAAATAGGCCCTCGAACTTTAGCTTAAAAGTCAATTAGGCCCCTAAACTTTTTAAAGGTTCAATTACACCCATCAACAATTCATTTAGGTGCAATAAAGCCCAAAAACAAGTTAATGACCTGCTATCACAAGTCATTAGGGTTCAGGCCACCTTCCGCCGAATTTTCCAACAAAAAAAAAAAGGTGACCAGCAACCGACCCAGATTTGCTGAAAATTTCGCCGGTCATTTTTTTTTTTGCCGGAAAATTCACCGGAAGGTGACCTGAATCCTAATGACCTGTGATAGCAGGTCATTAATTTGTTTTTGGGCTTCATTGCACCTTTAAAAAGTTTAAGGGCCTAATTGACTTTTAAGCAAAAGTTTGAGGGCTTATTTGACTATTTTTCTTTTAGTTTTATTATAATTATAATTTCATTTGTCATCATGACACATTTTGTGTATTATGCTTTGGGAGTCGAACTCTCACTCTCCCACTAGAGTTGAGACCTAGGTCGGTGTGAAACCCAAAGAATTAGAAGGTGCGTGGGAAACGGCAAAGACGAACTTCAGACAGTTAAAATGCTTCTTCGACACCATAGAACTTGAAAAATCAAAGTGCAGGAGCTTGTGGGTTTTCACATTTTCACTTTACCATTGCAGTTGAATGCTCTCCAAGACTATACATGGAGGCTCAAATCTGTTCAAACTCTTCTTTTCCGCTCTTCCCTTTTCTTCTAAGCCTCTTTCGTCCAAAACCCCTACCCTAATCCGCAAAACTACTGGGCCTGCCTTGGCGCCCTCGCCCTCAAACGCCTTGGTTATTTCACCAACAGATGTAAGAGCAGTCTCTTCTGATGCCGATTCGATCTGTTTATTGCTTTCCAACACAAGCACTGAAAACTGCAGTATTGGTGAGCTCTTGACTGATTTTAAGCATAGGATTAACTCTGATGTCGTTTTGCGAGTGTTGATGAGTTACAGGGAATTGGGTAGGATTAAGACACTCGAATTCTTTTCTTGGGCTGGGATGCAAATGGGTTTTGGGTTTGATGATCAAGTAGTGGATTACATGGCTGATTTTCTGGGCAGGAGGAAGCTTTTTGATGATTTGAAGTGTCTTTTGATATCTGTGTCTTCAAATAATGGACGGGTTTCGAGTAGGGCTGTTTCGATTTGCATAAGGTTTTTGGGGAGGCAGGGGAGGGTGGAAGAAGCCCTTTGTTTGTTTAGGGAAATGGAATCTGAGTTGAATTGTAAACCTGATAATCTTGTGTTCAATAACATTCTATATGTGCTATGCAAGAAAGAAAGTTCTGGGTGTTTCTTGGATGTTGCTATGATGATTTTTAGGAGTATCGAGTCTCCAGATATGTACTCCTATAGCAATGTCCTTGTTGGTCTGTGTAAATTTGGCCAATTAGAGACTGCCCTTGGACTCTTTCATGAAATGTGCCGAACTGAGCTCGCTCCTACTCGAACAGCAATTAACGCTCTTATTGGCGAGTTTTGTTCATTGAGTTCCAAGGAGGGAGCTATTCAAAAAGTTAAAGTCAAGGACAATCGTAGACCGGTTACTATTTTGGTGCCTAATGTCTATAGACATAACGGCGCAATAGATCCTGCAATTAAAGTGTTTTGGAGAGTTCTTGATTTGGGTGTATTGCCAAGTGTATTTGTGATTAATAAGCTTGTATCCGAGGCTTGCCGACATGGGAGAATGAAAGAAGCTCTCGACATTTTGAAGGTTATTGAAGAAAGGAAACTGGGATGTCTTGAAGGATGCTACACGATCGTGGTGAAGGGTCTATGTGAACACCGTTTGGTGGATGAAATTAGCCAATTGTTTGGGAAGATGGTCTCTAGTGGCTTGAAGCCAAAGCTAGAAGTCTATAATTCTATAATTTCTATGCTATGCAAGTTGGGTAGATTAAGTGATGCTGAAAGAGTGTTTAAAATTATGGACAAGAATCGGTGCCTTCCAGATAGTATAACCTATACGATGCTTATACATAGCTATGGTGAAGTTCAGAATTGGGAAGCATCTTACGGTCTATTAATGGAAATGCTGAGAATGGGTATATGTCCACATTTTCACACTTATAGCCTAGTGGATAAATTGTTAAAAAAAAATGAGCGTGTGGATTTATCTAAGAAGTTGGAAGAAAGGATGGAGATGCAGATTCTGCAAAAGCTTTGTAAAGACGGAGAATTAGAAGATGCCTACACAAAGCTTAATTCAATGATTGAAAAAGGAATTTACCTGCCAGTATATGTAAAGGATGAATTCGAGTCTGCTTTTCAAAAATCTGGCAAGTTGGCAATTGCTCGTAAATTGTTGGAGAGGATGGAGATGAATTAAGAAATGCGAAAGGAAAGAAATTGAACGAGAAGCTCGTTATAAATGTAAGCACGACTATTTAGTAGTGTACTGCTTTTCATCAAAAGTATGCCGACTATTTTGACCACATATTTGGGACTAAAATGCTTACATTGCCTTGTTTCAATAGACAACTCTTAACAATTATGAATTTAGATACTTTGTTTGGACATAGTTGAACTAGGTGAATTTTAGAAAACAGAGAAGTGAATAATGCATACTACTTATTTTGCTTACTATTGAAAGTAGGATTTATTATGGTATTTGGCAATTTTGTTATCTACTGTTTGAAATGTGTTGTGCCATTGGTTAATACTCGATGTGTCAATTAATTGTCCATTCGAGCTTTACTGTTTTGATATAAACAAAAACATGCTTATTAGTCTATTAGATAAGAAACTTTCTATGTTAATACCATTTTATAACATGATAGATGCATTTAGCTGGGTGGTCGCAGATTTAATATGGAATCAGTTGATGATGTGCATGAAATTTGAGAACTAAACAGGGAAACGTAAAAAAAAATCCTGTTTATTGTTGGACTCAAAGGGAGTTAGATTTCACTCGAGTTCTTTGGACTGGAAGTTTGAACTTAGGAAGGGGTTTCCATCAGTTACATGCTATTGCCACCAACAAGCCAACATCAATCGACAGATCATTTGGAATTTCAATAGCGGGATTTCTGAAGTGTTCTGGTTCATCCAATGGAGGACTTTCCAGAGGATTAAGATTTCAATGTTTTCTAGTAGTGTTCCCTGAAAACTTCTAAGCTGTTGCCATGGAGACATCATGAAGTGGAAGATTGATGGGTAAGAAGCTCTCTACCAAATCAGATTTCGTTTTTATTTGTTTATGCATGGTCTCTGCATGTTCTTTATACAGATGCCTCTTGACCTTGTAATAAGGAGATTTTATTGTCAAGGACAACCCTGGCCAAGTTGGTTAGGCTGTTGACTTGGTAACCACATGATTACAAGTTCGACTAGCAAGAGTGGCCTATTGGCCTTCTTGGTTTGAGCCGATCAGGGTCAGCTATGGGCAATTTATCTCCTTGCTGTCCTTTGCTGGCTAAGGTCACAAGGCAGAGTTTACCCATTGCAGATTTTCGGATAGTGACTGCAAGTTTCCGTCACTAAAAAAGAGAGGAGATTTTAGTGTCAAATCTTGAAAATTCTAAGTTTGGGAAAGAGTGAATTCTTGCCACATTGGAACAATTTGATGATTAAACACAACTTTTGCTTAATATACATTCCATAAAGTTTCAGAAATAGGATGAAATATTGAATGCTGTGTTCATTTCCATGGATCTGAACACTTATTTGCAGGAAAGGCTGGCAGACAAGCATGCTCAGAAAGAAAATAAAACCAGATACTAACAGATGCTTAGGGAAGATAAACAGTGCCCTGATATGCCACTCGCTATTACAATGCAACCAATGATATGATATATGTTACACACTGCAAAGATCTGAAACTTGGTGCTTCCATTAAAATGTTTGGTGCTTCAATTTTCCTGCAATGTAACAAGAACAAATGACTGGTTATCATATGGAAAATCATTTTGGTCCTCTTAGTACACATCTTTCTAGTATTTAGTGGAATTATTTGTGTAATTACTTTGTAATTGACATGTCTTATAGATGCCTGTGCTTTGCATTCTGGAAGAGTGAATTGGATTTGAAATATCTCTATATCCATATGTAGTTTTTCTATGAGCAAAAAAAACATTGTATGATATTGCACTGTGTCAACAATATCTGATTTTTTTTTAATGAATATATTCTTTGGGTAAACTCTAACGTATTAATAGTATATTAGTATTTGTTCAATAATTATGCCAACCATGATTGAGATGAGACTTGAACCTTGTACATTCCTTTTGGAAAGTAATAATGATGCCTTTAAATGGAGTTCTTTCCGCTTTTGATCCCACAACTATCTGACCATTTTCACATTTGGTTCCTAACTTTTAATTTTTCTATGTTTGGTCTTATAACTTTTAAATCCTTATCATGTTTGGTCCATTAGACCTAATTTTTGGTCATCGGTGCAACTTGTCTTAAAGGGTAAAATTGTCATTTCTCATTGATTATGGCAATACGCTAGACAGCCGGTCAGCGCCTAGTTCCTAGGTGCTGATTAATCAATGCCTAGGCGGGATTTTTGCAACACCGACTCTAAGCCAATTCCATCAATAATATTAACAGTAATTTCAAGATTCATTCTATTGAATTAAGAAAAGAAATGAAAGATAGCTAAGTGGCTAAGCAAGAAAGCAAATGACCTGGGTGCTTGCAGGGGAGCCCAAGAGATTCTCTATGTCTTTCTGCAAAAAATTAGAAGAACAATCTCAGTTGAGAATATGCATACTGTTCTGAAACATCCAAGGTTGTCTGATCTGCTTCCCTTCCCTTGTTTCATTTACTTTATAATCCATTAACTTCTTAACATTAAAAAGTCCTATACCGCGGGGGTTCCTATAATAATCCTCAGTTGCTTAAAATCAGCAAAAACCGCGTTCCTAGCTACTCAAGAATGCCCAACAAAATCATATTACGGAAGAAATTAAGAGGAGAAAATGGCGTTCAGAAGCAACCTCGAATTTAAGAGGGGATGTCGAAGGACCATATCTCTCCACAACCTTTCCTTCCCTGTTCACAAGGAACTTGGTAAAGTTCCACTTGATAGAATCCCCAAAGACACCTCCTTTTTCTGATTTCAAGTACTGGTAAAGTGGTGCTATGTTCTTCCCATTCACATCAATCTATAAAACCATCAAAAAAATTGAATAAACGAAAGGACAAAGGCAAAAACTTGCGTGATACTGTCTCACGAATCCTCGAGACGGGGCAGGTCAAAATGAAAATGTAATACTTGTACGGATCCTTGTGTAAGTATTACATTTCCATATTGACCCTCCGTGAGACGGTCTCACAGGAGAGTCACTCTAAATGGAATATTAAGATAGCGGGATCCGTTATAAAAATATCATAACAGATCAACTGACAGAGTTAAAAGAAACATATTTTTTAAGGTAGCAGAACCAAGGAAAAAAGAAATGTAGCTTTAACAATAAACTGCTAATGTTTCACCGAGAAAAAGTTATACCTTTTCAAATATAGGGAATTCGGCTTTAAACCGAGTGCAAACAGTTTCCTGGATCTCCTCGTTTGTCCCAGGTTCTTGCCAAGCAAATTGATTGCAAGGAAACGCCAAGATTTCAAACCCTGAAATGGTAAATCAAGATTCGTTTATACAACACATAACAACGGAAAATACCAAGAAATTTGCAGATACGGAGATGGATAATAACAGATGAAAAATGGCAATAAAAAACCTTGATCCTTGTACTTTTCATATAAGATGTTCAGCTCCTTGTAGTTTGAGTTTGTCAAACCACTGTTAAAAAAAGAAAAAAACGAGGGAGGTTAATGCACAAAACCGCTAAAAGCCATATCAGAATATCGATTCCTTTAACATTTCGTAGTCAAGAATCAACAATGAATCACGAGTATATGTAACGAAGAATCTAAGCAGTTCGTTTCAGAAACACTGAATAATCAAAATTTCTGCGAGGATAAAAAACTGAACACAGAAGTGATATTGTCGTGGAAACAGACAAATGGTGAATTCATTTACCATTTTGAAGCAACATTCACTATCAGAACTACCTTCCCCCTATAATTGCTCAAAGGAACATCGTTTCCACGTATATCCTGAAAATACCGGTTCAATGAGTAAACATCAAAGTACAAAACCATTTCTTTTCTTGATCAAATGAGAATTTATAGGAAAAAAAAAAGACTTTCAGAGAGCATAAGATAGTTCAGACTCATATTACTAATCTTCCTAAACTCTGTGCATCAAACCAGTCTCAATAGCTTCAGAGATTGAAAACTTAGAAACCCATCACAATTCAACTATTTTAAGGTCTCAAAGACAAAAACCCAATAATCCACAAAGTCATCAAAGTCAGAAAATTTCCAATCAATCAACCAAGAGTCAACAATTATTCATTAAAAAAAAAATTGAATCTAGAGGTTTTAAGGGCAATTCTTATCCCAAGTATGGGAGTTGGAAGAAACAAAGAATCAAGAAAACATTAAGACAAAACACACATAGGACAAATAGAAGCAAAACTACCCCAAAAAATACTGAAATCAAAAACAAATATGCAGAAACATCAGACAACAAGACAAGAACCCTTCTTTATACCTTAACAGAGAAATCAAAAATGGATTTTGGGGAATCCGTAGCCATATTTAGAGTAGAAGAAACTGGAGGGTATCTGCAGAACAAGAATAAGGCAAGAGCAAGAAATAGGAGAGACAAACAGTTGGTAAGAGTGAAGAAATGCATCAATGCAATGTTTCTTGTGTAGATAAATCACTCAAACAATGACAAATGGAAAAATTATTTGTTTATGGTACGCGATTAGTTGGCGTATTGAATTAAGAATCCTCCAGGCTCCAGCAACTAATATTGACAAAATTGGTATCCAGATAAAAGCTTGATCGCTATTTTCACCTAATATTACAAGGATATTCAATGTGTTTGAACTTTGAACCAAATCTTAAAATAGCAGAGTTGATTACAGATAATTCGCGTTGAAGAATCCTTATTAGAATCAAATACTTGAAAATTATAATAGATTTAAGTAGAAAAACTCTATTTGGAAGTAAATCAAAATTAAAATAATTATAAATAAATAAAAATATATAATATATGCCTACATATATGTGCATTTATATTAAAATTGTCAAGCACCTTATGCTCAGATATACCTCTGTGGCTCCCTTTGACCAAATTTGTATTTCTATGTTATTGAACATTAATGCATAATAGTCAAGTGGCTTATTTGAATGACAAAATTATCATTTTCTATGACATTTTGCAACTAAAAATTTGGTCATTGGGACCATAAATTAGGTTGGAGGACCAAATGTGGTAATTTTTTAAAAGTCGTGGATGAAATATAGAAAAATTAATAATCAGGAACCAAATGTGGAAATGACAATAGTCGTTGAAGCAAAATTAGAAAAAACTCCAAATAAATATGGTAATGAATATCAATTTTTTTTTAAGGGAAATTTATATGAAATTTGATAGTAGGGTACATAAGTCCCCAACCGAAAGTCACCTTATTTATTTTTTTTTGAAAGTCAACTTGGCGGTTGTATTTATAGAAGAGTTAAAATAGAGTCTGGTGGAACATTGTTCCAGTACATAGCAGTATTGAAACTAAGTGTTGAAGTAGCTAAAGTATGAGCTAATAAATTCTGTAATCTAGGAATATAAAGCACTGAACAATAATTAAAGGCAGACATATAGGTTCTGCAACTATCGATGGCATAACCTAAATGCGAGCGTAACGTGGGTGGTGGCCCAGATAAGTAGCACTGTAACTGTTGACAATCCGTATGAATCCGTATAGATAGCTCATTCCTCCTCTTAAGCCATGATAAAGCTTCTTTGCATGCCAAAGCCTCGGCCATGAGCGGCGAGTGGCAACCTGCTAACGGGGCGCTGAAGGCGGATATGTAGTGGCCATTGGCATCGAGGAGTACCGCACCAACAGCCGCGACATTGGTTCCTCGATGATAACTCGCGTCCACATAACATTTGACGGGTGTCATCATCTCGCCAATCACGGATTCCGAAGCGGCAGCTTGCAGCGGCGGCAGTCCGTTCCCGGCAGGCTCGGCGTTCGGTCCCAGCGGCGGCAGTGGGTGCTGTTTGGCAGCGACGTGGTGGCTGGCGGTCCGTGGCTGTGACGGCAAGTGGCGGTGGTGAATATCCTTCCAAGCTTTCATTGTGGCAGCCGCCACTGACAATAATTTCGTTGGTGTTGGTAGGCAGGCATCCCAAACCGCTCCGTTTCTGGCCCTCCAAAGATGGTATAAAATTGCAGCTGCATAAACAATCCCATCAAAGTCTAGAACATTCAAGATTGCACTAAACCATTCATGGAAAATATTTGTGATAATATTGGGGATTGGAAGGTTGGATTTTGCCCAAATGGAGTGTGCATAGTCACACAAAACTAATGCATGCATGGTATCTTCATTCACATTTCCACACATGGCACACAATGGGTTAACATCCACTCTCTTTATAAGCAGATTGTTTGTGGTAGGAAGGATATCACAAATAGCTCTCCACAAGAATGTCTTCCACTTTGGTGGTATTTTTAATTTCCATAGGGATAACCATTCATTAAAAATACCATTAGAATTATGCTCATAACTCCCCACTATATGCCTGTAGCCACTCTTGACTGAATAACATCCATTAGGGTCACCATACCAATACCATATATCATCATACTCAGGGGCAATTGGTATACTCTGAATTCTGGGTATATCACTTGGTTGGAAAATATCTGCCAATATATGCGGATCCCAGGTGCCTGTATCGCGATCAATTAGCCCTATTACTTTGGCCCCAGACAGATATTGCGGTATTTCCGTGTGAATCATAGGGTCCAGTTCATCATTTAGCCAGGGATGCTCCCATATCAAGGTAGAACTTCCATTCCCAACTCTTCTTCTTATGCCACCACATACTAGATCCTTCGCTGCCATGATACTGCGCCAACAAAAACTTGGATTATTTCCTATAGTTGCCTCTAGGAAAGTATCCTTTGGATAATATCTTGCTTTATAAACTTTGGCTACCAATGAGTCTGTGTTAGTGAGCAGCCTCCATGCCTGCTTTCTTAACATTGCCAAATTAAATGCCCTTAGATCTTTGAATCCCAGTCCACCATATTTCTTTGGGATACACAATTTATCCCAGGCTTTCCAATGTATGCCACGATCCGTACCCGACCCCCACCAGTACCGATTCATAGTACGCTCAATAGCCGTACAAACAGATATTGGTAGAAGAAAAACACTCATTGAAAAAGTTGGCATTGCCTGGGCCACACTTTTCAACAATATTTCCTTCCCGGCCTGCGTTAGCAACTTCTTATTCCAAGATCCAACCCTTTGCTTAATTTTATCCTCAATGTATGCGAATGCCGCCTTTTTGTTCCGTCCGACAAAAGAAGGCAGCCCCAGATATTTCCCAAAGTTGGGGGCTTGTGTAACCCCCAGTATTTGTGCCACCATATCTTTATCATTCTGCCCTGTATTCCTGCTGTAGCATATGCTGGATTTGTGGTAGTTTACTTTCTGGCCAGATAAGCTCTCATATAACTGTAAACAATTCTTTATTTCAGATGCTTCGTGTCTGTTTGCTCTAAAAAACAGTAGGCTATCATCTGTAAAAAATAAGTGAGAGATCGGTGGTGCGCCTCTAGCAACCCTGCAACCATGTATTAAACCTCTATTCTGCACCTGTTGCAATAATAGTGAGAGCCCCTCTGCACATATGATAAATAAATACGGAGATAATGGGTCTCCCTGGCGGAGGCCACGCGTGGGTGTAATGGAGGTACTGTGAGCGCCATTTATCATAAAGCTATACGACACAGTGGTCACACACAACATAAGTAACTCAACCCATCTATCATCAAAGCCCAAAGCTAACAACATCCCACGGAGGAAGGGCCATTCCATGCGGTCATAAGCTTTGGCCATATCCAGTTTGAGTGCACTCCATCCTACTGCCCCGCATTGTTTTCTATTCAGGTAGTGCCCTACTTCCGCAGCTACAAGAATATTATCAGTAATCAGCCTGTCTGGTATAAAAGCACTCTGGGATGCAGAAATTAAATCTCCCATTAACGGCTTCATTCTCTGGGTAATCATCTAAGCCATTATCCTGTATATTACATTGCTTAATGCTATCGGGCGAAAATCTGCTACCACTTGAGGGGTTTTCTTCTTGGGGATGAGTACCACATCTGTATCATTCAAATTGGGGGGCAAAACACGGTTGTTTAGACAATCCACTATAAATGCCGCAACATCACTACCAACTATATCCCAGAATTGTTGATAAAATCCTGGGTTCATACCATCTGGTCCAGGTGCTTTGTCAGGGGCCATCGCAAATAGAGCATCTTTAACCTCAAATATCTCAAAGGGTCGTAATAATGACTCATTTTGATCCTGGGTTACCCGGGGATACTCTAGAAAACAGATTGTCACCATTCAATGGGTTACAGGAAGAAAATATATGGCTAAAATAATCCAAAATAACTGCACTCATAGCATCACCTTCCACCCAATCCCCACTATCATTCATAAGTTTATAAATAGTATTTTTCTTCTTACGATGAGAGGCGTACCTGTGATAGAATTTCGTATTAGCATCCGCATTCCTTAACCAGTGTTGTTTTGCCCTATGCCTCCAGTAAGCATCTTCTTGGATCTCCATATTACTCAGAATTCCTTCCAGGCGCTGGAATTCATTCAAGGATGCCAAATCAGTACGACCCCTAAGATGTAACTGTTGCTTCCGCAGGTGTCTGATTTTTTCACCAAACTTATGGTACCGGTCTCCGCCCCATCTTGACAATTTGTTCCCACAGTGTGTTATACAGTCCTGGATCCCTTCACTCCTCCCCTCCTCCCACGACTTCTCCACACATTCCTGCATCCATCATCATACAACCAGGCCATTTCAAACCGAAACCCTCTCCTTCCTCCTCCTCCGTTTTGTAACAGTCCATAGACACTCAAAAATAATGCAGAATGATCCGACCTCCTCATTAGATTATTAATCACCCTAGCCCCAGGCACAATGTCACGCCAATCATTAGATGCTAATACCTTATCCAATCGTTCTTCAATGCAAGCTGGCGTACCCTTTCCTTTTTCCCAAGTAAACCGGTAACCCTCCATCTGCAACTGAGTCAAGCCACACTGGTCAATAGTCTCCCCAAAGCCGCGTAGGAGATTATTAGGGTGTGGATTACCTCCTCTCTTCTCGTGCTGGAATAGGAGATCATTAAAATCCCCAATCATAACCCATGGTAAGGTGGACCGGGATGCAAAGGACTTTATCAACTCCCATGCTTCTGCCCTCCTATGGCGCTGAGAGTAGCCATAATAACATGTCATTCTCCACCTCGGAAAGCTAGACATTTTTACTTCAATATCAATGTGATTTCTAGAGTAACTCAATAAACTTGCTGTATTATTCTTCCGCCATAACAGTGCTAAACCACCACCACCCTGCGGTGTCGGATCAACATAAAAAGTCCCTCAAAACCAAGGGTGACACGAATTCTTTCAGCATGTATTCGTTGCACCATTGTTTCCATAAGAAAAATAAAGTCAGGCTTCTTTCTGGACGCAAGGTCCGTTAATTCTCGAACTGTTCGTGGATTGCCCAAGCCACGACAGTTCCAGCTGATAGTACTCATAATGACGGGCGGGTCTGGGAACCAGAACCCGCCATGGATAAGTTTTTTTGGATCTCTGTCATAATCACATCTCCACCAACTCTCTCATCACCCCCATCATTGGCCTCAGCCCTTCTTCTCTTGCTCGCAGCCGTGACCACATCACCTTCCACCTGGTCACGTGAAAGCCCAGTTGGCCCCCCTTCCTGCCCATCAACCCGTGGCCTATGTACCATATCTGGCCGTGTTCCTGTCATCGGGTTGCCATTCATATCAAGTAGCCATGAAGCACTCACTTTTCGTGGTCCTTTTCTAAAACCAGCACGTAAACTCTCATCATACGGATATTGCTCTACCGGTAGTTTTGCATCCCGCGCCTTCAAACAGTACTTATGAAGATGCCCCATCATACCACAGAAGTAACAAAAGTTGTGTAATCTTTCATATTTGAAATTTACCCAACAAGTCGTTTTATCCCTCTTCATTAGTTTCATACGCCGTTTTAGCGGTTTCAAGACCGAGATTGAAACCCTAATCCGGTAGAACGTCTTCCAAGGTGCATTCGCGAACCTATCATCAATCTTGATAAAAACACCCAAAAAATTTCCTACCTGCTCCAAAATAAGATCCGAGGTATAGCCCAACGGCAAGTCATGCACCTGTATCCACATATCAACCGAATCCAGCGGTACCGAGACCGGTATCTCACCATCGTGGATTTGCTTGCAAACAAAAGTGTGGTTCTCAAAGGACCATGGACCACCATCTAGAACCAACCGAGACTAAATGTCCGTGTCATGGAAGAACACAAAGAGAAACAGCCCCGGTTGCAATTCTGAGACCCGAACCCCCTTCACCGGCTGCCAAACCGAAGCCATGACCTGACTCATGTACTCCGCCTTCACAAGCTTGGTAGTTAGGAACCTACCAATTAGCCGCCACGTTGGTGCTGCCTCGGCCGGCTGTTCAGCGCCTTCCTCCACCGCCGGCACAAAACATCGTCTTCTTCGTCGTCCAAGGCCACGTCCGCCCATCGGCGGCCCAACGCCGCCACCGCCTGCTGCGTCGCCGCTTCTTGCTCCGTCCCTTCCATCACTGTTACGCCGACACAATACCCGGAGAGAACGCCCGATTTGCGCCGGAAAACCTTGAAACACAAGAGAGAGAGCGGAAAACCCTAGTAAACCCTAGAGAGAATATAATACAAGTTAACCTAACCGGGGAAAGTCACCTTATTTATTTATTTATTATTGTAAGATTTTCACGGGTTAAACCGAAAGTGATGCATGTCATCCTATCCATACCTCATATCTTGACAAGATTTAATTAATTCATAAAGAGTAATTTAAATAAAATTTACTTAATTGAAATGTTGAAATTGAGGGGATGTTTGCTTCAAACATTGGAATTGAAATGGTAGTTGAAATCAAATACTTGGCAATGATAATAAGTTAAGCAAAAAGAGCATTTGTGTTTGGTAATAAAACTAGTGTTTTACTTGTGCGGTGCACAGAATCAATTATATTATTATGCATTAAAAAAAAATAGAAAAAATGTAAAGATGTTAAAATGTATAATATAAAAATACAGTTTGAGTTCCATATATTTTGTCAAGTATTTATTTTCATATCATACAAAATTAAAACTAAAATTTTATATGGTTAATATAGTCCCTAATCAAGTGCATATCTAGATAAATCTATAGAGACAGTTTACATTATTATATTGATTTATTCCAAATTGTATTTCATATATATTATAATTGCAAGAATATAAATAATAACTAATAGAATTACATTTATACAAAAAAGATGTAAATTTTAAATTTTGCGTGAGTAATTTAAACTCTAACAGGGCGTTTGGTTGGAGGGAATTTAAATTTCATTATCACTTAATTCCCACCTAATTCCAAAGACCACTAAATTCCTTAGTTTGGTTGGAAGAAATTGCAATTTTCTCATTTTCATGAAATTAAAATCCTATGTCCCCACCTCCACACCCCCCCCCCCCCCAAATGGGATTTTAATTCCATAGATTTTAAGAAGAAAAAAAAGACAATGATGAGACAAAATTACCCTCTCCTTTTTAACCTTAAATTGATGCCTGATAAAAACAATGAGCATTTTGGACTTTATACCACTTTCTACTTATTCCCTTTCAATTCCCATGTATACCAAACATTAGAATTGAAATTCTCAGTAATTTTATTCCTATAAACCAAAGACTGAAATTTAAATTCCCACCTTATTCCCTGTAATTCATCTCCCATGGAATTGCAATTCTTTTCCCACGTAATTCCCTCTCTCCATCCAAACGCCATGCACTAGTACAAAATAGAGCAAAGAAATACGACTTTAGGCTACCCTTCTTTAAACAAGGGTAGTGTATTGTTTAAAAAAAAAAAGGGCGGTGGCATACTTGTAAATAAATCAATAAGAAATCGCTACCCTTTCTATTAAAAAGGTAGCGATTTTAAAAATAAAAAATGACGGAAAGAGTTTCCGCTACCCTTTCTTGTAGCAAGGGTAGCGCGGATAATTATATTATTAAGGTCTGCATAATATTATTAAGCTCAAGGCTTTTCGCGTCCCCCACATCCGCTACCCTTGTACAAGGGTAGCAGAAAGCCTTATACAAGGGTAGCGGATGTGCAGATCTGTACTAGTGATAATAGAATGCATTTCCTTCTATGATTGTATAATATACTTTATATGCACATAATATTTATTAATATGTATTTAGGAATATTCTATAATATAATGTCCTTAATTAAAATTTATATTGTTAGATTTATAATCTATATCTATACTATTAATAAAAGCAAAATTCTACATTTTAACTTTCCGCCCAAAACAATCCTATATTATTAAGGTTTGCATAATATTGTAAAATAGTGTAATACAATTCATAATATAATACGGAGTATATTGTTTCATACTTTCTTATTCGTACTACAATTCTACATTAAAATTTCTATTCCTATTCAACAATATTATTTCGTCACTACTCCAATCAATATCAATACTATTATTAAAAACAAAATCATCTTTTTTAAATTCTTGCCCAAACACATAATAATAATAATAATAATAATAATAATAATAATAATAATAATAATAATAATAATAATAATAATAATAATAATAATAATAATAATAATAATAATAATAATAATAATAATAATAAGGTTAGCGGTAAAAAAATGAAAAATAAAAAAACTCTGTAATTCGAGAAGTCATAATGTTCTAAAATATTTCTACGTGTTATTTTACTATATTAATCTAATGAATATAAAATAAGGAATATTTTGAAAAAAAAAAGTTATTTATAATTTAGATTAAAATTACAGGCTATTATTTTAATATAAATCTGATGAATCTAATGAATATTTTGTGAAAAAAAAAAGGAAAAGAATTAGTTATTAAGAATCTATATTTATACTAGGGAAAATGACACTTTTTCCCCCTGTGTTATATGCTTATAGCACTTTTTCCCCTGAGTTATTCATGCATTCACATTTGTCCCCTCAATTATTATAAAAGTGGCGGTTTTTTCCCCTGATAATATTAAATGGACATTTCTATCCTTAAAACAAATATTTTATTTATTTCTCTTCTTCAACAAATTATTGCTTATACGTAGGGATGACCACGGTTCGGTTCGAACTGAACCAAACACTATAGCAATCAAATTAAAAAATTTCGGTTATGATTCATAACATAACCCAATATTTGAGTTTCCGTTTATTAAAATCGTGAACAGGAAAAAATTGGATCCTGAACCGTGAACCGGAGGTTCAAATCGGAATAACTACTAGCAATAGCTTAAATTAGAATTATAATATTTGCAAATAGTGTATGTTTTTTTTTTCGCATTTATATTGACTCTCACATATAAGTATATATAATCGCGGTTTGAGTTTTATTTTGAACCGTCGGTTCACAATTTTGGATCCAATTTGAACGGTTGGTTCAAACTTTCTTTTAAAATTTTATTTTTTATTTTTAAAATATTCTAAATTCAACACTTAATGTATTTTATTTTTTCAAATCGTGGTTATAATTTGTTAGAGAAGAAAAATAAATAAAATATTTATTTTAAGGGTAAATATGTCCATTTAATATATCAGGGGGGAAAAACTGTCACTTAAATAATTTAGGGGGAAAAAGTGTTATAAGTATATAACAAAGGGGGAAAAAGTTTCATTTTCCCTTTATACTATTATTAAAAACAAAATCATCATTTTTAATTTTCGTCCAAACACTTAATAATAATAAGGTAAGCAGTAAAAATGGAAAAATGGAAAAGAATCCGTAAGTCAAGAAATCATAATATTCTAAAATTATTTCTACGCGTTATTTTACTAATAATATAATGAATATGAATATACGAAAGATTTTTCAAACAAAAAAATTCAGTTATTAATAATTTAGATTAAAGTTACAGAGTATTATTTTACTATTAATTTAATCAATCAATACTATTATTAAAAACTAAATCCTCCTTTTTAATATCCCTTCCAAACACTTAATAATAATAATAATAAGGTTAGCAGTAAAAAAAGAAAAAATAGAAAAAAATCTGTAATTTGAGAAGCCATAATATTCTAAAATTATTTCTACACGTTATTTTACTATTAATCTAATGAATATGAATATTAGGAAGATTTTGCAAAATAATAATAATAATAATAAAAGAATCGATATTAACAAGTTATATTAAAATGACACGTCGTTATTTTACTATTAATCTAATGAATATAAGGATGGTTTTGCCAAAAATAATTGGAAAAGAATTAATTATTAATAATCTATACTCTATAGTACTATTATTAAAACCAAAATTTTCCATTTTCACTTACCGCCCAAACACTAAATAATAATAAGGTTAGTAGTAAAAAAAAAAATATATATATATTTGTTCGTAAATGTTAGACCTTAAGCAGTAAAAAGTGAACTACTAGACCAAATAAAATCAAATATGAGTAAATACCAGCAAACGTCCTCTGACTTTGGTGGCACTGCCACTTTTAGTCCTTAATTTTTAAATCAACCACTTCTAGTACTATAGAGTATAGATTATTAATGAATGGTTTGACTATTATGATGATGAAATTGTTTGACTATTATGATGATGAAATTAAACATAGTAATTAATAAATTAATTATGAAAAGACTCAATTACCACTTCTATAAAGGAGTATGAATGGTTGATTTAAAAGTTGAGAACTAAAAGTGGCAGTGCCACCAAAGTCGGAGGATGTCCGCTGGTATTTACTCAATCAAATATTCAGTCGTAAAACTCTAAAATTGAAAACCTAACTGCAATGTACTTTAATTTCACTTTTTTGCAAGTGCAAATTTTTCATACTAAAAATGCAAAATGTAGCCACTAAATGTGCAAAATGTTAATACTAAATGTTCACGTTTGCATAGTAAAGTTGGTGACAATTACGAAAATGTCACTGCATTTTTTTAAAAATCTGATCTGGTGCGTTCAATTTTTCCAAATGTTAGGTTGTGATTAATTCTTAATTTTCTCCTACGTACTTGTTCTCATATGATCCAATACATACATACATACATACATACATACATACATACATACATACATACATACATACATACATACATACATACATACATACATACATACATACATACATACATACATACATACATACATATATATATATATATATATATATATATATATATATATATATATATATATATATATTTGGCCGGGGTGGGGGGGGCCCTTAGGGTTAGGATTCAGCCTTTTGGAAGAAAAAAAAAAAAAAAATATATATATATATATATATATATATATATATATATATATATATATATATATATATATATATATATATATATAGAGAGAGAGAGAGAGAGAGAGAGAGAAATTGGAATAAAAATAAATAAATAAATAATTAATTAATTAATTAATTAAAATAGGGAAAATGATCAAATAAACTCTTGAACTTTATCTGAAAAGTCAATTAGACTCCTTAAACTTTTTAAAGTAGCAATTAAGTATGTAAACATGTCAATTTAGTTCATCAAAACCCAATTACTTGTTAGTGACCTGTAATACCAGGTCACTTAAATTTCGACGATTATCCAGCAATAAAAATCGAGGATGGAGACCAAGGCATCGGGGAGAAGGCATGGCCATCTTCGGCAACTGGATACGGCGACCAAATTGGTCGCCATCTCCCAAGGACAGAGAAGGCGATAATTTTGGCCGCCATCTCCAGTGGCGGCCAATTTGGTCGCCATCTCCTGTGGACGGAGATCACAACGCCTTGTTTTTCGTCCATTTTTATTGTTGGATAATTGTCGAAAATTCACTGACCTGGTATTGTAGATCACTAACAGGTAATTGAGCCTTGATGAACTAAATTAACATGTTTATGTACCTAATTGAACCTTTAAAAAGTTTGAGGGTTTAATTGACTTTACAGATAAAGTTCGATGGCATATTTTACCCTTTTCCCATTACAATAAAGATGTATAATACATATAACTACACATACTTATATGTGTGTATATATTAAAGTTGCATATTGAATGTATAAAAAATGACATTTTATTATTTCTATTTCTTTTTTTTTTATTCCTCATTTTTTATTTCATTGTTTAAAAGTAGGGTAATGAGTTTTATAAAAATGTGTATGTCAACCTCAACGATTATTTAATTATTTAATACAAAATGATATAAATAAAAAATGACTAAGGCGTCCCCTAATAATTTAGAAATTTAAAATACAATATTAATATTAACATAATTTGTTAGTGATGGACTAAAACTATCACTTTACACATAATTAAAGGAAAAAATTTGTGTGTGGTAATAATTCATGAATTGAGTCTACAATATGGGTATAATTAATGGACTAAAAACATCATTTTCTCTAATTACTAAGAACATCTTCAATAGGCATAGATTTTGAGGAGTTTTTGCAAGTGTAACTAGGAAAGAGAAGATGGGAGGGAAGAGAAAAAAAAAAAAAAGGAAAAACAAAATTTGAAAAGCAAAAAAAAAAGAAAAAGAAAAAAAAAGAAATATGCAGTTTAACGCAATGAGCAGGCGCGTGTAGACAATTTTGAGTGCACACGCCCGAATGGGCGCTTCAATGTTGCTCACGCGAGAGTTAATTCCAACGAAGGTTCATTGTCTTTGATGGTAATTGTAAATTTAGTCCCAGACTATAATTTTACTATTTAACACCCCAAATTATCATATTTTAGACACTTATGATCCTTCCAATGACTTTTTCGGTGAAAGCATATTTTAAGAAAGAACATTTTGGTTCTTCAATTATTATTATTATTATTTAGAGAAAATGACACTTTTTTCCCCCTAAGTTATATGCTTATAGCACTTTTTCCTCCTGAGTTATTCATGCATTCACATTTTCCTCCTCAATTATTATAAAAGTAGCTATTTTTCCCCCCGATATATTAAATGGAAATTTCTACCCTTAAACTAAATATTTTATTTATTTCTCTTCTTTAACAAATTATTGCTTATACGTAGGGATGACCACGGTTCAGTTCAAACTGAACCGGACATCATAGGAATCAAATCGAAATTTTTCAGTTATGATTCAAAACCAGAACCCAATATTTGGGTTTTTGTTTATTAAAATCGTGAACTGGAAAAAAAATTGATCTAAACTATGAACCGGATGTTCAAATCGAAACAACTACTAGCATTAGCTTAAAATTAGAATTATAATATTTACAAATAGTGTATGTTTTTTTCGCATTTATACTGACTTTCACATATAAGTATATATAACCACAATTTAGTTTTTATTTTGAACCATCGGTTCATGGTTTCGGATCCAATTTGAATTGCTGGTTCAAACTTTCTTTTAATTTTTTTTATTTTTAAAATATTCTAAATTCAATAATTAATATATTTTATTTTTTCAATTCAGAACATAAACTAGCAATTTCAATTCGTGATTTTAATAAACTCTAAATATCGGGTTCCGATTTTAAATTGTCATCATAACCTTTATGTTTATTGCTATAGTGTCTGGTCGGTTTGAAACAAATCGTGGTTATAATTTGTTAGAAAAAAAAACATAAATGAAAATTTATTTTAAGGGTAAATATGTCCATTTAACATATCAGAGGGAAAAAACTGTCACTTAAATAATTTAGAGAAAAAAAATGATATAAATATATAACACAGGGGGGAAAAGTATCATTTTCCCTTTTATTTATTTTAAGAAAGGACACCTGTTGCTTTGTTGATTTCTTAATGCTTTTAAATGGAATGCGTGTTAGGATTAGACTATCTCCCTTGTTTTTATATGCAATAAGTGTTAATTTACTATTATTTATAACTATACTAGTGTTGTTTTGTACTTGGGAGTAGGAGATATTGTTTGCTGAAATGGGGACCATTTGCCTTCATTTTGAAATAGGGAGTTCTAAAATGAGGACCGATTTCGTGTTTTATTTTATTTATTTATTTAATTTTTGAGCTATTCCAGCAGAAGTTTTATTTTTGTTTCCAAATTGTTTGTTATTATTATTATTTTTTGGGTACTATATAATAGGGAACACTAGGGACCACTTCATATAACGTGTATACAATAAATTTTATATAGGGATCACTTGTCCGCAATTGCATCAAAATAAAATAAAATAACGAAGAAGAAAATATTAACTATGTTTGCCTGAGTTATTTTATCTGTTTCTTGTTAACATAAAATGATGAGGATAATAATATAATGTATTTTTTATTGAAGATTAAACTGATGATGGTAACATGGGAGGGAAAACTGATGGTAAAACGAAACACGGTGAGGTATAATAATAGAATACATGGGAGGGAAAACTGATATCTTTGAATCCATGGAGGTGGATGGATGGGGTTTCATGACTTAAAAAAAAGGTTGAAGAATAAAATATACATATACTAATTTTATTAATAAAATATGAAATATAATTAATGAAATGAAATTATATATAAAATTAAATAAGTGTATGTTAATAAATATTTAAAAATTTTCTTAGATAAATACACATACTTATGCACTATATTAATCATACAAAATTAAAACATTAATTTTATAAATTTTTAAATATAATTATTTTAATTATAAATCTAGCAATATAAATCAAAATCGGAAAAAATATATTATAGAATTTGCCTAAATGCATGTTAATAAATATTATATGCATATACAATGTAGGAATAAGGTTCAAATTGGCCACTTAACGTAACCTGAAAATGCAATTAGGCCACTGAACGAAAAAAAAGTGCAATTAGGCCACTGAACACTCCAAAAACGTGCAATTAGGCCACTGAACTCTCCAAACGTATGCAATTTCAATGGATAGCAGGTTACCTGCTTACGTGGCAGCTGAGTTGGCATTTTTAAATAATTTTTAATAATTAATTTTAATAATAAATTTTATAAAAAATTGAAAAAAATAAATAAATAATAAAATAAAGTAAATTTTTTTTAAATAAAAATTTATTATTAAAATTTATTAAAAATGCCAACTCAGCTGCCACGTAAGCAGATAACCTGCTAAAATTGAGGGTAACCTGCTATCAGGTGAAATTGCACATTTTTGGAGTGTTCAGTGGCCTAATTGCACTTTTTTTTTCGTTCAGTGGCCTAATTGCATTTTCAGGTTACGTTCAGTGGTCAATTTGAACCTTATTCCTACAATGTATTATACAATCATATAGGAAAATTTGTCATATTAGAGTTTACATTTACTCATACAAAATTTAAAATTTACATCTTTTTTTTTTTTTAAAATTTCTAAATATAATTATATTCTTTTTAGTTATTATTCATATATATTGTTGAAATTATAATATATAAATACAATTAAGAATAAATCAATTTAATTATGTAAATTTTCTCTATAAATTTATCTAAATATGCAAATGATTAGCTAGACATTATATTAACTATACCAAATTTTAAATTTGTATGCTATGAAAATAGATACTTGACCAAATATATGGAAGTTCAACTATATTGTTATATTGTACATTTTAACATCTTTTTCATTTTTTTCTAATTCATTATAAGTTCATAATAATATATTTTGGTCTAATTTAATGAGTTCTAAGGAGGATGGTACTTATGAAACCAAGATTGGATTCCCATATGGGAGGTCGTGGGTACGAGACTCAATAGAGGCGACATTGACTCTTTGTGTTTCAGTAGGTTGAAAAAGTAGTGTAATAGAGTTAATAACATTCATAAAAAAAAAAAAAAAAAGGAGGATGGAACTTATGTTGGCACCATTGCCTATGAGTGTCGTAGTTTTATTCATAGCATAGTTTGTTTTAGTGTTCGTTTTATTTGTAGGAATGCCAAGCATGTTGCCAACAGTGGCGGATCCAGAAATTTTGTTTAGTGGGAGCGAAATATTAAAACAAAAGGAATAGTTAAGAAATTAGCCATAAATATTGTTAGATATGAGCGAAAAAAAATTATAACAAAATATGAAATGTAATTAATTTGATAAAATAATTCTAATAGAAAACACATTATAAATTACACATTTTATTATTAATAGAAAACACATTATAAATTATACATTTGAAGTTAGTCATAAATATTGTTAGATATGAGTGAAAAATAAAAAAAATATTTATAACAAAATATAAAACATAATTAATTTGATAAAATAATTCTAATAGAAAACACATTATCTTATTATTAATATAAAACTATATACATATATTTTGAAAGTATATACATATATTTTGAGATTCTAACTATATTGAAGCCACTATTATTCAAATTGCCATAATAATAAAATATGCACTTAAGCCATAAGTTGAAATCAAACCCTTGATTTCCTTAGACTAACGCGCACGTCCTACCATCTGCACTAACTTCTCTTTTGTTAACATTAACTGTTTTCTTCTACTTATACTTAAACCTTGTACTATATATACATACATATATACATACAAGAGTTATATATGGGGTGGGGGTGGGGGGTAGCTGCCCCCACTCCCCCGCTGTAGGTCCGCCCCTGGTTGCCAATGCTTTGGCTAAGGCTGAGGGGGTTTGGCAGTCTCACTCACGTTGGAAGGGTGTTCCACCAAACTCTATGATTAATTAATACAAGTGATTTGTTTGTTTGTTTTCAAAAAATATATATATGCAAGTCCAATTGTAATATTATATTATATATTTTAACATTTTTTTATTTTTTAAAATTTGTTATTTAAATTCATCATAATATAATTTATTTTATGCATCGTACAACTAAAATACTAGTATTAAAAAAAAAAAAAAGGAGTCCAAAAGATTAAAAAAAAACGAAATCATCAATCATCAACCATAGACTTAATAGATCACAATTTTACACTTTTCATTTTAAAACTGATATATCATCAATTCCATTTTTTTTTTATTTCTGTTTTCTTTTTTCATATTTGGATGTTTACTAAACATTTTTCTAATTTTTAGTCATGGAAAATATTTTAATTTTTAAAATTTGAAATTTTCTTTTTAAATTATAGTTAAGACTAACGGCTCCTTTTTGGGAATGTATTTAAAACAAAAACTTCATCAATTATACCATTCTTTGAAATTTGAATACCAACCTCTCCCTGTCCATCTCTCTGCTCTCTCAGTTTCTTTTCCTCTCTGTCTGGAGACCAATACACCATTTTAAAGGTAAGATAAATCAATTTCCCCTCTCCGACCATTATTATATATATGTTTCCTTCTTGTTTATAAAAATTTCAGCCACTTTCTATTGCACACAATTGCTTTTTTACTTTAATTTGTTCCGTTGTTATATAAAACACAACGAGAGATTTATGCGGTTGAAACGCCCAATTCCTCAGAAAACCATTGTTTTGGCTAACCTGAAGAATGTGGTGCCCGCTTATTGTTCGTCGTCCGAGTCACTTCGCGTTGATTGTTTCTGAGATTTTGAGAAGAAATTGCCTGGAGACACGGCCCTATTCTTTGTCAGGATTATCAAGATCATATGTGGTCAGAGCTATGAGGAAGAAATTTTCGGATAATTCGAAATCTAACTCTTCATTTTTCGGTAATGGATTTAATGTGTTTTCTTTTTTGCATTCTTGAATGTGAATTTTTCTTCTTTGTGATTTATATGACTTTAAAATTTTAAATTTTCATCTCTTTTGTATAAGAAACTTGAAATTTTGTTGTCACATTTCGTTCACTTTTACAACCCCAAAACAGACCTTAGTATATACAGTGATATAAATATTACAATCATTAATTGATCACTGAAAATATCTTGAGTAAACAAGAGTTCCCCTTTTTGTTTTTGATTTTTTTTTTTTAATTGAAAAAGGTTAAGGATTTACAAGAATGCTTTATGTTCACAACTAATCTTCTATTAAATCCAGTTCCATTTAGGAAAACTTCCTTTTGCTCAATCAGCAGTTGGAAGAAATACAAAATATATTGTCGTAGGAAAAGATTTATGCTGGTTAATGATGCATTACTGCCATTATTAAAAGTATAAAACAAATATTAACTTCAAATATTTTTACTCTGCAGATGCCTTAACCCTTATGGTTATCTTACATAAGAATTATAATGAATTTCAGGTTTTCTTTACTGCGGAAGAAAATGGGTTTATAGCTTACCTAGAAATATTTTAGTCTTTACTTCAGATTTAGTGACCTAGGAACTTTATAGTTCATGACTGTTGATTTAATATCTCACTTAGGAGTGAAAATAATATATTTGGCTATTTCAGAAGCAGATAGAGAATTTTGAGGAGTTTATGAATTGTTTGGGCTAGGGACAAATGTTTGAGGTTTTGCTATAGAATACAGCTTTGTGAATGAAAAGGTATTTTTCTTTTGATCCTTGTATTTTGTGGAACTAATAAATTGTTTAAACTCTTTGGGTTTCATCTCTACAATTGCCACTTGCTAAGTGCTTAAATTTAGTTTTAATATTGGGCGCTCTGTGCTTACACTTCTTCAGATGTCATAGGGTAGGCATACGTATATTTGTGTGGTTTATATGTTAGTTTCATTAAAGCACATGCTTTAGCAAACCCGTAAAGATGCTACTCAAGTAGTCACAAATTTGCATTCATTGCACACTTCTCAAGTAGTCACAAAGATGCTACTCAAGTGATCTTTCCTATAATGTCCGATTCTTTCTTTCCACCACACCATTCTGTTGTGCCGTTCTGGGAGTCGAGAACTCATGAGCTATTCCATTTTCAGAGCAGAAATATGAGTATAAGGAATTTTCAAACTCTTTCCCATGATCACTTCTCAGTCTTTAAATTTTTATGATGGACTCGTCCTTTTCTTTTTGTACTCTTATGCATAGAGTTTGAAAGCATTGAATGCCTCAGATTTTTCTCTCAGAAAGTATACCCAGCTGAACCGAGAGAAGTCATCTACACACACAAAAATGTATTTCTTCCCGCCAATGCTTTCAGTCTGAGTTGGTCCCATGAGGTCTATATGGACCAGTTCTAGACATCTCTCAGTAGTGATCACTTTTACTGCTTTGTGAGGAGCCCTTATTTGCTTTCCAATGGCTTAGGTATCCCACAAACTCTTTCATGTTCTATTTTGAGCTTAGGTATCCCACGAACAGCATCTAATTTGATCATTTTTTTCCATATCTCTGAAGTTTATGTGACCCAATCGTCGATGCCACAGTTTTGATTCGTCTGTTTTATAATTTAGACATGCTGTTTCATTAGTCAGAACATAACAATTGTCAGAGGATCGTGTTCCTTCCATTACCACTTGGTCTGCTTTATCACGGACTATGCATCAGTCACAATTAAAGCACACATTTCAATTTTGATCACACAGCTGACTGATGTTAATAAGATTTGCCTTCAGACCACTGACTAGGAGAACTTCGTCCAGATGAGGCAATCCTGGTATATTTAGAGTGCCTTTTCCAACTATCTTTCCTTTTTGTCCGTCTCCATATGTTACTGACCCACTGCTAGGTTGAACAGCCATGAGACACTTGACATTCCCAGTCATATGTCTGGAACACCCACTGTCAAAGTACCATCTTGCTTCAGTCATAGAAGCAGTCAGAACCACTGTGGGATAGCATATTACTTCTGATTTCCTGACCCAAACCTGTTTCGTGAAGGGGGTAATAGACTTATTCTGATATTTCTCCTTCCTCTGATCTCTGTAAAAGAAATAACATTCAGGTCGGGTGTGACCTTTTGTTTGAAAGTAGTGACAGATGGGTACGTATTGTCTAACTTTTACAAATTTAGTCTTGAACTTTGAGTAATGAGATTGAAATTTTACTCTGTCAGTCTCAATCTCAGCAATCCGGGTGTGCATAATTCCTTTCTGCTTTATCTGTACTGACCGTGATGTCTGACCTTGTTCATAACTGTGAACTGATTTACCAACTGATGTACCTTCTTTGATAAACATTGGCACTGTCTTTGAGGACTCACCTCGTTTGAAACCGAGTCCCTTCTTATCATTGGGGTTTCAGCCAGAATACAGGATTTTGTCTAAGGTAGAGGTGGTATCCATCATCTTGATTTTCTTCTTTAGGTCATCCAATTCCTTTATCAATTTTCCCTCTCGTGATCTTATCTGAGTGATGAGATCTTCTTTTAGGACGAGTTCAGTAGATAGTTTCTTCAGGTGATCATCTCGTTGCTTTAGATCGTCATTCAGACTCTTGTTAACTTTCACCAGTTGTTCCCAACTTCCAACTAGTTTAGCAAATTCCAGTTCCAGTTGTGTATGTCTCTCTTCAAAGTCATCTGATGATATGTAAGATTCTTCATCTATATCATTCTCTTCTTATTGATTTTATGCTGCCGTAAAGAAAGCCACGAAGTTTCCCACATTTTCATCAGACTGATCATTTGCTGCTTCATCTTCATCATCACCGAGGGTAGCTACCGACATAGCTTTCTTCTTTTTGAGATAAGTTGCACATTCAGATTGTATGTGTTCGAATCCTTCACACTCTCGACATTGCACTGATCTGTTTAGGGGTCTAACTGTGTCAGTCGGATTACTTCTGATTTGTCTTGTTCGGCCACTTTGAGACTGACTGCTGTTCTGTGAGAAGGAGGGCGTTTCTGTTTTCTGATATGAGGAGTTTCCACTTTTGTACTGTGTCCTGTTGGGTTGTCCTTGACTCCTGCGATTGAAGCCTTTCAATATTTTCTTAAAGTTCTTTGTTATAAGGGCCAAGGCTTCATCATCGATTTCATCTGTGTCAGATTCTCGATCAGCTTCGGCAACAAAAGCTACTGACTTGCCTTTTCTGCTGGTTACAGGTTCATCATCAGCTAGCACTTCAAGTTTATAAGTGTTTAAACTTCTCATAAGTTCACACACACTCTTTTTCTCCCAGCCTGAGTGTTCTTGAATTGCAGTCACCTTCATTCGAAAACGTTTGGGTAAAGATCGAATAATCTTTTTGACTACTCTTTCATTAGTAAAAGGTTCACCAAGTACAGAGGCTCTGTTCATCAAATTCTGAACCCGACTGTGAAAGGTTGAAATCGTTTCCTCTTCACCCATCCTGAGAGATTCAAATTCTGAATAGTACCAACTGAAGTTTTGACTGCTTGACATCACTGGTACCTTCGTATCTGGTTTCAAGAGTGTCCCATACTCATTTTGCTTCTTTTATTCCGGTGACAAGAGTAAAGACTGATTCATGCAGAGATCCAACAATAGAATTTAGAGCCTTATTATTTAAATCAGAGGACGTCATCTCTTCTTCAGTCCATGTCTCAATAGGTTTGGCCCCAGCAGTTCCATCAGCATTCTGAACTGTTGGAGGACTCTATCCAGTGAGGACAGTACGATAAACTCTGGTACCCTGTGCCTGAAGATAAACCTCCATGCGAGCCTTCCAGAAAGAATAGTTGTGGCAATCCAATTCAGGTGGTTTCATACTTGCATCCATCCTGAATCAAAAGACACCCAGCCAAAAACACAGGCAAAAAGCAGACAGATACCTAACAGATAACAATAGAAATAGCTTCTTAACGAAAGAAAAATGCAAAACAAAACTTCCCGTAAGGATCAAGTCATTGTGTAGACTTAAAAGCTCTGATACCACATGTAATTTTGCATTTTCCAGATTAAGATAATTATTAGCAATAAGAACTGTTGTAGAAGACTGACTGATGTAATGACGTGAGATGTCAGTCAGACGAATTGATAGAAGATTAGTTTGTCGAGGAAAAACTAAAAGCAAACAGTAAAGCCACACAAACGATGTTTACCCAGTTCGATACAGTGTGTATCTACGTCTAGGGAACGATCACCGAGACGGCCAATCCACTAACTCATAATCCAATGTATAAAGGTAGAGAAACAAGAATCTCACCCAAGTGCCCCACACAAGGTACGTACCCAGTCTACAAAGCTTTAGTAGATTGTTGAAGACGGAGAGCCACGCATGCAGAAGTCTAACGAAATCCCTTCGGTTGGAGAGCTAACTCTGATGCAGTCCGCTTCAATGACGCAGTCCCACGTTGTTCCCACAACTGAGTGATCTTCGCGTCCTTTTGTTTAAGCAACAATAGTTCTTCTCAAGTTTTTCATCATAATCACCAAGAACATATATTCTTGAGAAGAGGCATAATCAAAGATGTAATCTTCTATACCGCAAGGAGTGCCTTTTTGTCTTCTTAAAACGTAACCCTAATTCATGACCGAATGAGGGTACTTATACGTCCTTAGAAAAGCCACTCTCCAAAAATATCTTTGATTGTAGATGGTAGGACGACTTGTGAAGAATGCAATCTTAGAGATTCGCTCCATACCTTCCAAAACAGATCCGCTGATTTTCTTTCCAAAAGTCTTCAAACCGCGTTCAATGTTTTTGGAAACTTCTTCCTTTATCAGATCTTCAGTGTCAGTGCGTCTGTTGATGTCTCTGATCAATCAGTCTTCTGTAGCAGCAAACAGACACAAAGCTAAACCCTATCTTAGTTTGCCATAATAATAATGCCAATCATATGTTGGAGTTTTATGGAGAAAAACAAAACACTAACAAACTCCCCCTTTGGCTATTATTTGGCAAAATAATTCGACTAAGATAAACCAAAAACTATGGAGAAAGAAAGGAAGATAAAAATCGCATAAAGAGCAAAGTCTGAAATACAACCCTTAAGTGATAGCAGCACACATGTCGTGCTGATCAACAAAAATAAAAAGTAGCATTCTTCGCAGATCATGAGGCCATCACAAACACACGCCCAGACAGGGCCAGAAGGTACAGAAACACAAAAAGAAAACTCCCCTTGAGTTTAATCACTCCCCCTTTTTGCCAAAGATAGACCTGAAGCATTCATGCATTCGAGGGTTCATCACTGTCGGACTTCACGTTCTCAGCAGCAGCAGACTCAGTCAAGCTCAGACGAAGCAGAACAGTTGCAAGTTTAGTACGGGCTGCAGTGAGTTGCTTCGCGATGATTCCATTAACAGTTTCCAGCTCAGACACCCGAGCCTTCAATCGAAGGGATATCTGAATGTCCCTCGCATGTGGCGAGTCATCAACATGAGTGTCAGCATCAGAAGATGGAGGCGTAACCACAGGTGTAACATCTCGGATGTGCTTGCCAGTCAAGAGACGTGGATCAACATTGTAGAGCAGAGTTGGACAGATAATTTCGCTTGGCATTGGGACCAGGCCCTGCATTGTCAGAACTCCAAAAATGAGATTAGGATATGGCAGTCTTACCTTCTGTTCCCTCGGATGAATCAAAGTGAGGAAATGATAGAAGATCCACTTCCCTAGATCAATTGTCATTTTGGTGCCAATTCGAAATAGTAGAGCAGCCAGTTGCTTGCCAACCGTATGAAAGTGTGCAAAAGGTAGCCAATTGTGTAAGGCAATACGGTGCAGAATAACATATTTGGAGGTGAGCTTCGAGCTAAACAGAGTATCAACATCACCTGTAGGCTATACAGGAGTCTGACCACCAGTGAGGGTCCTTGCAACTAAATCCCAATCCGTAATCTCTTCCTCATCAACAGCCTTCAGACCATAATACTCATTAATCACATCCGGACCGAAAACATACCATTTTCCTTTGATGAAAATTTGCATGCACTGGGTCCCCGAAAGATTGTCAATTTCTTCATTCAGATTACAGAAGAACTCGTAGGTCAGCAGCTTGGAGTAGGGCAAATGGAGGTGACAGTCTTCATGAGGCCAACTTCACTAAGCAAAGGCAGAATGTCATAGACAGAATTCAACTGATTCTCATCAACCGATCGCTGAACTATAAGTTCCCGTCGAACCATCGTAGACCATTTTCCTTAAGCTGTAGCAGAAACAAACTGAGATTTGTAAATCGATGTGTCAGGGTTGTCCGAAGCAGCTTGGACATCAGGAGTAACACTCCTTCCTCTCGACCTTGTAGTTGGTTTCATCTTTCTGGTAGAGGTGGTGGAAACCGTAGCAGGTGCCTTGTTCTTGACAGACGATCGCAAAGTTTTGAAAACCTGTTGAACAGGTAGATCACTTTCAGCCTTGACGGATTCAGCAGATCGCCTTCTTTTCTCAGGTTGAACCGTATCAAGATTATCATCACCGGTTTCAACGGCTACTCTCTCAGGAATCCCTTTGAATGATTGGAGATTCTCTTGGTTGGATAGGATCTTTAGGCTAAAATCTGAAAAGTTGCAAGGTGGACCCCTTTGAATCACTTTAAGGCTAGGAAAGAATTAAATACTAGGTACAAGGCATAAGGCACCCCTTTGAATCACTTTAAGGCTAGGAAAGGCATAAGGCACCATGTACAACTTGTTGACTAATGATTTTAGTCAATTTTAGGTCCTCTGACTATTTTAATAAGGAATTAAGGAGAGTTTTACAAGGCAAGCTTAGAATTTATTAAATAATTAATTCCATTTAAGGGGTAGATTTCCGGGGTGTCACACTTTCTCCCCCTAACAAGAAGCTTCATCCCCTAAGCTTGGATGCAACGAGGTTCCAAAACGAACAACAATTGATTGACAAGTGTATCAAGGATCCAAGGTGGTTTTCAAACAAGGGTTGAAGTATAAAGGTTTCCACCAATTGACTAACACTACTAAGACTAAGTCCAAATCAACCCACTTACCCACAACTAAATCTAAACAACAAAACAACAAACGACTTCGGTACCTTGGGTGAACAAGTCGGGGTAGCGCTCCCGCATGGCATCCTCCAACTCCCAAGTGGCTTCTTCGATTCCGTGGTTGGACCACAACACTTTCACCATCTTCACTGACTTTCTGCGGGTTTCCCTCACCTTAGTGTCCAAGATTTTGATCAGCCTTTCCTCGTAGGTCAAGGTTTCGTCAAGCGACACGACTTCAGGTACTTCTTCAGTTGTGATACATGGAACACATTATGCACACGCTCTAGTTCCAAGGGTAAAGCCAGACGGTAAGCCAGATTTTCCACTCTTTCTAAGTCTCATAGGGACCGATAAACCTGGGGCTTAACTTCCCCCATTTCCCGAACCTCATCGCTCCCCAGGTGGGAGAGATCTTCAACGACACCTTATCCCCAACTTAGAACTCAGCTACTTTTCTCCTCAAGTCGGCATAGGATTTTTGCCTATCTTGAGCCATCTTCATTCTCCCCTGAATGTACTTGATCTTTTCCACCGTGTCTTGTAAGTATTGAGGTCCCAAGGTCACAGGGTTGACCAAATCCTCCCAGCACAACGGGCTTCTACATTTCTGACCATACAACGCTTCATAAGGTGCCATTCGGATACTTGCGTGATAACTGTTGTTGTATGAGAACTCGATCAAATCCTAATGTTCTTCACATGACCCTTGAGAGACCAACATGCAAGCCCTCAACATGTCCTCAAGAGTTTGGATGGTCCTTTCGGTTTGTCCATCAGTTTTCGGGTGGAAGGCAGTACTCAGCTTAAGTTTTGTCCCCATAGCAGCTTGCAAAGATTTCCAGAACTGCGACAGAAACCTCCCTGTCCGACACGATATCCCGGGGCACACCATGGTACCTAACCACTTGACTCGCGTAGGCCTTGGCTAGTTGATACCACTTTCTACCCACCTGCCCTCACGATCCTTCAACTTAACAATCATATTCTTCCGCCTTCGTGCAGAGGCATATTTATGGTAATACTTCGTATTAGGATCAGCCTCCCTCAACCAATGCTGCTTGGCCAGTTGCTTCCAGAATGCATTCTCCTGTTCCAATAGCCTCGCCAACCGGGCATCCAACTCCTTAACCAAATCCAAAGCCTCTACGTCCCGTTTTCCCCTTAGCCGGTTCAACTCCTTCCTTATGTTCCCAATCTCCCTTTCATATTAATGATGTCTGTCACCACCCCATCTACGGAGCTTGTCCCCACACCCGTCTAGCTTACCCTACAACCCCTCCCCATCGAAACCAGCCCATGCACTCTCCACCACCTCCCTACATCCCTTATCCAATAGCCACGAATTCTCAAAGCGGAATGGTGGCCTGCCTCTGGGTGCCGCCAAACCAGAATGTATGTCTAAAAGCAGCGCAGAGTGGTTCGAATTGTCAATACTAACATTAAAAACACGAGCCTAAGTGTGAGACTCACACCAGCCCTCCTCAGCCACTACACGGTCCAGTCTTTCCTCCACCCAGTCCCTAGTCCCCCTTCCCCGCTCCCAGTTGAATGGGTACCCAACCGTGCAAACCTGCAACAACCCACACTCAGTTAAAGTATCGCAAAAACCTTGTATCAGACTCTCCGGGTGTGGATGCAATCCCCGTTTCTCGGACTGTGCCATGAGGTCGTTAAAATCCCCCATTACCACTCAAGGCAACGGGGATAAACCTTTCAGTGATTTCAACGTCTCCCAGACTTCCCTCCTCCCTCGCCTCTCGAGGTAGCCATAAAACCCAGTTAAGCGCCATTGTGTCGCCCCCAGAGTTGTTACTGCTAAGTCAACATGTATACTGGAATAGTTCAACAAAGACACCACATCACTATACCTCCATAACACAGCTAGTCCGCCACTCAGTCCAACCGACTCCACACAAAAAGCTCCCTCAAACCCCAACCTAACACGCAACCTCTCCACATGAACCTTACCTACCTTCATCTCCATTAAGAACACTACATCGGGCTTCTTCCTGGTCACCAAGTCCGTGACCTCACGAACTGTTCGCGGGTTACCCAGACCGCGACAATTCCAACTTAAGACAGTCATTGCGCAAGGCGGGCCTCTGTCTCAGGTCCCGCCGTAAACAGAAGTGCTGCCTCACCCATAACCGTGGCACCTGCCACCCTATCTGCAGCAGCGCCATCTTCCCTTCTTCTTTTAGGGTCAGCCATTACCGCCTGCTCCTTCCTATCAGCCAGAGTACGGCTATTACCCACCCCAAGAGTCTCCTTTTCCACTACCTCCCGACCCACCACTGCTACCGGAGCCTCCTTCCGTGCTCGAATCAACCAGTGAGCCCCCCCGGCAGAGGACGTCTTCCCCAATCCCGCCCGTAACCATGGACCGTAGGGATAATCTGCAAGAGTCAGTTGAGAATTGCGCGCCTTGATACAGAACTTATCGATATGGCCAAGATACCCACAGAAAAAAACAAAAGGCGTGGAGCCTCTCATATTTAAGATCAGGGTTGTAAAAATCGATCTAGGAGCCCACCTAGGCGCTAGGCGCCTCTAGACCGTGGCAATTTCCCCCGTAGGTGCCCGCCTAGGTGTCTGTCTAGCGCCTAACTCGGCCGATTTGGCAGCCTAGCGTCTAAGTTAGTCGAGTTAACTCGTCCATTTCGGTCGAGTTAACCCGATCGACTTGGCCTATTTTTTTATTATATATATGTGTGTGTGTGTGCGCGGGCGCATACATATATATAATATGACATATATACACTCGTAGACTAGTTTGATACTTTGAATCTTTGAATGATTGAAGTATTTGAGTATTTCATATTTGAGTACTTTTAATTTTTAATATTGTTTTAATGTTTTTTTTTTTGAAAACCATTGTTTTGATGTTATGACTTATGAAATATTATTAATTCATTTATTTGGATGTGTTATTTGATTAAATGTTGAAAACATCCTCATTAAAATTGTCAAATTGCAAGTCTACCACTGTTTTTTTGGCGCCCGCCTAGCGCCGCCTAGACCGCTAGGCGCTGTCCGGGCGCCCGACTTGCGCCTAGCGCCTACTGCAACCATGTTTAAGATTCACCCACACCCAAGTTCCATCCCTTTTTCACTAGCTTCATCCTTCGCTTTATAGGATTAGTGACATCCAGTGCCACTCTAATTCTGTAAAACGCCATCAACCCAGTCCCCCTATTAACAGCATCCAATCTGATAAAACTTCCCACAAAATTCTCGATCTGCTCCAACACTAAGTCGGTGGTGTCCCCCCCCCCCCCCAAGGGAGGTCGTGTGCCTGAACCCAGATTGGCAATCAGTCCAAGGCAAGTGACGCAGGAATCTCACCCGGCTGGACGAGCCTGCAAACCAGCGAACTGTTCTCAAAGGACCATTGATAAGCACTATCTATATATTTAATTTAGATTAGTTTATATGGTAAATAAGTTTTATATTATATTATATTATATTATATTTATTTTGAACTTTATTTTATGTTTTGCATTAATATAATAATTAGTTGAATAATTAAACTTAATGAGCAAATTAATAAGAATTGGGTTTAGTTGATGATTTGGGCTAATTATTTCTCTTTTTATTGTTTTAGTTAGTCGCCCAACTAACATGTTTTATTTGTTTTATGATTTCAGCAGCCCAAACTCCATTTAATATATTTGTCCTTTCTTTATCTTTTTCCCTTATAAGATTTTTACGTACGTAGACAGCAGACTTCTTCAAGCGTTTCCGACAACGCATCGACGACATCTGCAATGGGAACTTCGTTCGTGGTCTGCTACGATGAAGGAAATTCGGTCAGCAACAATGAGGTCGTCCGCAATCTGCTACGGTGAATGACTCCATGGGCGAATGACTTCTGCGGCTGCTTCGAACTGTTGGTCTGGTGCCACGAACGAACGAAATCAATTGGAGCAGAGGTTGGAACAATTATAGCTATTTTGTTAGATTTTCTCTGGTGCGTAGAAATTAGTAATTTATTTTCTAGGTTTGATGTGGTTGAAGAAATTGGTTTTATTTTGTGGATGTTAGTGAAATTAGGGTTATTTTTAGCAGATTAGGGAGCTAGAATTAGTATAAATAGGCCTGAATTCTTTAGTAGAGGACAGTCAGTTCAGTAAGTTTTTAGAATAATTTTATTTCTCTGTAAACATTACATTATGATTTGTTGCTAAGTTTATTTTCCAACTCAAGAATAATTAAAGTTTTGGTTCTTTTAGGATTGTGAGACTTAATTTGGTTTTCTTTTATGCTATATTACTTATATATCTTCTATCATCTTGATATATTATTGCTTTGATTAATTGTGCAAAAAGGATCCGTTGTTCAATTTTCATTCCAGTAAATTGCCATTTAGAATTCTTGAATCCGTAATTGTTTAAGTATTCTAAACCTTAGTGGTAAAATAACATAGTTGATTATAAATTAGATTTTCAATCAAATACCACAACCGAATCAACTGCCTTTTGCTGCGATTCTGAAGTAGAGCAAGCAATGGCCGAAGAACAAAGGACATTGCGGGAGCTTTCTACACCAAATGTGAATCAACAACTGCTTTGTATTCAACATCCTGCATTAGAGGTTGGTATTGAATTAAGGTCAGATTTGACTCAATTATTACTTCCAAATTTTCGTGGACTTGAAAATGAAGATCCACATAAGCACCTAAAGGAGTTCCATGTGGTGTGTTCAAGCTTCAAACCACAAGGAGTGACGGAAGATCAAATCAAACTGCGTGCTTTCCCATTTTCATTAGCCGAGAGAGCAAAATATTGGTTATTTTACCTCCCTCCTAGCTCAATAACCACATGGACAGATATGGTAAGACTATTTCTTGAAAAGTTTTTTCCAGCATCACGAGTAGCTAGCATTAGAAGAGAAATATGTAGCATCAAGCAAAGAGACATAGAGACCCTTCACGAGTACTGGGAACGCTTCAAACAACTGTGTGCAAGTTGCCCCCAACATGGAGTTTATGAACAACTCCTTATTCAATACTTTTATGAAGGATTGCTGCCCATGGAAAGAAATATGATGGATGCAGCTAGTGGAGGTGCTATAGTGAACAAAACTCCTCGTGAAGCTAGAGATTTGATATCCATCATGGCTGCCAATTCACAACAATTTGGATGTAGACAAGACGCATCTCCGAGAAGAGTGAATGAGGTAAATGTTTCTTCCATTGACAATAAATTATCTCAATTAACTACTCTTGTTCAACAGTTAGTTGTAGGAAATGTGCAACAAGTAAAAGCTTGTGGGATATGTGCTGCATTGAGCTCAAGAGTGTGTGGCGGGGTGGTGAAATGAGAGATACCGTGAGTATTAAAAAACGGCCCAAGTCTCATAAACTCGCCCCCATTATCTGAGTAAACAGAAATAATTGACAGGCTAAAATATTTTTCCACTAGCTGTTTGAACTGAATGAATATTGTAAACACATCCGATTTACGTTTCATGGGGTACAACCAAATATACTTTGATAAGTGGTCTACAAAAATGACATAATAGCGAAATTCATCAATCGAGTTCTCAGTAGGTCCCCACACATCAGTATAAACAAGTTGCAAAGGTTTAGTTCTAACAAGTGTATTTTAAGAAAAAAAGGCAGTTTATGGCTTTTATGAACATTGCAGGAGGAACAATGAAATTTTCGCAGAGATGACATGGGGACTGGAACATTACAGCGTTGCAACACAAGTTGCAACACCTTATTCGAAGGGTGGCCAAGTTGTTGGTGCCACTGAGACAAACGAGCCAACTGCGTAGCATGAATTGTTGGGTGAGAGGCAACTGGTTCAAAATAGACACCATTAATGTTCGCTCCCCGTAGCGGCGGAATCCCAGTTCGAAGATCCTTGACCAGAAAATGAGAATCAAAGAATTCAACAGACACACGATTAGTCTTGCTTAACTGGGAAATAGAAACTAAATTAGTGTGTAACTGTGGGACACGCAAGACATTATCTAGAGTGAGAACATTATAAGGAGTGGGAATGACAGACTGACCAATGTGGGATATTTGTAAGGAATTACCGTCGCCCAGGCGTATTTCATCCGATCCACTGTACTCGGTGAAAATCTACAGAGAGCGAGGCTTGGTGTCACATGGTGCGACGCCCCACTATCAAACATCCAGGGAAGAGACGCCCCAGTCACAGCGTTAGCTGTAGGAGACATATAGGGTTGCATAGGAACAACATTATGCTCCTTAAGAAATCTGGCTAGCTTGCAACATACCTTTGTTTCGTGACCTGTAAGATGACAAAACTTACAAATAATACTGGAGCGATTGTTACCCCCTTGTTGCCAATTTTGTCGGTGGGCGCCATTATTATGGGCATTATTGCGGGCCCTCTGGTTGGAAGCTGACTGCTGGTTAGACCATGGGGGTGTCGAAGCGCGGTGAGTAGCATTGGTAGTAACCATTGGCGATTGTCGCGTCTCATCCGCTGCCTTCAGTTGACATTTATGGTCAGTAAGCACGTTCGCCAATTCACTAAAGGAAATCAGCTTTTCACGAACACGAACGGTGATATAATAGAGTTGTACTCCTCCCCTAACTGAGTTCATATGTAGACAGTTAGATCTTCATCCGAAACTGGACACTGAGCCAGCGCAAGATCATCAGCTAAGGCTCGCATGTCATTGAGGTAAGACGTAATGGACCGAGAAACTCTCGAATTTTTCGTGAGCTTGGCCTTGAGGGATATGATACGTCCTCGAGAGGCACTGGCGTAACTAGCAATCAGATGTTGCCACGCATCGTGGGCTATCGTAGCTAAGGAGATGAGGGGCTGTATGGTGTCAGTATAACTACCGAGAAGTGCACTGACAATGATTTGGTCTTGACGATACCAAATTAGATGGGTCGGGTTAACGACAGTTTGAGCAGTATCAGTGAATTTGGCGGGTTCCTTGGTGGTACCGTCGATGTAACCCAGAAGATTAAACCCAACAAGTGTGGAGTGAACTTGACGTCTCCACCCTGGGAAATTCGTGGTAGTAAGTTTAATGGGAAAGTTTGTAGGGGCATTCAGTTGGATTATATCGTTTGTGGCTGTAGCAATGGAAGCCATGTGGGTAGGAGAAAAAAACATCGTAGGAGATTCAAGGCTCTTGATACCATGTAAAGATTATAAACTATACTTCATTGATGTAAAATAATGAGCTATAAATAGTGTACAAGTGAGGGAGAATAGTAGGAGGTTGTAACAACTTGTTCAAACACACCTATTCTACAGGAGCATAACTATCACAAATATAAAGAGATAAAATGTCAGCCACACATATCCTTAATAGTGAAAACTGGGACAACTGGAAAAAGAGTTGCCATAAAACTTTTCAACATTGGATTGCTTAAAGATCTTGAAAAGCTTTGGAATATCCTTGCCAATGATATTTATCCATTGAAGACTTTCGGAGCTATTAGATGGTGATTAGTGTGCATCTATATGAAGTCCCATAGAGAAAGGGGAGTGATTCCATAAAATCTAGAGAGTGCATATTTCACGATCAATGGTATTTTTTTCGATTTTGCTTTTTTCTAGAACTCGTGTTGTATATGAAATTGGGAAAAAAGATGCATTACAAAGTTGCTTCCTGTACTGCAAAAATAAATTGCAAAATAACACTTTTCTTTTTTACTCCATTTTAGGGAACTTCATACTCATATACCAAGGGAGCATGATGGTAAGTACTGTAAGCTTTTCAAATAATGAAAAGTTTATGCAATTAAAAATTTTATGGTGATAAGTAATTTCTATATTTACAAAAAAGGCACTCATTATTTTATGTTGTAATTCAACTATGCTATTTTGGTTAAAGAATAAAAAAAAATGACCACTATCCGAGACAAATTTATTTATTGAAATCATTTTCATCTTTGAAGTCTGTAGATGATAAACAGTTCGTTGGTAAGTTTCAGTTACAATTTTAATCTACATTTGAATTCTTTTTCTTTTATTAACATGTTTGACGTTATTGGTAGGGTCGTTGAGATATACTCCCCATTGGATAAGATCATTGCAGGGAAGCCTTCTTAACTTATTGATTTTCTAATTGTACGTAAATACAAAGTAAATTATCTAATTTTAATTTGTTATTTTCATTGTATTTTTATATGTATTTTTTATTAAGTAGTTTATTTGTTTATAGGAACAATCAATTGAAGGCTACACTGTGAGATCAATATATACCAAGAGTTTAAACCTTTTTTAAAAAAAAAAATAAAAATTTGGCCTTGCAAATCCTATGGTTGTTCTTATGCAATTGTGTAGAGTTAAGAATGATACGAAGAGTTAATCTAAACACAAGTTTTTTAATTTTTCTTTATATTTGAAAGTGATTGAATAAGGACAAGTAATGATGAATGTTCTTTTTTATTAGCTGGTTATGTCAAGATATGTAACTCTTGATACATCGCTCTTTTTCAATCAGGATTTCCAGAGTTTTGTGATTTTCTGGAAAGGTAAATTTATTATGTCTTAATCATTATCATAATGTTTTTATCATTTAGTTTTGTACATATTTTGTTTATGATTGTCATTTTTTTTTTTGTTTTCAGTTTATGTGTTGATTAGACCCCTCTAAGAAATATTATTGATATTTATGAGATGATTGAGGTAAACAGTAGCAATAAAATTTTTTTAAAAAAATTGATGCAGTGGCATCATTTCTAATCATCTTTTGCCACTTTTTTAAATGATTTATTAGTATAAATTATCACACTTTAAAGTGTATTTTTTAAATGTTAATAAATAAATTAACTTAAAATAATACATTAAAATCCAAAGGATAATCTTTTTGAAAGCTACTGGCTCTATTACATTGTAGTATCTGTTCATATACTTTCTCAACCTACTGAAACACAAAGAACCCAAAGCCAAAGTTGTACATGGTTGCAAAGTGATGGAGCATTGTAATAGTCTCAGTGCATCCAAATAAATGCATCATTTAACTGATTATTTCTTTTTTTTTTTTTATCTCACATTAAGGGTTCAATACTTAAGATATATATAAAGTATTAGTAATAACATTGGTACTGCTAAATGTGTATATAACTAATTATTTATTGATTTAGGATAAAAGAGTGCCCTATATGATCTTAGAGTTCAAATTTTACTTCCAGATATATTATAAATAATCAACATACATCAGTACTATTTTATCTTCATATGAACAAAACTCATCATCCTTGAAGTGGTGAAAACAATTAAGAGCCCCTCACTACAATTTTCCTCTTTGTAATCACAATTTCTTTCGTATAACTTAAAAAGTAAATGCTTCACATAATATAGTAAATGGAATTATAATATAGTAGAAAATAGGAATTAATATTATTGGTAAAGTATATATTAGTTGAAATAGTACTTATCTTTAGGAGTAATTAGTCCTAGACTTATGGTGGCACGGACAATTTTGGTCCTTAATAAAAAAATCAGACAATTTGTGGACACTTTTATTGTGACGAGGACAATTTTGGTCCTCCGTCACTTATCTCGTTAGTTGACTGTCTAAATGAAGGACATTTCTGTCAATTCAAATTATTCTTTTGATCCTTGGCATAAACGACGCTGTTTTGGCGAAGGTGACATAAACAATGAACAATTTCGCCTTCCTCCAGATTCACGCGATTTGCGAGAAAACTAGCGATTTTGACTTCGCCAAATTTTACCGCAAAATTCCGGCGCCGACATCAATTATGGAGAGGGGTCAGATGATAATCGCAATCGACCCTCTGAAATTCGGACGAGTGCGACGAATCGTGGAAACCCTTGTTCTTCGTCTCTCGCCCCCCGGTCGGCAATCACACCCGCTGCATCTTCCGCTTTTACGATCACTCTGTCGTCAATGGAGCCTCTACATGGGCGATCGAAGGTCGTGGCTGGTGTTGGGACGGTGTCCAGATTAATCCCCTTTGTTCAGATTTGTGATCGGAGTCGAAGAAGAGAGTCTTTTGCTGCAAAACAGAGTCGAACCCGAACCCGACAATTCTTGGTTTGTTTTTGATTAGGGGTTGCATATTCTCTCAATCTGTGATCTGGGTGTTTGGATTTCGTTTGCTTTGATTATGAATTTTTGTTCTTGAAACTCCAGTATTTGATTCAGGATGGGTTTCCAATTGTGAGCCTTTTAGATATTTAGGAAAATTAACCAAACAAGGAAGAATCTTTTTCCAATTAGGTACAGCTTTTAGATGTTTCAAAAACTGAGCAAAAAGGGAAGAATCTTTGAAGTTATCTGCCAAACAAAAATACAGAAAGGAAGAGTCTTTTGAGATATTTTCCAGATATCATCGTACCTTATGGTTTCTTAGCAGAAAGGCTTGCTTCCACTGCATTTATCTTTGTTATGTGGATGGTTGTGTGTTGAATTTTCATATGTGGAGAGGGGCATCTCTTTTCATATATCATAAACTGCTTTGAATATTCACTGTCCTTACTAATCAAGGAATTGGGTTTGTTCTGGCAGTTGGAATCTTGTTAGGAGCAATGACTGGAGCTCTGATAGGCCAAGAGACAGAGAACAGCTTAATTAGAGGCGTTGCAGTTGGCACTATCTCCAGAGTTGTTTTCTCTCTCGAGGTCTTCGAATCATCGCGGCTGCTATGGCAGTCAGATGAATCCGGGATCGGGTGTCTCCTATATTTGGTAAGCAAACACGGCCTCTTAGTTTTGCGTAGTGATCACTGACCATTGGTGTGATATTAAGCGGCTTGTGTATGTTGTGGATCAATGTCTAAAATGTACTCCTATGTAATGCTAATTTGAGCAAACTTTACATCTGTTTGTTGCGTTTCAGTGGAGTTGGTTAGATTTATTCCAAGTCATTGGATGATTTGAAACTATACAGATTGATGTGATTGCAAGCCTGTTAAGCGGTGGACTTGTTCGTGAGAGCATGAAGCTGACTCTGCACTGCACTCCGCATTGCAGGACCATAGCAGATATAATGAGATATAATGAAATGACGCAAATACCCTCATCTCAAACGGCCATTTAACGGGAATGCTGACGGAGGACCAAAATTGTCCTCGTCACAATAAGTGTGTCTATAAATTGTCTAAATTTTTTTATAGAGGACTAAAATTGTCTTTGCCACCATAAGTCTAGGACCAAAAATGTCTTTTACTCTATCTTTAGTAAAAAAATTTTACACTTCTGGAAGATTCAATTCTTTTGAGCCTTCAACATGTGTGCATGTGCACATACAGAACTATAAACTGCTATTTTTAGATTGAATTCATCTTTCATGTGTAGCTGTATTTTCACCAACTAATTTAATAAAGCTTATTTTGTAAGTAAATGTAAAATGTATATTAACTAAAATCTTGGTAATATTATTTCCATATTCACGTATTAACGTAATAACATAATACCATATACAAAAGACATATTAGTTATATTCTATAATATAATAATATTTTTGGTACATTATTGTTTGCAAATTCTCCGTATTTTTTTTAATACTGTGTAGAAAAGACATTAATTAATTAGGTAATTAGGTAATAACATAATAACATAATTGGTAATATTATGTATGGTATTACCGTGTAGAATTTTTAGATGTTTATCACCAACTAATTTAATACAACTTATTTTGTAAGCAAATGTAAAATAGAAATTAACTAACATCTTGGTAATATTACTTCCATAACTGTACGTTTGGAAACGCTTGATAATATATTGATGAATAACTAATAATGCACATATGTAAATGTGAATGCACTATTATATTATAGATAATGAGTGAACTATATATCCGTTATTTTCAAATACACTATAGTCTATAAAGAATTTCCAAATGCCTCGTCATAATTACAGAAATATCATCACAGTTTTCTTTAATTTTCATTCATTGATCTTCTTATGTGGACGAATGGGATTGGTTTATGCATTCTCACAAGGCTATTGGTTCTCATTTAATGTAGGTTAGCCTTTACAGTGTTTGATATATTATGACTACTACATTGATATAAAGACCGTTGGAAAAAAGAACGAATGGAAAGCAAATTAAAATTCAACACTTTACCTAACTATAGTATCTGCTCAAAAAATTATACCGGTCCTTGATTAAATTGAGATTCAAACCTGAGACCTTTCATATGAAAAGCAACAATGATGCCATCAAACCTCAAGGTATTTACCATTAATTTAAACCTTTAATTACGTAAGAAATATGATGGTGGAAGTTGATTTATTTCCATGATAAAATTAAAGTACTATAATGTAGTTGGACTATAGTGTTATCAAGGTAATATTTTTATTTTTGATAGATTGTAAGACATTCATTGTGAGTGTTAGATCTAACCGGGCGTTTGGTGGAGGGAATTTAAATTTCATTCCCACTTAATTCCCACCTAATTCCAAAGGCCATTAAATTGCTTAGTTTGGCTGGAAGGAATTGCAATTCCCTCATTTTCAGGGAATTAAAATCCCATGCCCCCCCTTGGGATTTCAATTCCATGGATTTTCGGAAGAAAAAAAATAATGATGAGACAAAATTATCCTCACCTTTTTAAACCTAAAATTGATGCCTAACAACAACAATGGACATTTTGAACTTTATACTACTTATTCCCTTTCAATTTTCATGTATACCAAACATTGGAATTGAAATTCCCATTAATTTTATTCATGTAAACCAAACATCGAAATTTAAATTCCTACATTATTCCCAGTAATTCATCTCCCATGGAATTGCAATTCCTTTCCCACGTAAATCCCTCCCTCCAACCAAACGCCCCGTAAAAGGCTGATCGTACCCAGTTCGAGAAAGTAATAGATGTGGGGATCTCCTTATTATGAATGTTAGTAATTGAATGATTGGTACAAGGAATACAGTTTATGATCTTCTACTAACTATTGTCAAGAAGGCGGTTGCGTGCTAGTTAGGTGTGGACAATTCAGTTCGGTTTATCCTAATCGAACTAAACCGAATTGAACCGAACCAAAATAGTAATATATTGAAAAATTAAACGGTTCGAAATTCTAGTAAACCGAACCGAATACGTTTAATAATAATAATAATAATAATAATAATAATAATAATAATAAAGAAGTAAATCTAAGTTCCTTGATGTCTGCTCCGTCATTCAGTTCTTATTCTCACTAGTATCTCTATTAAATTTTTTATTTGATTTCTTTATAGCTTGTTCTCTATTTTGCACTTTTGTTGTTTATTGCAATTGTTATTTACCTCACAATTAGTACTTAGTAGTATGTTTGAACTTTGAATTGCTATTTTGTTATATAATGTTTAGATTTTAGATATGGATTATATGAATATGTATTGTTTGGTAATATATTCGGAAGATTATGAATGTTGGAATTTGAGGATCTTAAACAGAACCGAATTAAATCCGAACAAAAATCGAACCGTTTCAAATCGAACCGAACTCTAATGTTAAACCGAATGGTTTAATTTTTAAAAACTGGAAAATCGAAACCGAAATAAAAAAAAAAACCGAATCGAAACTTGAAACGCCCACCCCTACTACCATCTACTGATTCAGAAGAGGCAGAACCGCTGATTGATGCCAAAATGATTCCTCTGTTTTCACTTGCTTTTTCTCCTTTTATTTTTTTTTTTCATTAGATAAAACTATACTGGTTCTACTTTTTTTTTTTTTTTTTTGAACACACTATATTGTTTTTACTTGTTTTCACATCCAACTAATTAACTATGAATACCCTTGAATTTAATTGTTTGGTGGGCGATTGCCGTATTTGGGCTGAAATTGATTGACCCAATTGTTATTTAACTTCTATTAATTTGGGTAATTGGGCAGTGGGTCTGGTTAATTTTTAATCTTGGATTTGTGCTCGTGTGTCTAATGGCAGCAGAGTTTTGGATTGAATTTTCATTGTTGAGACTTTTGGTTTAATTCTGGGCTGAAACTATTTGAGTTGATGTAAATTAATTGCCACCAGAGGTTGGTATTCCGTGTCATTAAGTCAAGAACATTTCTGTTGGGCAGCTCAAGGATATGACATGACAGCTAGACATGTCATGCTTAACTGCTTAAGGTAGTAGTTTTCAAATCTGTATATATTGAACCCATAACCATGAGTAAAGAATTTTTCGTTATTTATTCCTTTGCCATGAATGAGTGTCCATAGCTTATAGCTTAGCTTTGCTCTCACGATATGGTATCGGAGCATGGACATGGTATCACAGCCTTAAAATCGAAGAATGTTGGATGAAAATAGCGAGATTTCCAGTAGTGATTATATCCCTACCACATTTCATTATCAACCCAAAAAATATTCAACAATTTGTCAAGTCAACAACTTATATTTAACAATGAGATGTGCCATGGATGCACAAACAGGGTAAACACGTACAAATTTATTTAATTAATTAACTACTTTTAATCTAATACTTCAATTTTAAGAGTTAATTCTTAAAATGGTCCTCCGACTATAGCTTTTTCTCAAATTGGTTTCTTGACTTTTAATTGCACCTAAAGTGTTTCCCCGACTATTGAATTTTAAGCCAAAATGACCCTCCATTAATTTTGGTGTTAAGTGGGTGTTAAGATGAAGGATAAAAGAGACAATTTATATTATTTGTTGATAAGAGCTTTGATCAGTCTTTTTTTTTCTTAAAAAATAGAATATTACTCATAATCTTTTTTAAATCAATGCCATTTTCCTTTCTACTGGTTCATTTATCATAGTTGTAGCATTACCTATTATGCCCTTAACAAATAGCATCCTGCCTTGATTATCTTCTGGCCGCATGTGTAAAATTAGTAAAACGAAACTAGAAAATGTTCGGAAAATTTAGAAAGATAAAAAACAAAAATTCAAAAAATGTATTTGTGATAGTTTAATGAAGGAGGAAAGTAGGATGGTGTTTATGGAGAAACCACTAATTATTGTAAGACATTATTTATGGATGAATCCGGCCTATAAATAATGTCACGTCAGGGTGATTTCTGTAAGAGCTCTATTGCATTGAGTCACTGACATTGTCGTTATATTTTCTTCTTTAATTGATATCTTATCATCTTCTATATCTCATGTCCTCATATAATAAATAGTAATTATTCTTTAGCGTTACCAAGTACTCAAGTAGTGTTGGCTAATGAAGGATAAGTAAAAGGAGTACAAACAGTTGTTATATTATAGACCGCGGTGCATAATCGATTATGCACCGCAACCCATATACGGCGCCGTTTCTTTAAGTAAAGAAACGGCCCGCCGTTAGAGTTAACGGAGTCCGTTTGTTTGGTGTATTAAACACCAACTGACACTACAGTATATCCAAACCGACACTGCAGTTATATCAAAATGATACTGTAGTTATAGTGAAATGAAACTGCAGTGTATATAAACTGAAACTGAATAACATTTCACATATTTGAGTGTATATTGTACAATGAAGCTGTAATTATATCAAAATGATCATGTAGTTGTGTTTTAATAAAACTATAGTGTATATAAAATAAAATTAAATAACATTTTCACATATTTGAGTCTATAAATATCGAATGAAACTATAGTTATATCGAAATGAAACTGTAGTTTTGTTCAACTGAAACTGCAGTGTATACAAAATGACACTGAATAACAGAGTTACTTTTTGTAAAAGGGTGCGAAACGGCGGAAATAAACACTGTTAATTTTCATTTAAAAAAAAAAAGATGCGCGGTGCATAATCGATTATGCACCGCGGTGCATAATATAATTTAATGGCACGTAGAATATTTGCAGCATTAAGTTACTAGCTTAAATGCCTCATGTTATCCCTGGTTTCTATGATAAGGTTAATTCCTTTGGTTACCTCTATATCAATTTGAGAATTTTCTTTTTCCCGAGTGGTTCAGGCCAGGTCCAAAGTATAAGGCAGAAGATAATCAAGGCAGGATACTATTGTTAAGTGCAATAGTGCATAGTAGGTAATGCTACAACTATGACAAATGAACCAGTGGAAACGAAAATGGCATTGATTTAAAAAAAGATAATTAGTAATATTTTAATTTTGTTTTTAAAGGGCTAGTCAAAGGTCTAAACAACAAATAATATAAATTGTCCATTTTGCCCTTCATTTTTATTAGGACTCTATGTATCTGAGTCTGTTTAGAACTTCTTATCCTTGTCACACTGTGACTCTCTATTGTATATATTCACATCATCTGATCTCATTGTATCTATGTCCAGTTAATACAATACAATCCGTTCTCATCTGGTATTAGTAAGCTAGGATTTTCTCTCTTGTTCCTATGGCTGACGGATCTGTTAATTCCTCCGAACGGACCGTTTCTAATGTTACTATGTCGTCAAGTTCTTCGCTAGTTGTGTCGCTATCCACCGCACACCACTTTATAGTACTAAGTTGACCTACAAGAATTATTTGTTCTGGCGTACGCAAGTCGTTCCGTTTCTTCATGGACATGACTTAATGGGGTTTGTTGATGGTACCAAACCCTCACCGGCGGTCCTTCTTGTTGCCGACGCCGACAACGCCGACGCCATGCCACGGTCGAACCCCGCCTATGCCGTTTGGATGCGTCAAGATCAAGCATTGTTGTCCATGCTTGTCTCCTCCCACTCCGATGAAGTCACGCCGTTAGCCGTCGGATGTCGCACGAGTCGTGCTCTTTGGGAGGCCATTGTTCAGGCGTTGTCGTCTTCCTCTCGTACCCGCGCATTGAACCTTCTTGGCCAGTTACAGGGACTGGACCAGGGTGACTCGTCGGTTGCGGATTACATCGGGCGAGCTCAGGTGATTGTTGAAGAGCTCACCCTCGCTGGCCACGTGGTCTCCATCGACGACCAAAATCATTTTGTCTTTCGCGGCTTGCGACCAGAGTTCCGTGCCCTCAGCGCCTCTCTCGTCGTCCGTGGACAGCCGGTCACGCTCCAGGAGTTGGCGGACTTCCTCGGCGCCCAGGAATTTATCTCGAGCCGTGACTACGGCGGTGCTCCGGCGGCCCTTGCAGTTCAGCGCGGTGGTGGCCGGTCGGGTCGCAGATGTCAGAACCGTGGTGGCGGTCAGCGAGGAGGGGTTGGCAATGGCGGTTTCAATCGTGGTTGTGGTGGCCGGCAGCAAGGTGGCCGTGGGCGTAGTGGCCGCGGTCGCGAATGCAACGGTGGGTGCAATCAAGTTCAGTGTCAGATATGTAAGCGGACTGGGAATGCGGCTCATGCATGCCTCAACCGTTATGATCCCTCACCTCAGGCCAATCTAACCTATCAAAGTAATTCAGATGTTGGTACTCCTCAGACGTGGATCCTGGATACTGGGGCAACTAATCATGTTACTCCGGACATCGCCGCTTTGACCACCTCAGAAGAATATATTGGCAATGACACTTTGCGTGTTGGTGACGGTATGGGTTTATCTATTAGTCATGTTGGTCATGCCTCTTTTAATACCCCTTCTAGATCATTCATGTAATTTTGCATTTCCTCATTTTTAATCAAATTAACTGGATTATCCAACTGATGAAATGGACTGACTGATTCAACGATTATAACAGTCAGTAAGGCAGATTATTGAGATGTTTATAGAAAAAGAAAAAAACACAAAGCAACACACAAGATGTTTACCCAGTTCGATACAGTGTGTATCTACGTCTGGGGGACGATCACATAAGCGTCCAATCCACTAAATCATAATCCAATGTACAAAGGTAGAGAAACAACAATCTCACCTGAGTGTCCCACACAAGGTACGTACCCAGTCTACACAAGTTTAGTGGATGGTTGAAGATGGAGAGCCATGCATACAGAAGTCCAATGAAATCCCTTCACTTGGAGAGCCAACTCTGATGCAGTCCACTTCAATAACGCTTTTCTCGGTTGTTCCCACAACAGTGTGATCGTAGTGTCCTTTCGTTTAAGCAACAATAATTCTTCTCAAGTTCTTCATCATAATCACCATGAACATGTTGTATTGAGAAGAGGCATGATAATCAAAGATTTGATCTCATAAAACTGTATTGGAGTGTTTTTTCCTTCTTGAAAGCGTAACCCTAATTCTTATCGAATAAGAGTACTTATAGTTCCATAGTACGAACACTCTTCATAGATATCTTTGATTGTATATGGTAGGACAATATTTGAAGTATGTAATCATAAAGATTCGGTCCATACCTTTCCAAAACAGATATGCTGATCTTCTTTCCAAATCTGTCTTCTTTAAACCGCATACAGACTTTTAAGAAACAGCTTCCTAATTCAAATCTTTAGTGCCTGTCCCTCTGTTGTTGTATCTGATTGATCAGTCCTCTGTATGACAAAACCGACACTAAGCTAATCCTATCTTAGTTTACCATAATAATATTGCCAATTATAAGTTGGGGTTTCTTGAGCAATTAAAACACTAACAAACTCCTCCTTTGGCTATTATTTGGCAAAACAACTCGACTACGAATAGAGACAAAAACTGAAAGAACTAAGATAGGCTAGCATAAAAACCAAACCAAATATCTGATTACAAAGCATAGTGGAAATAAAGCACAGCATACAAGTCATGCTGGATCAAAACATCAGTCATATACATTCTTCAACCAAAAGAAGTGGTGCCATCACAATCAACGTCCAGCCACGGCCAGAAGGTACACAAAAACACATAAAACTCCCCCTGAGTTCATACTCCCCCTTTTTGCCAATGATGGCCAAAGCATGGTCAAGCATTGGAGGGAGTCTCACTGTCAGATTTCGCAGGTTCAGCAGCAGCAGATTCAGACAAGCTTAAACGAAGAAGAACGGTGGCCAATTCAGTACGAGCCCCTGTCAGCTGCCTCGCTATTATGCCATGAACAGTCTCAAGCTCAAAGACCCTTGCCTTCAACTGAATAGAGAGTTGGAGATCTCTTGCATGCGGCGAATCATCAGCCACTGTATTAGCTTCAGAATTGGAGGGAGCAATCACCGGTGTAACATCACAAATATGGTCTCATGTCAAAAGACGACGGTCAACCGTATAGAGCAGAGTCGGACTTATCACCTCACTAGGCATTGGCTCAAGGACCTGAGTTGTTAGTACTCCAAAGATCAAATTAGGGAAGGGTAGCCTTACCTTCTGTTCACGTGGATGGATCAAGGTGAGGATATGATTATAAATCCAGGCCCCCAAATCAAATGCCATTTTTATTCCAATTCGGAACAAGAGACCTGCCAATTGCTTGCCCACGATATGGGAATGAGCTGATGGAAGCTAGTTGTGAAGCGCAAGATGATGCAATATGACATATTTTGAGGTGAGCTGAGAGCTAGGTAGATAATCCTTGTCACCAGAAGGCCATGTATCAGTCTATCCACCGGTTAGGGTCTTGGCCACTGAATCCCAGTCAGTGATTGCTTCTTCCTGCACCGCTGACAAGCCATAGTATTCATTAATCATGTCAGGACCAAAGACGTACCATTTACCTCTGTTGGTCCCGATAGGGTGGTGAAAGTCTAGAGAGGGGGGGGGGGGTGAATAGACTTTCAAGCTTTTTCAAAATAAATAACTCTTTGGTAACTTCAACTCTAAGTAACAAGTAAATAGAGTAAGTTTAAACTGCACAGCGGAATAATAGTATGTAAAGAGTTATGCCCAATCGATAATTTAAATGCGCATGTAAGATGGGTACAGATGATATGTAAAGTGACAGAGATATCTTGAATATATAAAGGAGATGGTGGACTCAATATATAACAATAATATTCAAGATTGTAAATAAATATCGTGTCACGTCGATCGTGTAACGAACGTTACATGCAACACGTCAAACTTGCTTAGAATAATCCAATATTTAAGCTCGAAAAGTTTGAGTCACATGCATACGTGAAAACACACTAAACCCGAACGGTTGTGATTAACTGTGAATAGTAAACGGGTTAGTCGGATAAAATAGATAAATAGAGCAAATTATGTAAGTGCGGTATGTAAATGAGAGAGGCAATTTATAGTGGTTCGGAAGTGGCGTAATCTTCCTAGTCCACTTTACTCCAATCACTTCTAGGAGTAATTCACTATTTTTCACACACAGTTACAATAGTGAATAAGCGCTACACAAGCACTTCTTCCGGATGTCTTGCACACAGCTACACCCAACTCCGAGTGTTTCGCACACAGCTACACTCAACTCCGAGTATTTCGCACACAGCTATACTCAACGCCAACTAAGTGTCTTGCACACAGCTACACTTAGCAAGTACGAGTGTTTTGCACACAGCTACACTCACTAGAGTATTTTGCACACAGCTATACTCTTTCTACAATTACAAATACAAAAGTAATTGTATCTCTCTCCAACTAGATTTGAGACTATTCAGACTAAGTCTCAAAGAATATTTGAGCACTTGCACTTTTGAATTTTGCACTTTGTTTATCCGTGTGTATTGCACCTCTGCCTTGTATCTTCAAGTCTTCATGGCTTTTTATAGGCAATCAAATATATCCGTTGGAGTGGGATAATTTGATATTTGAAATTTGAATCTTCATAGCCTGATATTGTTGACAATAGTAGATCTTCAATTTTGATTTGATTGTCAACTTGCCTGACAAAATAATATTTTATCTCAACTTGATTGTCAAGTTGTTTCTTAAAATATTCAATTTGAATATCCAACGAATCTTTGAAATAAATTCATTTGATATAATTTATTTCTAGGATAAGTTTTTATATTCATGTCTTCATAAATATTTTTCCGTTCTCATCAAATATCTTCAGGCAATTTTGGACTCTTGTGGCATGTGGGCTGATCCAAAATAAATTCCTTCGAATTTATTCATTTTCTGAACATCTTGCTTCTTTGCCACATTGTGCTCCTTTGACTTGGCTTGTTTGACTTGAACATTGTGCTCTTTCTGATTTGGTCACATTGTGCTCCTTTGAACACATCGTGCTCCTTTGAACACATCGTGCTTGTTCACATTGTGCTCTTTTAGAACATTGTGCTCTTTTAGAACATTGTGCTCATTTTCAGAACATTGTGCTCCTTTTCAGATATTGTGCTCCTTAGGCACATCTTGCTTGTATACATTGTGCTCCTTAAGGACATTGTGCTCTTTTGGAACATTTTTCTTGTCCGAAAACTTGGCTTGTGTGACTTGAACATTGTGCTCCTTTGAACACATCGTGCTTGTTCACGTTGTGCTCTTTTAGAACATTGTGCTCCTTGGGCACATCTCGCTTGTACACATTGTGCTCCTTAAGGACATTGTGCTCTTTTGGAACATTGTGCTTGTCCGCATCGTGCTGCTTTAGGAACATTGTGCTTGTCCGAAAACTTGACTTGTAAAAATTAAGTCCTTGGGAGGGGGGGGGGGGGGGGGGGGGGAATCCATCTCGGGTGTGATCATTTTAAGTAAGGATTTCTACCATTTCGCCGTTAGGCTCATTCGGTTAATCCTTGCAACGCCATTCCTTTATGCTTCTTTCTCGGATGAATACTCGTAGGACCAAAATTAATTTCCCAAATTAATTTTGTTCTTCCTATGGTAGATTCCTTTTGACTCGATATTCTGATTTATGATGCTTGTACTAAAAGACCTAAAAACCAAGGGGATCTAAAGTACATTTGGCTCATCAAAACTTACAAAAATATTCCTATCAATTTTCCCCCTTTTTGATGACGCCAAAACCTATACTCAGTCATTTGGCTTGTCTTTTAAAAACAATTATTTTTCAAAAGATTTTATTAATTTTGACATAGCCAAGACGAGTTTAACATTTGATTTTGACTCTAGGAAAGGTATTTTTAGCAACTAAATTTCTATTCGCATTTTTGGAGTTTAATGATAATGAATTTTGTACTTTTTCCAATTTATGCGATTTGATACAATCTAAGCTAAAATGTTACCTTTCAAGACAAATAAAATAACAATAGATAACAAGGAAAACTTAATAGCATCATAAACAGATAATTCGAACCATTTCAAATTGTTCCATGATCATGAGTTCAAGTTCGTGGACCATACACCAAAAAAAAAAAATGTGACAATCATACAAATCACTTGATGATTCTATTTCTCCTTTCTTCAAGCACATGATTTATATGATTTTGAACTTCAATGAAATTATCACTAATGGCATAATTGTTGCATACCTGCCCAATCACATAATAGTTGAATTCTTCAATGATGTTGTCCCCGGGCAGTATTCCTTCTTCATACCAAATGATGCACTCTTCTAGACTCCTTCCACTTTGTAGCTCGGCATCATTGACCTTGATATAGTCATTAAGAACCATGATCATCAAAGCTCTAGCATAGCTTTTGATCCTCCTGAAGTTCTCATTCGAAACGCACAAATTTTGGTCACTTGGACCACTTTTCTTCATTCCCTTTGGTAGGTCATTCAAGCTTGCCAATCTTGGCATTTCAACTCTACCATCTCTTGGTGTGGATTCCAAATATAGAGCTGCTTTGTTGTACCAGTTGATTTTCTCAACATTTCCACCTGCACAAACAATATCACGAAATGAACGGTTAGTGGTATTTGCACTGCTTGATCCTCCTGGACAGCCAGCCTCATCACCACCGAACCAATATTCCAATCCTCCTCTTCTAGCAACATTTCTGCCAGCAGATCTGCCTCCTCCTCCTCTACTACTGCTTGTACCAACATTTCGGGTAGCCTTGGCAGTCATCATCATTTCAAGCATGCCTTCCAAATGACTAAATCTCTCTTCCCCCTTTTTGGCGTAATCAATGAGTGTATAAACTGACTCACGAAGAGATGAAACAGATTCGGATATGTTTTCATATAAACCTCGAAGGCAGCCCACTTTGGTGTTGATAGAGATGAGATCTGTGTGGACATCACTAATTTGCTTCTCATGTTGATGAACCACATTGAGAATCCCTTGACTTTGATTCACGGCAATTGTTTCATTTGCTTTTCCAGAATTTTTGAGGATTTGAGACAGTTGGGTGTAGAACTCATTGAGTTGCCCTTTGACATTTGCATTCAATCCACCAACTTGTCTCTCAAGTGCTTGATGTGTGTCGATCAAAATGTTGTTGACTCCTCCGGTTTTCATCATAAGATGTTTCGAATTTTCCTCCTTGAGTATTGACAACATGATCCACATGAGTGTAGATGCCTTGAAACATACTTTCCATTCGGTCAACTAGGCTTAGTACAACTTTCTCCAGATTTTTCAATTTTTCATTTGAGGTTGTGCCATCAATGTCTTGCTCTTCTCGGGTTGTGGGAATACATCTTGCTCCTTCTTGAGCAGAATTGACTTCAAGCATGTGAGATTGTGCTTGATTTTCTAGTAAATTCCCTTCTCTTTCCGGCGTGTGTAGCACGTGTGTGTCACCTTGCATACTTTCTGCATGAATGGATTGAATTTCCTCCGTATGGTGGCTAACTTGCATGGCATTATGCTCTTGACTAATTTCAGTGAGATTCAACACACTCACATCATACAAGCCACTGTCCATCAAATGTGCACCACGTGTGACATTTTCTTCTTCTTCATTTCTTGTAACAAATTCATCAATATCAACTAAGAAATCATCTTCAGTTGGCATATTTCCTTGGACTGTCCCATCATGAGAAGTCTCGGCCAACTTAGCTTTTAATTTGTTCACAAAAGTTCCATTCACAGTAGACATCAATGTTGCATGGCCAACATCAAAATTTCCAATCTAATTCAAAGAAAATAATTCTTCTTCTTGCATACTCGGTCCTCTTGTCATTAATTCTTGATAGGAACCAAGGCTCCAATTTCTCCAATTGAGAACTCTTCGGTATTCATTCACCAATATCAAATCAAGTCCATCAACTTGATAAATTTCCTCATTCAACACTGTCTCTATTTCGGCAATTCGGGAAAAAGGGTTCAAGACATTTTGGTTTGTGTTGGGATTAAGGTTTGATGTAGGATTGTGACTCATGGTGGGATTTTGGCTTGTGGTAGGATTTTGGCTTGAGTTAGGATTTTGGCTTGAGTTTGGTTCGTGACTAGAGGTTGGGTTTTCATGGGGTTGGATTGAGGGTTGAGAAGCTAAACCAAGAATTTCTGCTACTGGCCTTTTCCTAGCAGGAATTCCTCTCGGTTTCCTCTTCCTTTTGGAATTCAACTCGGTTGAAACTTCATGATCTTTAAATAAAATCTGGTTGTTTCCAAATGACTTTCTAGACCTCATTGGCAATCCTTTTCTCTTTATAATTTCTCCAATAAGTAACCCGAACCCTAGACCTCATGAGATTGCTTTGTTGAAGTGCATGGATGATCCTTTGTGCAAGTTGAGAGTTCTTGGCCTCTTTAAGAAATCCGTGTGGGTCAAAGCTTCCTCTGGCATTGATTCCAACTGCTAGCTTGGCTAGATTGAGTTGTTCTTCATTCGGGTGGGAGCTTGAATCTCCAATGGCGGCCATAATGTGTTTGGTATTTTTGGATTTGAGATTGAGAGAGATGAAGCTTGAGAGGTTTCGGCTATGGAAGGTGTAAAGGCTTTGGAGAGTTTTGAGTGGAATGGTGGCTTTTCGACCGGTTGGGTGAAAAAGGAGGTGTCTTTTACAAAAATATCCTCACATTTGAATTTTGACTTTTAATAGTTGAGGGGTATTTTTGATATTCCAAGAGTCTCCAACCTTTGACCTAACTGATAGTTAGTTTAGGTTATATATTCTCCATCCAATTTGTCTGCTGATGTGGCGCCAAAAATTTAGATGCTCGGACTGATTTTACCTGAAATAAAATTCATAGAGCACTAAATCTGTTCCGAAAATAATATGTGCATGTATATATACACGTTTAATGTAGTTGGGAGAAAGAAAAATTGATTCTTTTTAGACTATTTATTATGTGCAACTACCATAAAAAGGTGCTCTCATTTAAGATAACTCATCATCATACCATCTTGTCATATCTTAAATGGTAAGATTTTGTAAATCTAAATAATTTGATTTGTGCATATAGGTGAATATATACTCGGTTAGACATGCATGCAATATGTGCTTTTTCAATATTTATTGTAGACTTAAATGTTAAGATGTGACAAATTTGCATGTGTGACACATAGGCACGAAACTAATTGAATCAGATATAGTAACGAATTTTTGCGATGAAAATTGAGCTTTTAATTTAAATAGAGTTTAGAAACTTAGCTCAATTCAATCATGCCCATCTCGTGTCTTAATTTCGAAAATCTTGATTCACACAGAGGCTTTGTGAGAATATCAGCTATTTGATTCTCGGTCGGGATGTATTCAATTGACAATTCCTTCTTTTCGACATGATCCCGGATAAAATGATGTCTCACATCAATGTGTTTTGTTCTTGAATGTAACACGGGATTGTGTGTTATGGCTATGGCACTAGTATTGTCACATAATATGTTGACATTTTCACAATTCTCGCCATAATCTTTCAGCTGTTGTTTCATCCAAAGAATTTGCGCGCAACAACTCCCAGCGGCTATATATTCAGCTTCGGCTGTACTTGTGGCTATGGAGTTTTGCTTTTTGCTAAACCATGATACCAATCTTTCCCCTAAGAACTGGCATGTCCCTAAGGTAATTTTTCGATCGATTTTACATCCTGCAAAATCTGCATCTGAGAAACCAGTTAGTGTAAAATTACCTTCCTTAGGATACCATAGTCCCACATTGACTGTTCCTTTTAGGTATCGGATGATTTTCTTCGTAGCAAGAAAATGACTTTCTTTTGGCTTTGACTGGAACCTAGCAAATACTCCCACTGAATAAGATATATCTAGTCGGCTCGCAGTGAGATATAGTAATGATCCAAGCATTCCTCGATATTTTGTTTCGTCAACGTCCTTGCCTTCATCATCTTTATCCAATCTTAAAGATGTGCTCATCGGGATCTTGATTGAGGATTTTCCATCTTGACCAAATTTCTTTATAAGATCTTTCGTGTATTTGGCCTGATTGATGAATATTCCTTCGTTGAGTTGCTTTACTTGTAATCCAAGAAAGTAGTTCAACTCTCCCATCATACTCATCTCGAACTTATTCTGCATTAGCTTGGAAAATTTCTCACATAAAGTTTTATTAGTACTACCAAAGATAATATCATCGACATAAATTTGTACCAATAAAATGTGATCATTTTCTCGAATTCTAAACAAGGTTTTATCAACAAGGCCTTTTGTAAAACCACAGTTAATTAGGAACGTTGATAGGGTGTCATACCAAGCTCTCGGTGCTTGTTTTAACCCATATAACGCCTTCTTTAATCTGTAGACCTTATCAATATCACCTTTTACCTCGAAACCGGGTGGTTGCTCAACGTAGACTTCTTCTTCAAGTAAGCCATTTAGAAATGCACTTTTCACGTCCATTTGATAGAAAGTGAAATTCTTGTACGTGGCATAAGCTAGAAATATTCTGATGGCTTCTAGTCTGGCAACAGGTGCAAAGGTTTCATCGAAGTGTATGCCTTCTTCTTGTGAATATCCTTTTGCCACTAATCGTGCTTTATTTCGAATGAAAATTCCATCCTCATTTGCCTTGTTCCGGAAGATCCATTTTGTTCCAATTACATTGTAATTTTCAGGTCTTGGAACTAATTCCCATACGTCACTTCTTTTAAATTGATCAAGCTCTTCTCGCATTGCATTTATCCAATCTGGATCACTTAGAGCTTCTTCAATTCTTGTGGGCTCCACCTGAGAAAGAAAACATGAAAATAAAGTATGTATATTTGAGGACCTTGTTTTTACTCCTTCTCGTGGATCTCCAATTACTAGCTCTGGAGGGTGTTTTTTGAGCCATCTCAAGTCCGGTTGTAGGTTGCATGGGTTTTCCATGTTTCCTTGCTCAGTAGGTAAGTTGGAGGTAGGCACATTTTTCTCATCAGATTGATCTCCAACTTGTGTTTCAACTTGAGAATTTTTATTTTCCACGTGTGAATCTCCATTAGCTTCCACGTGTCCTTCACTATTGCAATCAATGTCCAATTGCTCCATACCTGTTTACTTTGATCTTTAAAAGATATGTCAGTATCATTAAATGATTTTTCAATTTGACATCTTTCCTGATCATTTTTGTTGCTCTGGGTCTCCTTCTTATGGGCTTCATCAAATGTAACATGAATTGATTCTTCTACCACCATTGATTTCTTGTTCAATACTCTGAATGCTTTGCTGGTAGATGAATATCCCAAAAATATTCCTTCATCTGCACGCTCATCAAAAGTCTTTAGATATGTTTTACCATTATTAAGAATAAAACATTTGATGCCAAAAGTGTGAAAGTAATTGAGTTTAGATTTTCTCCCTTTCCATAATTTGTACGGAGTCTTATTGTAAGACTTGTGTATCAAGCTTCGATTTTGCGTGTAGCAAGCGGTGTTGATTGCTTCAGCCCAATATCTTTTATGTAGCTCGGCTGACGTAATCATCACTCGTGCGGCTTCTTTTAGCGTTCTATTTCTTCTTTCGGCTACACCATTTTGTTGAGGTGTACATGCGGCAGATAATTGATGTAGAATCCCTTGAGAATTGCAGTAGGCTTCAATTACTTGATTCACGAACTCAGTTCCACGATCAGTTTGGATCTTTGCAATTTTCAAATCTTTCTCGTTTTGTAGTAGTTTGAGTAGTTCTGGCAACTTTTGCTCCACTTCATTTTTCTTCTTAAGAAATATCGTCCATGTGTACCTGGAAAAATCATCAACAACAACTAGTGTGGCCCTATTTGGTAAAATGGCTGTTAGCTGATATCTGTTTGTTGTTAGCTGATTGTGTTAATTAGAGGGTATAAATAGTTGATAACATTAGCTGATTGTAGAAAAGTGTTTGGTAAATTAGCTGTTAGCTGATAGCTGTTTGGTATAATTTCTTTTCTCAAAAAGCTAATTTAAAAAGTTGTTAGGAGTTGCAAAAAGCTAATTAACCAAACATTTATATTGATATTTTAACTAAATCAAACAATTAATAGTGGTCAAATAAGCCAAAATTGGCCTATAGGCCAATTTTTTACCAAACAGGGCCTGTATATTTCTTACCACTTAGACTTACTGGGTCTACTGGACTGAATAGATCCATGTGTAGTAGACTTATGGTCTTGTTGTAGATTCTTGAGCTTTGGATTTGAAAGATGATTTGATTTGCTTTCCTCTTTGGCAAGCATCACATATTTGATCTTTCTTGTAAACAATGTCGGGTAGACCTTCAACGAGTTTGTTTCTTGCTAGCTTGTTGATAGTCTTGAAGTTTAGATGATTCAACCTCTTATGCCATTCCCAGCTTGTTGCGTGTGAGTTGTTTGCTAGTAAGCACACTGATTCTTTGGTTGTGTTCCGATCCACAACATACATATTTTTCTTCCTTATTCCTTCGAGCACGACTTCTCCCAAGGAATTATTCTTCACTTGGCATTTATCTTTGAAGAACTCTACTAGATATCCTTTGTCACAAAATTGACTTGTACTCAACAAGTTGAATTTTAGACCTTCAACAAAGGATACATCTTCGATTTTCAAACCATTTCAAAATACTGTACCAATTCCTTTTGTTATGCCGTATCGTTCGTTTCCACCGAATACGACTTTTGGTCCTTCGATATTTTTAAGATTCACAAGACTAGATTTATTTCCAGTCATGTGTCTAGAACATCCACTATCGAGGTACCAAACTTCCTCATTTTCTTCATTTCCATTTGCCATAAGACACATGTCCTCGTAGGGTGTGTTGTTGGAGATGCTCATGCAAAACATTGCATTGTCATCTTTTGAGGTGTCACTTTCATCACTTGAAGATTCTTCTGACTCACTTATTTCAAGTGGGTCACTAATACGTGATTTTCTTCTCTCCTTTGTGAATCTTTTATCTTTGGGCTTGAATTCTACCTGTTGAGAGTTAGAAACATTTGTATATTGACTTTTACTTACCTTGGGGTGTGGACAACTAGCTGCAAAGTGTCCAGGCTTTCTACAGTTATAGCACAAATTCAAGTCTTCCTCAACCATTTCTTTCTATGAGTTCTTTGTTGCATTCCACGATTTCCCTTATGGATTTTTCTTGTAGTTGCTTCTCTTCATGAATTTCATAAATTTCTTGACAAAGAGAGCAAATTGATCATTAGGCAATAATTCAACATTTTGTACTGACCTTGAGGTTGATGGTTGCTCGGCTACAAGTGCGTTGCTCTTTTCTTCATGATCTTCCTCTAATCTTGATTTCATCTCAAATTCATAAGCTTTTAGATCACTAGAGAGCTTATCGGTCGATAGGGTTTTTAGATCCCTATGATCTCTCATGGCCGTGACCTTCATGTCCCATGTAGATGGTAGACCACGTAGAATTTTGAGTGAGATTTCTTTTTGATTAATATCTTTTCCAAGATCATTAATCTCTCCTAAGATTTTGGCAAATCTTGTTTCCATGTCGGTAATATTCTCGCCGTTTAGCATTTTGAAATCCTCAAATTTCTTTAATGCTATGGTGAGCTTATTATCCTTTTCTTGCTCGTCTCCTTCACCAATTTGAATGAGCGTTTCCCAAACTTCCTTCGCGGATTGACACTTTCGGACTTTTGGAAATATCGTGTCATCGATAGATTTAAACAAAATATCCTTGGCAATATTGTCCAAGTTATTTCTTGTTCTATCTTCACGAGACCATTCCGCTTTCGGTTTTGGAATGTATTGTGGAGTGTCGCTTGTTTGTACGGATGAGGTGTTGACTTGTAAAATCTCAATAGGACCACTTGTAACAACTTCCCACATTTCATCATGTAACGCGAATAAATGTACCTGCACGCGAATTTTCCAATCATCAAATTTCTCTAAGGAAAACAATAAGTTTTGGGCAAGAGCCATATCTCTTTTCATCATCTTGATTTTTCGAGATCTGTCTAGCAGTCAAAATTGACTCAAATAGACAACCGCTCTGATACCAATTGTTGGCCCCGATAGGGTGGTGAAAGTCTAGAGGGGGGGGGGGGGTGAATAGACATTCAAGCTTTTTCAAAATAAATAACTCTTTGGTAACTTCAACTCTAAGTAACAAGTAAATAGAGTAAGTTTAAACTGCACAGCAGAATAATAGTATGTAAAGAGTTATGCCCAATCGATAATTTAAATGCGCATGTTAGATGGGTACAGATGATATGTAAAGTGACAGAGATATCTTGAATATATAAAGGAGATGGTGCACTCAATATATAATAATAATATTCAAGATTGTAAATAAATATCGTGTCACGTCGATCGTGTAACGAACGTTACATGCAACACGTCAAACTTTCTTAGAATAATCCAATATTTAAGCTCGAAAAGTTTGAGTCACATGCATACGTGAAAACACACTAAACCCGAACGGTTGTGATTAACTGTGAATAGTAAACGGGTTAGTCGGATAAAATAGATAAATAGAGCAAATTATGTAAGTGCGGTATGTGAATAGTAAACGGGTTAGTCGGATAAAATAGATAAATAGAGCAAATTATGTAAGTGCGGTATGTAAATGAGAGAGGCAATTTATAGTGGTTCGGAAGTGGCGTAATCTTCCTAGTCCACTTTACTCCAATCACTTCTAGGAGTAATTCACTATTTTCCACACACAGTTACAATAGTGAATAAGCGCTACACAAGCACTTCTTCCGGATGTCTTGCACACAGCTACACCCAACTCCGAGTGTTTCGCACACAGCTACACTCAACTCCGAGTATTTCGCACACAGCTATACTCAACGCCAACTAAGTGTCTTGCACACAGCTACACTTAGCAACTACGAGTGTTTTGCACATAGCTACACTCACTAGAGTATTTTGCACACAGTTATACTCTTTCTACAATTACAAATACAAAGGTAATTGTATCTCTCTCCAACTAGATTTGAGACTATTCAGACTAAGTCTCTAAGAATATTTGAGCACTTGCGCTTTTGAATTTTGCACTTTGTTTATCCGTGTGTATTGCACCTCTGCCTTGTATCTTCAAGTCTTCATGGCTTTTTATAGGCAATCAAATATATCCGTTGGAGTGGGATAATTTGATATTTGAAATTTGAATCTTCATAGCCTGATATTGTTGACAATAGTAGATCTTCAATTTTGATTTGATTGTCAACTTGCCTGACAAAATAATATTTTATCTCAACTTGATTGTCAAGTTGTTTCTTAAAATATTCAATTTGAATATCCAACGAATCTTTGAAATAAATTCATCTGATAGAATTTATTTCTAGGATAAGTTTTTATATTCATGTCTTCATAAATATTTTTCCGTTCTGATCAAATATCTTCAGGCAATTTTGGACTCTTGTGGCATGTGGGCTGATCCAAAATAAATTCCTTCGAATTTATTCATTTTCTGAACATCTTGCTTCTTTGCCACATTGTGCTCCTTTGACTTGGCTTGTTTGACTTGAACATTGTGCTCTTTCTGATTTGGTCACATTGCTCCTTTGAACACATCGTGCTTGTTCACATTGTGCTCTTTTAGAACATTGTGCTCCTTGGGCACATCTCGCTTGTACACATTGTGCTCCTTAAGGACATTGTTCTCTTTTGGAACATTGTGCTTGTCAGCATCGTGCTCCTTTAGGAACATTGTGCTTGTCCGAAAACTTGACTTGTAAAAATTAAGTCCTTGGGGGGAATTGATCTCGGGTGTGATCATTTTAAGTAAAGACTTCTACCATTTCATCGTTAGGCTCATCCGGTCAATCCTTGCAACGCCATTCCTTTATGCTTCTTTCTCGGATGAATACTCGTAGGACCAAAATTAATTTTCCAAATTAATTTTGTTCTTCCTATGGTAGATTCCTTTTGACTCGATATTCTGATTTATGATGCTTGTACTAAAAGACCTAAAAACCAAGGATATCTAAAGTACATTTGGCTCATCAAAACTTACAAAAATATTCCTATCAACCTCGAATGAAGATTTGCATTGGCCGTAGCCTAGTCAGATTGTCTATGTCTTCATTGAGATTACAGTAGAATTCATACGTGAGGAGCTTCGAATACGGACAGATAGAAGATACAGTCTTCAGCAAGCCCACTTCACTCAGCAGTGGCAGGATGTCGCAAACTGAATTCATCTGGTTTTCATCAACAGACCGTTGAACAATGAGATCTCTCCTGACCATGTTGGACCATTTACCTTGAGTAGTGGATGTAACAAACTGAGGCTTGTAAATAGATGTGTCAGAACTTTCAACAGGTTGAACCTCAGGAGTGATACTCCGACCTCTGGAACGAGTAGATGGTTTCCCCTTTCAGGTAGAGGATGTGGGAACAACAGCTGGTTGAGCAGTAGCAGGACCTTTTTGCTTAACAGACGACCGTAGTGTCTTGAACACTTGTTGAATTGGAGGATTAGCTTCAGGTTCGATAAACTCACTGGACTTTCTTCTCTTCTCAGGCTGATTTACAACAGCATTGTCATCACCCGTCTCAACAACAACCTTCACAGGAACATTCTTTCGTTTTGATCTTCTCGTCTCCTTGGATTGGGAATGAACAGGAGACACAGAGTGACTGGAATCAGGAACAAGGGCAGAAGAACTTCCAAGAAGATTTGTGACTTCTCTAATTTTGAAGGTGGTGGAATCAGGATGAGCAGTAGCCTCAACAGTTGGGGGCTTAGGTGCATGAGCTTGTGTGCCATAGACTTCAGCAAGGATCTTTTCATCTTCACTCGAGGACTCAGAAGGATGAATCACACAGTATGGTTCTAGAATGGAGGCAGCAGGTAAACCAGCAAAATGCCGGACATGTTCAAGACTTTCAGCCAAAGATGAGGAGGTGTAGACTGGGACTCCGTCTATTCTTTCAAATGCATGGGTGCTTGAGTGTTTAACAGACTCAACTTCAACAGGCAAACCAGAGAGATTATCAGAGGGACAGATTTCATGTGTGACATCAGCAATCGCAGAAGGAGGCAAAGCAACATGATCAGACGAGTAAACAACCAAACTTAGATTGTTGGTCTCCTCAGAGGGTTTATCTTTCGTATCAGACACAACATCAACAACGTCCTTCAAAGGCTCAGGCTTTGTAGAGGGATGCAAGGGGGATCATCAGACACAGAGGATTTCACAGATAATAACTCATTTACATTATCAGACACAGTAGGCACAATAGACGAAATATCAGCAGTTACAAAATCATCAGGCTTATCAGGAGAAATTTCAATAGGAGAATCAGAAGAATTTGACCTGTTATGGAGAATCTCCATTCGGTGTCTGGCTTCATTCTCAGCAGCCTGTAGGTATAGGGGTTGTGCAATTGCTCTACGACGCGAGATCTCTTCTGATTCAAGAGCCCTTTGTGCAAAATATTGTAGAAACGCTCCGGCCCGATTTCCATCTGAGGGCTCTGGGATAAATGCTGGAGAAATCTCATCACTAGCTTTGGAGGCCAGCAACACGAGCTCACTGGTGTCATCTGCAGACCAGTCGGCGTAGAACTCTGGATAATCCGACATTACTGTGACCATAATCTCGTCACGAAGAAGGGGATCAAGCTTCAACTTCTTCTTCATAGCTAACTGGAGCAGGGTTTTGACATGCTTGGTGGCTGTCTCTTGTGAGTGAACCTTTCTCCCAAGCTTGATGATAATGTTACGAACAACATCCACCATTGATATGAAAAGTAGGAAGGCGGAGAAAGAAACCCTAGGTAGAAAAACAGAGAGAAATCAATCGGTGGGCAGAGATATTTTTTGAAGTTCTTCGTTCTCCCAAGCCTGACCCAATACTCAAATATAGACCCAAGGGTGAAGTATCCTAATAAATGCAGCACGTCAGATTACATGCAGAGCCGATGTGATTGACGCAACGGTATGTCTTCTTTTTAGGCAGGAAACAGATGCAGAGAGGATTTGAAATTTGAAAAAAGGCGAATTACTTTATGAAAAATAGGTTAAGATATTCTCTTAACAAAACAGAAGAGAGTTTTAAAAGGAAGTCAAAGCTGGTTATTGACCGGGAAATTTAATTCCATATACTCTCCTTCTGTATTACTTACTGCCTTTTTAATCAATCCTGCAGATTCTCAGAGCAGATCTAAGAATCTCAAACCGATTTACATCTAGGGGCTTAGTCAGAATATCAGCCAATTGCTTATCTGTTTGAATATACTCCAACTCAATCTCCTTTGATTCTACCAAGTCTCTGATGTAGTGATGTCTTATATCAATATGCTTCGTTCTGGAGTGTTGAACAGGATTCTTTGAGATATTGATAACACTGACATTGTTACAGTAGAGTGTCATAATCCCTTGAGTCAGACCATAATCTAAAAGCATCTGCTTCATCCATACCAACTGAGTGCAACATCCACCAGCAGCGATGTATTCTGCCTCTGCAGTACTTAAGAAAATTGAATTTTGTTTCTTACTCAGCCACGATGCCAAGTTTTTACCAACAAAGAAGCATCCTCCAGAAGTACTCTTTCGCTCATCAATATTTCCTGCCTAGTCAGCATCACAATAAGCAATCAGACTTAGTTCACTGTCCTTGGAGTACCACAGCCCATATTGAATTGTTCCTTTTATATATTTCAGAATACGCTTAGCAGCTATCAGGTGTGATTCTTTTGGATCAGATTGATACCATGCACATATTCCAACACTGAACATTATGTCTGGTCGACTGGCTATCAAGTACAGCAGACTTCCTATCAGATTTCGGTAGACTGTGTTATCCACTGATACACCTGTGTCATCTTTAGATACTTTTGTGGAGGTGGAGATAGGTGTCCTAGATGGTTTGCATGATTCCAGATCAAACTTCTTGACTAAATTCTTAGCATACTTTTCTTGTGAGATAAAGTATCCATCAGGACTTTGCTTTACTTGCAGCACTAGGAAATATGTCACTTGACCAACCATGGACATATCGAATTCTTCCTTCATGACTTTTACTAACTCATCAGTGTATTTCTGTAACGTAGATCCAAACACAATGTCATCCACATAGATCTGAGCAATGGTGACATGACCTCCAGTGGCTTTTACGAAAAGCGTTTTGTCGACACTTCCTCGTTTATACCTGTGTTGTAGCAGATACTGTGTCAGTCGTTCATACCATGCTCGTGGGGCTTGTTTAAGACCATAGAGAGCTTTTCTGAGCTTGTAGATATGGGATGGATAATCTGGATCTTCAAAACCTTTAGGTTGTGCCACATAAATATCTTCATGCAGATATCCATTCAAGAATGCTGTCTTAACATCCATCTGAAATAGTGTGAATCCAAGAATGCATGTGACTGCCAGAAGAATTCTGATTGACTCTAGTCTCGCCACAGGAGCAAATGTTTCATCATAGTCAATTCTTTTTATCTGAGTGTATCCTTGTGCCACTAACTGTGCTTTGTTCCTTGCAATATTCCCAGCTTCATCAGTTTTATTTTTGAAGATCCACTTTGTTCCAATTATGTTGACACGATCAGGTCTTGGTACTAAATCCCAAACATGATTTCGATCAAATTGATGTAGCTCCTCTTTCATCGCCTTGATCCACAGATCATCCTGTAAAGCTTCTTTTACATTTCTTGGTTCTATCTTTGAGGTATAGCAAGCAGATCCAGATATTTCTATCAGATTATTTCTTACTCTGCTCCTGGTCTTCATCCCGTCTGTTGGATCACCAATGATATTATCTGATGGGTGATTTTTCTGAGTTCTGGGGGGTTTGTCTTTACCCGTATCATTATAGGGGTGGTCTCCTATTCAGAACTTTCTTGATCTTCATCTGAGGATTCTTGTGTTTTGGGTTGACTGCTGTCATCAGCAGTATTCAGTTCACTGGGAGGGAGCTCAGTCTCTGGATCAGTCACTGTTGTTTCCACTGATTGGTCTGGATTGTCGTCTATAACCACATTTACTGATTCCATTACAGATTGAGTTCTCTTGTTGTAGACTCTATAGGTACGACTGTTTGAAGAGTACCCAAGAAAGATGCTCTCATCGCTCTTAGGTTCAAACTTTCGTCTTTGTTCCCTATCAATCAGCACATAATACTTAGTCCCAAACACATGAAAGTACTTCAAGTTTGGCTTCTTTCCCTTCCAGATCTCATATGGTGTTTTGGTCCTTCCTGGTCTAAGATAGACTCTATTCACTGTATGACAAGCTGTGTGATAAGCACTATGTTTATATTTAATTTAGATTGGTTTTTATAATAAATTAGTTCTATTTATTTAGTATTATATTTATTTGAACTTTATTTTATATTTTGTACTAATATAATAATTATATGAATACTTAGACTTAATGGGCAAATTAATAGGAGTTGGGTTTAGTTTATGATTTGGGCTAATTATTTTCCTTTTCATTGTTTTAATTAGTAGCTCAATTAGATTGTTTTAATTGTGTTTCGTGTTCAGCAGCCCAAAGTCTCATTTAATTTATTTTATCCTTTCTCTTGTTCCTTTTAGCTAATACGTGCGTAGACTTTGGAGCAACAGAATTTGAGAATGATTCGAATGGCATCGGCTTCTGCGACAGATCCGTTGGCGAACCGCGAGCTACTCCCACGAATTGCTTCGATGAAGATTCCGTCCACGAACTGTTGAAGCAGCGACTATTTTGTGTCTTCTTGTTAAATTTCTCTGGTTAGAAAAATAAGTATTATTTAGTTTCTAGATTTTGTGTGGTTAAAGGAATTAAATTATTTTGTGGATGTTAGGAAAATTAGGGTTATTTTGAGTTGATTAGGGATCCTGAACTAGTATAAATAGGGCTGAATTTTGCAGTATAGGATAGTCAGTTTTTCAGAATCACTTTATTTTACTGTAAACACTCTCTGCAATGTACTGCTGAGTATTGATTTTCCAACTCAAGGATTATTGAAGTTTGATTCTGCAAGACCAGTGAGATTTATTTAGCTTATATAATTAATTTTATTCTCTGCACTTTATTATTTATATATCTCCTGTTATATGAGTTTTAATTATTGCTTGATTAATTGTTGCAAAAGGGACCTTTGTTCAATTGTCAAGGTATTATATTGCTAATTAGAACTTTGAATCCGTAATTATTTAAGTGTTCTAAAGCTAGTAGCAAATAACATAGTTGATTATAAATTAGATTTTCAATCTTATGTTATGAAGATATATAGTCTAGTTTAAATGAACCATGCTTTTGAGTTTGTTGGCTAGAATTGGTAATCTCTCTAATTCTTTTAATGCTGTTAGTAAACTAAATCCTAAGAGCCTGTTTAGGATTGTTTATCAGTTAGGGAAGTAATCAAAGAGTTTGTTTTGATTACCGACAAAGTAAGAAAAGATAGGTTATTAGAGCTTGTTAATAACCATAACCAATTTGGTAAAGAGTAAAGTAATTTAATTTATTCTTGGGAATCAATGATCTGTCTTGTTTGAATTAGATTGATATTATTCCTTGAGTTGGATACTAGTTGCTATTGATTATTAATATTATTTGATATTTCATATTGTTTGCCCTTTTATGGTTGCTATTTAATTTTCAATTATCATCTCTTTCTTTATTAAATCTTTGATTAAAAATAAGTCTGACCAATCTCTGTGGGTACGACCTTACTCATCACTATTGCAAATTATAGAGTAAGTAATTTATTATTTGTTGGTTTCGACACCCACCACTGTGTGAACTGCTTCAACCCAGAAGCGCTGTAGTAGGTGAGAAGCATGTAACATAACTCTAGCCATTTCCTGCAAAGTTCAATTCTTTCTTTCCACCACACCATTCTGTTGAGCTGTTCTAGGTGCTGAGAACTCATGTGATATACCATGCTCGGAGCAGAAATCTGAGTATAGAGAATTTTCAAATTCTTTTCCATGATCACTTCTCAGTCTCTGAATTCTTTGTGAGGAGTCCTTATCTGTTTCCCAATGGCACATGCACCACAAACTCTCTCCTGTTCAATTCTGATCTTGGGTACTCCTCTCACAGCTTCTAGTTTGATCAGTTTATCCATATCTCTGAAGTTTATGTGACCCAGTCGTCTATGCCAGAGTTTTGATTCATCAGATTTTGATAGGCGACAAGCATTTTCGTTTGTCAAAACATAACAGTTGTCTGAGGATCGTGTTCCTTCCATGACTAATTGATCTGCTTTGTCACTGACTCTGCAACAGTTACGATCGAAGCACACATTCCAGTTTTGATCACACAACTGACTGATGCTAATCAAATTTGCTTTCAGACCACTGACTAACAAAACTTCTTCTAAGTGAGGTAAACCTGGTACATTCAGGGTACCTTTTCCAACTATTTTGCCTTTTTGCCTGTCGCCATGTGTAACAGATCCACTGCTAGATTGAACCGCCATAAGGCACTTTATATTTCCAGTCATATGCCTGGAACAGCCACTGTCGAAATACCATCTAGCTTCAGTCGTAGAAGCACTCAGAACTATGGTGGGATAGCATATAACTTCTGACTTTCTGACCCAAACTTGTCTCGTGAATGGTGTAATAGTCTTGTTCTGATATTTTTACTTTCTTTGATCTCTGTAGAAGGAATAACATTCAGGTCGAGTGTGACCTTTAGTTTGACAGTAGTGGCAAATGGGAGCGTATTGTTTGACTCTGAAAAACTTATTTTTAAACATTAAGTACTGAGATTGAGGTTCTACTCTGCCGAAGTCATTATCTGCAGTTCGATCATATACCTTCTTTTTGTCATTTTTCTGAACTAACCGGGATGACTGTCCTCGTTCAAAATTGTGAACTGATGTAGCAGTACACATACCTTCTTTGATGAACATAGGGACACTATTCGAAGATTCTCCTCGTTCAAATCCAAGACCCTTTTTATCATTTGGATTTCTACCAGAGTCCATAATTTTGTCTAACGTTGATGTGGTATCCATCATCTTGATATTCTTCTTCAGATCTTCCAATTCCTTTATCAGTTTTCCTTCTCGAGATCTTATCTCTGTGATAAGATCTTCTTTTATGACAAGATCTGTATTTAGTTTCTTCAGAAGATCATCCCTTTGCTTCAGTTCGTCATTCAGATTTTTATTGACTTTTACTAGTTGTTCCCAGCTTACAACAAGTCTGGCAAATTCCATTTCAAGTTGAGTATGCCTCTCTTCAAAATCATCTGTTGATATATAAGATTCTCCATCGGATTCGTTTTCGTCTGACTGATTCTCTGTAGCTGTAAAGAAGGCTACAAAGTTTCCCACATTGTCATCTGACTAATCATTAGAAGCTTCCTCCTCATCATCATTTAGCGTAGCCACAAACATAGCCTTCTTCCTTTTGAGATAAGTTGCACATTCAGCCTGTATGTGTCCAAAACCTTCACACTCTCTACATTGCACTGACCGGTTGAGGGATCTTCCTGTATCTGTGGAACTGTTTCTGTTTTGTCTTGTTCGGCCAGTTTGGGATTGACTGTTCTGTGGGAAAGGTGAGGTTTCTGCTTTCTGATATGAGGAGTTGCTGCCTTTGTATTGAGTCCTGGTAGACTATCCTTGACTCTTTTTGTTGAATCCTTTCAATATTTTCTTAAAGTTCTTGGTTAGAAGGGCCAAGGTTTCATCATCTATGTCGTCTGTGTCAGATTCTCGATCAGCTTCAGCCACAAAAGCCACTGACTTGCCTTTTCTGTTGATAGCAAGGTCATCATCAGCCAGACCTTCAAGTTCATATGTGTGTAAACTTCCCATAAGTTCTCCTACAGTATTCTTTTCCCAGCCTGTGTGCTCCTGAATAGCAGTTACTTTCATCCGGAAGCGTTTAGGCAAAGATCGAAGGATCTTTTTGACTACTCTCTCATCAGTGAAAGGTTCACCAAGAATTGAGGCTCTATTCGTCAGATTTTGAATCCGACTGTGAAAGATTGAGATAGTTTCCTCTTCATTCATTCTAAGAGCTTCAAATTCTGATAGCACCATTTGAAGTTTTGACTGCTTGACATCACTGGTGCCCTCAAATCTGGTTTCAAGAATTTCCCATACCCTTTTTGCTTCTTTTACCCCCGTGACTAGGGTAAAGACATATTCATGCAAGGACCCTACAATAGAGTTCAACGCTTTGTTGTTCAGATCAGAGGCATTCATTTCATCGTCTGTCCAAGTCTCCATGGGCTTTTCTCCAGTGGTTCCATCAGCATTCTGAATAGTCGGGCGACTCCATCCGGATAAGACAGTTCGATAAACCCTGGTACCTTGTGCTTGGAGATAGATCTCCATACGAGCCTTCCAGAAAGAGTAGTTGTGACCATCTAGTTCTGGTGGTTTCATACTTGCATCCATCCTGAACAAAAACAACCAGCCAACAAACACACAAATGCACTTCCAATAGAAAGAGAACAATGCAAAAAAAATTCCCGTACGGATCAAGTCACTATGTAGACTTAAAAGCTCTAATACCATATGTAATTTTGCATTTCCTCATTTTTAATCAAATTAACTGGATTATCCAACTGATGAAATGGACTGACTGATTCAACGATTATGTCAGTCAGTAAGGCAGATTATTGAGATGTTTATAGAAAGAGACAACAACACAAAGCAACACACAAGATGTTTACCCAGTTCGATACAGTGTGTATCTACGTCTGGGGGACGATCACATAAGCGTCCAATCCACTAAATCATAATCCAATGTACAAAGGTAGAGAAACAACAATCTCACCCGAGTGTCCCACACAAGGTACGTACCCAGTCTACACAGGTTTAGTGGATGGTTGAAGATGGAGAGCCATGCATACAGAAGTCCAATGAAATCCCTTCACTTGGAGAGCCAACTCTGATGCAGTCCACTTCAATAACGCTTTTCTCGGTTGTTCCCACAACAGTGTGATCGTAGCGTCCTTTCATTTAAGAAACAATAATTCTTCTCAAGTTCTTCATCATAATCACCATGAACATGTTGTATTGAGAAGAGGCATGATAATCAAAGATCTGATCTCATAAAACTGTATTGGAGTGTTTTTTCCTTCTTGAAAGCGTAACCCTAATTCTTGTCGAATAAGAGTACTTATAGTTCCATAGTACGAACACTCTCCATAGATATCTTTGATTGTAGATGGTAGGACAATATTTGAAGAATGTAATCATAAAGATTCGGTCCATACCTTTCCAAAACAGATACGCTGATCTTCTTTCCAAATCTGTCTTCTTTAAACCGCGTACAGACTGTAAGGAAATAGCTTCCTAATTCAGATCTTCAGTGTCAGTCCCTCTGTTGTTGTATCTGATTGATCAGTCTTCTGTAAGACAAAACCGACACTAAGCTAATCCTATCTTAGTTTGCCATAATAATATTGCCAATTATAAGTTGAGGTTTCTTGAGCAATTAAAACACTAACAATTCAAATTGTCTGATATACTTCACGTCCCACGTTTGTCTAATTCTTTATTATCTGTTCAAAAGTTTGCATATGATAATAAAGTCTTTTTTGAGTTTCACCCCTCTTTTTGTTGTGAAGGATATCAATAACAAGGAAATACTTCTTCGGGGCTATAGTTCAGGGGGACTATACACACTACCATTACCTAGTTCGTCTCCGTCAGCGTTTCTTTCCGCTCGTGCCTCGGCTTCCACTTGGCACAATCGTCTGGGTCATCCCCATAACTGTGTTCTTAGCCATATACTTCGATCTTGTTTAGTTAGTGGATCTCGTGATATTATTCGTTGTAATAATTCTTTATGCAATGCATGTCAATTGGGTAAATCTGCCTGTTTTCCCCTCCCTCGTGTTGCTTCCTCTAGTTCTCATGTGCTAGATCTTATTTACACAAACATTTGGGGCCCTGCGCCTACTTTATCTACTTCTGGCTTTCGTTACTTTGTGATCTTTGTGGATGACTATTCCTGTTATACATGGTTGTTTCCTATGAAATTAAAGTCTGATCTTTATGTCATCTTTGATAAATTTCAGCTACATTCAAAATCAGAGATCTTGGTGAACCAAATTTCTTTTTTGGTATTGAAACAGTTAAGAATGACAATGGAATTATATTATCTCAACAACGGTATATGAATGATATTTTGAAACGGGCTAGAATGTCCGAATGCAAACCCCTTTCTACACCCGTATCTGTCACGAAAACTGTCCCCTTCAGTGCAGATCTATATGATGATCCCACACAGTACAAGATTCTAGCTGGAGCACTGCAATATCTAACTATCACACGACCTGATCTATCCTTTGCAGTTAATCAGCTATGCCAACATATGCATGCTCCCACCATGTCACACTAGGAGCAGCTCAAACGGGTACTCAGGTATGTTAAGGGAACAGTTGATCATGGTTTATGCATACGACGGTGTTCATCAAGGGACATTCATGCCTTTTCTGATTCTGATTGGGCTGGTTGTCTTGAAGAGCGAAAATCCACGAGTGGTTTCGCTGTTTTCGTGGGGAGTAATCTTATATCTTGGGTTTGCAAGAAACAGAGAACTGTTGCCAGGTCATCCATTGAGGTTGAATACAAAGCTCTTGCAGATGTTTGTGCTGAGGTTCTATGGATTATGTCATTACTTCGTGAGATACAGATGCCGGGCCTTTCCATTCCAAAATTATGGTGTGATAATCTAGGAGCTACGTATATGAGTGCCAACCTAATCTTTCATGCACGCACCAAGCATGTGGAGATTGATTATCATTTTGTTCGTGATCGAGTAACTTCAAGCGATATCCTAGTCAACTTCATCTCTACAAAGGATCAAGAAGATAGCTTAAGGACTGTTTTGCAATTCTTCCAACTTGTGAGTTGTAACTTACTTTCCCGTTGCTTTTCTTCCTTTTATCACATGTATAAAGCTTGTTGGACATACAAGAAGAATAACGAGACTCTGTTACTTTTCACGTTTCTGTATAATTTCCCAAAACCATTTCTCCCTCGCTCTCACTCATCCATTTTTACGTGTTTTTACATCCAACTAATTAACTATGAATACCCTTGAATTCAATTGTTTGGTAGGCGATTATCGTATTTGGGCTACAATTGATTGGTTCAATTCTTATTTGACTTCTATTAATTTGGGTAATGGGCAGTAGAAAGTCTTGATATTTTTAAAGCTTAGATTTGTGTTGAATTTATTATAGGTTGGTATTTCGTGTTATTAAGTCAAGAACAGTTGGGTTATCTATTGGGCAGCTCAAGGATATGGCATGACAGCCAGACATGTCATGCCTAAGGCAGTAGTTTTCAAATCATTATATATTGAGCTCATAACCATAAGTAAAGCATTCCTCCTTATTTCTTCCTTTTGCCATGAATGAGTGTCCATAGCTTACCTCTGCTTTCACGACATGGTATCAGAGCGTGTACATGGTATCAGAGTCTGAAAATCGAAGAATGTTGAACGAAAATAGTGATATTTCCAGCAGTGATTATATCCGACCATATTCCATTATCAACCAAAAAAATATTCAATAATATGTCAAGTCGTAAAAAATGCTAATCAGCAACAACTTGTATTAACATTTAGATTGGTCATGGATGCACAGACAGGGTAATACGTACAAATTTATTTAATTAATTAACTAATTTAAATCTAACCCTTCAATTATGATTTTTTTTCCGTTTAAAAAAACATAAGATTAAAGAATTTTGGAAATTAAAGACAGTTAATGATGAGCAAGAAATACTAAATGCTATAAGGAGGTGCCTAATAGTATGAGTGACCTCAGTCTATTATCATCTATGGGACTTTAAGCATAATGTAAGCTTTATGTATATGTTTATGTATTTGTTTATTTATTAAACTAAATATAATGTTTTCCCTTAATGTATTTATGCAATTTATTTATTTATTAAACTAAATATAATGTTTTCCCTTAATGTATTTATGCAATTTTTGATTTTGAACAATAATAAAGATTCAAAAAAATAGCTCAAATACTGTTTTGTAATTCTTCCAACTTGTCAATTGTAACTTACCCGTTGCTTTTCTTCCTTTTATCACATGTGTAAGGCTTGGAGGACATATAAGAAGAATAACGAGACTCTATTACTTTTCACCTGTCTGTTTTAATTCCCAAAACCATTACTCTCTCGTTCTCCCTCATCAATTTTTACTTGTTTTAAATCCATCTAATTAACTATTAATACCCTTGAATTCAATTGTTTGGTAGGCGATTGTCAATTGATTGGCCTAATTCTTATTTGACTTTTATTAATTTGGGTAATGGGCAGTAGTAAGTCTTGTTATTTTTAAAGCATAGATTTGTGTTGAGTTTATTATAGGTTGGTATTTCGTGTTATTAACTCAAGAAAAGTTGGGTTATCTATTGGCAGCTCAAGGATATGGCATGACAGCCAGGCATGTCATGCCTAAGGTAGTAGTTTTCAAATCATTATATATTGAGCTCATAGCCATAAGTAAAGCATTCTTCCTTATTTCTTCCTTTTGCCATGAATGAGTGTCCATAGCTTAGCTCTGCTTTCACGACATGGTATCAGAGCGTGTACATGGTATCAGAGCCTGAAAATCGAAGAATGTTGAACGAAAATAGTGATATTTCCAGCAGTGATTATATCTAACCATATTCCATTATCAACCCAAAAAATATTCAATAATATGTCAAGTCGTAAAAAATGTTAATCAGCAACAACTTGTATTTAACATTTAGATGGGTCATTGATGCACAAACGGGTAAATACGTACAAATTTAATTAATTAATTAACTAATTTTAATCTAACCCTTCAATTATAATTTTTTTGCCGTTCCAAAAAACATAGGATTAAATAATTTTGAAAATTAAAGACAGTTAATGATGAGAAAGAAATACTAAATGCTATATGGAGGTGCCCAATAGTATGGGTCACCTCAGTTTATCATTATCTAATGGACTTTAAACATAATGTAAGCTTTATTTATATGTTTATGTATTAATTTATGCAATAAACTAAATATAATGTTTTCCCTTAATATATTTATTCAATTTCTGATTTTGAACAATAATGATTCAAAAAGATAGCTCAAGGATTGTTTTGTAATTTTTCCAACTTGTCAGTTGTAACTTTCCCGTTGCTTTTCTTCCTTTTATCACATGCGTAAGGCTTGCAGGACATACAAGAAGAATAACGAGACTCGATTACTTTTCACCTTTCTATTTTATTTCCCAAAATCATTACTCTCTCGTTCTCCCTCATCAATTTTTACTTGTTTTAAATCCATCTAATTAACTATGAATACCCTTGAATTCAATTGTTTGGTAGGCGATTGTCAATTCATTGGCTCAATTCTTATTTGGCTTCTATTAATTTGGGTAATATGCAGTAGTAAGTCTTGTTATTTTTAAAGCTTAGATTTGTGCTGAGATTATTATAGGTTGGTATTTCGTGTTATTAACTCAAGAAAAGTTAGGTTATCTATTGGTAGCTCAAGGATATGGCATGACAGCCAGGCATGTCATGCCTAAGGTAGTAGTTTTCAAATCATTATATATTTAGCTCATAGCCATAAGAAAATCATTCATCCTTTTTTCTTCCTTTTGCCATGAATGAGTGCCCATAGCTTAGCTCTGCTTTCACGACATGGTATCAGAGCGTGTACATGGTATCAGAGCCTGAAAATTAAAGAATGTTGAACGAAAATAGTGATATTTCCAGCAGTGATTATATCCGACTATATTCCATTATCAACCCAAAAAATATTCAATAATATATCATGTCGTAAAAAATGTTAATCAGCAACAACTTGTATTTAACATTTAGATGGGTCATGGATGCATAGACAGGTAAATACGTACAAATTTATTTAATTAATTAACTAATTTTAATCTAACCCTTCAATTATAATTTTTTTGCCGTTTCATAAAACATAGAATTAAAGAATTTTGAAAATTACAAATTTATTTAATTAATTAACTCATTTTAATCTAACCCTTCAATTATAATTTTTTTGCCGTTTCAAAAAACATAGGATTAAAGAATTTTGAAAATTAAAGACAGTTAATGATGAGAAAGAAATACTAAATGCTATATGGAGTTGACCAATAGTATGGGTCACCTCAGTTTATCATTATCTAACGGACTTTAAACATAATGTAAGCTTTATTTATATGTTTATGTATTAATTTATTCAATAAACTAAATATAATGTTTTTCCGTAATGTATTTACGCAATTTCTGATTTTGAACAATAATGAAGATTCAAGAAGATAGCTCAAGGAATGTTTAGTAATTCTTCAACTTGTCAGTTGTAACTTTCCTGTTGCTTTTCTTCCTTTTATCACATGCGTAAGGCTTGCAGGACATACAAGAAGAATAACGAGACTCGATTACTTTTCACCTTTCTGTTTTCATTCCCGAAACCATTACTCTCGTTCTCCCTCATTAATTTTTACTTGTTTTAAATCCATCTAATTAACTATAAATACCCTTGAGTTCAATTGTTTGGTAGGCGATTGTCAATTCATTGGCTCAATTTTTATTTGACTTCTATTAATTTGGGTAATAGGCAGTAGTAAGTCTTGTTATTTTTAAAGCTTAGATTTGTGTTGAGATTATTATAGGTTGGTATTTCGTGTTATTAACTCAAGAAAAGTTAGGTTATCTATTGGTAGCTCAAGGATATGGCATGACAGCCAGGCATGTCATGCCTAAGGTAGTAGTTTTCAAATCATTATATATTGAACTCATAGCCATAAGTAAAGCATTGATCCTTATTTCTTCCTTTTGCCATGAATGAATGTCCATAGCTTAGCTCTGCTTTCACGAAATGGTATCAGAGCGTGTACATTGTATCAGAGTCTGAAAATAGAAGAATGTTGAACGAAAATAGTGATATTTCCAGCAGTGATTATATCTGACCATATTCCATTATCAACCCAAAAAATATTCAATAATATGTCAAGTCGTATAATATGTTAATTAGCAACAACTTGTATTTAACATTTAGATGGGTCATGGATGCACAGACAGGGTAAATACGTACAAATTTATTTAATTAAGTAACTAATTTTAGTCTAACCCTTCAATTATGATTTTTTTGCTGTTTCAAAAAACATAGTATTAAAGAATTTTGAAAATTAAAGAGAGTTAATGATGAGCAAGAAATACTAAATGCTATAAGGAGGTGCCCAATAGTATGGGTCACCTCAGTTTATCATTATCTTACGGACTTTAAGCATAATGTAAGCTTTATTTATATGCTTATTTATTTATTTATTTATTAAACTAAATATAATATTTTCCCTTAATGTATTTATGCAATTTCTGATTTTGAACAATAATGAAGATTCAAGAAGATAGCTCAAGGAATGTTTAGAAATTCTTCAACTTGTCAGTTGTAACTTTCCTGTTGCTTTTCTTCCTTTTGTCACATGCGTAAGGCTTGCAGGACATACAAGAAGAATAACGAGACTCGATTACTTTTCACCTTTCTGTTTTCATTCCCGAAACCATTACTCTCGTTCTCCCTCATTAATTTTTACTTGTTTTAAATCCATCTAACTAACTATAAATACCCTTGAGTTCAATTGTTTGGTAGGCGATTGTCAATTCATTGGCTCAATTTTTATTTGACTTCTATTAATTTGGGTAATAGGCAGTAGTAAGTCTTGTTATTTTTAAAGCTTAGATTTGTGTTGAGATTATTATAGGTTGGTATTTCGTGTCATTAACTCAAGAAAAGTTAGGTTATCTATTGGTAGCTCAAGGATATGGCATGACAGCCAGGCATGTCATGCCTAAGGTAGTAGTTTTCAAATCATTATATATTGAACTCATAGCCATAAGTAAAGCATTGATCCTTATTTCTTCCTTTTTCCATGAATGAATGTCCATAGCTTAGCTCTGCTTTCACGACATGGTATCAGAGCGTGTACATGGTATCAGAGTCTGAAAATCGAAGAATGTTGAACGAAAATAGTGATATTTCCAGCAGTGATTATATCTGACCATATTCCATTATCAACCCAAAAAATATTCAATAATATGTCAAGTCGTATAATATGTTAATTAGCAACAACTTGTATTTAACATTTAGATGGGTCATGGATGCACAGACAGGGTAAATACGTACAAATTTATTTAATTAAGTAACTAATTTTAGTCTAACCCTTCAATTATGATTTTTTTGCTGTTTCAAAAAACATAGTATTAAAGAATTTTGAAAATTAAAGAGAGTTAATGATGAGCAAGAAATACTAAATGCTATAAGGAGGTGCCCAATAGTATGGGTCACCTCAGTTTATCATTATCTAACGGACTTTAAGCATAATGTAAGCTTTATTTATATGCTTATTTATTTATTTATTTATTAAACTAAATATAATGTTTTCCCTTAATGTATTTATGCAATTTCTGATTTTGAACAATAATGAAGATTCAAGAAGATAGCTCAAGGAATGTTTAGTAATTCTTCAACTTGTCAGTTGTAACTTTCCTGATGCTTTTCTTCCTTTTGTCACATGCGTAAGGCTTGCAGGACATACAAGAAAATAATGAGACTCGATTACTTTTCACCTTTCTGTTTTCATTCCCGAAACCATTACTCCCTCACTCTCCCTCATTAATTTTTACTTGTTTTAAATCCATCTAATTAACTATAAATACCCTTGAGTTCAATTGTTTGGTAGGCGATTGTCAATTGATTGGCTCAATTCTTATTTGACTTCTATTAATTTGGGTAATGGGCAGTAGTAAGTCTTGTTATTTTTAAAGCTTAGATTTGTGCTGAGATTATTTTAGGTTGGTATTTCTTGTTATTAACTCAAGAAAAGTTGGGCTATCTATTCGCAGCTCAAGGATATGGCATGACAGCCAGGCATGTCATGCCTAAGGTAGTAGTTTTCAAATCATTATATATTGAACTCATAGCCATAAGTAAAGCATTGATCCTTATTTCTTCCTTTTTCCATGAATGAATGTCCATAGCTTAGCTCTGCTTTCACGACATGGTATCAGAGCGTGTACATGGTATCAGAGTCTGAAAATCGAAGAATGTTGAACGAAAATAGTGATATTTCCAGCAGTGATTATATCTGACCATATTCCATTATCAACCCAAAAAATATTCAATAATATGTCAAGTCGTATAATATGTTAATTAGCAACAACTTGTATTTAACATTTAGATGGGTCATGGATGCACAGACAGGGTAAATACGTACAAATTTATTTAATTAAGTAACTAATTTTAGTCTAACCCTTCAATTATGATTTTTTTGCTGTTTCAAAAAACATAGTATTAAAGAATTTTGAAAATTAAAGAGAGTTAATGATGAGCAAGAAATACTAAATGCTATAAGGAGGTGCCCAATAGTATGGGTCACCTCAGTTTATCATTATCTAACGGACTTTAAGCATAATGTAAGCTTTATTTATATGCTTATTTATTTATTTATTTATTTATTAAACTAAATATAATGTTTTCCCTTAATGTATTTATGCAATTTCTGATTTATGCTTAAGGACTGTTTTGTAATTTTTTCCAACTTGTTAGTTGTAACTTACTATCCCGTTTCTTTTCTTCCTTTTATCACACGTATAAAGCTTTTTGGAAATACAAGAAGAATAACGAGACACTGTTACTTTTCACCTTTCTGTATTCTTTCCCAAAACCATTTCTCCCTCGCACCCCTCATCCATTTTTACTTGCTTTTACATCCAACTTATTAACAATGAATACCCTTGAGTTCAATTGTTTGGTAGGCGATCGTCGTATTTGGGCTGCAATTGATTGGCCCAATTCTTATTTGACTTCTATTAATTTGGGTAATGGGCAATAGTAAGTCTTGTTATTTTGAAAGCTTAGATTTGTGCTGAGATTATTATATGTTGGTATTTCGTGTTATTAAGTCAAGAACAGTTGGCTTATCTATTGGGCTGCTCAAGGATATGGCATGACAGCCAGGCATGTCATGCCCAAGGTAGTAGTTTTTGTTGTTCCCAAAAGAGGTAAGGTGAAAGTCTAGAGGGGAGGGGTGAATAGACTTTCAAACTTTTTCGCACAGCACAACAATTGCTAAGCCAGAGATAAACCAACACTCTTAACTAGATTGTTAGAGTATGGTGCACAGCGGAAATAAATAAACATAAAGTGTGTGTGAGATTGTGTGAGCAGTATATCTCGTGTAGAGCGAATATGTAAAGAGCAGTATGTAAAGAAAGCAGTAAAGAACACAAGACAATTATAGTGGTTCGCGAGGTGGTGTAATCCTCCTACTCCACTTGCTCTTATCTCCAAGAGCAATTCACTATATCTACCACTCCTTGGTTCCAAGATACAATGAATTTCCGTGATCTAGTGCTTTGATCACAAAGCCCGCACTAATCACGTCCAGTGACACCACACTGTTGCTTCGGGTTTCACGTCGCCGCGCTACTATCCCAAGATTTCACGACTCCGCGTTACTTTACCCCCGTCTTCCACACTACAGTAGAAACGTATCTCGTGATCTAGTGCTTTGATCACAAAGCCCGCACTAATCACGCCCAGTGCCTCCGACACTGCTGCTTCGGATCTCACAGCTCCGTGTGACAATCCAGGATTTCACAGCTCCGTGCTACTTTCCTCCCTTCTCTTGTTTTGCTCCAAAACAAGTGTTGTCTTGCTTCCAACTTCTGAGACTCTGTAGATGATCTTCAATGATGCGCAGGTCTCTTTGATGAAAATTAACACTCTGGAATGATTTCTCTTGATAGCTCTGAGTGTTTTCTTTCTTTGAATATATCAAGTGAAGCACTTGATATTTTTGCTCTGTTTTGCTCTGTTAAAAGAACTCTCAGAATATTTTTCTCTTGAAGCTCTCTGAGTTCTTTTTCTTTTCTCACTTCTCACTTGAAGATTTTTGGTATGCTCTGTACCAAATGAGATTTTTGCTCTATGCTCTTTTAAGCTTAATTGCTCTATTCGATCTCCTTGATGAGTTCGTATTTTCTGCTCTCTAGTTTGTTGTCTGCTCTTCTTCAAGTCTTCATATCTTTATCATTTTATAGCTAGTAATGAGAATCTGTCCGTTGGAAAGAGACGATCTCCTTTTTGAAATCTTGTATCTTTTTGTCAGAGATCTTATCTTATCTTCTTCAAAGATGTCAGAAAGGATAAGCTAGCCGTTTGAGAGCTTGAACTTCATGCGAATGGTTTCCCAAACTTCATCTGATATTCCTCTGGTTTTACGTTGAGTGGAAATATCTGGGTGTAGAACGACTTCTCTGATTAGCTCTGAAGTGGTCCTTGTATCTCTGGGATTTAAAAACATTCTTCAATTTAATCTCATACTAGTTAAACTAGTATTTTTCCTTTAAACTAGTATTTTTCCTTGTGAGAATATTTTCACTGTAAGTTCATTTCCTTTAAACTAGTATTTTTCCTTGTGAGAATATTTTCACTGTAAGTTCATCTTCATCTTCTTCATTCTCACGTCTGGGTGTTCTCAGACTTCAAACTGGCTTTGAACTTCCTCCCAATTTGAATTGGTGCTTGCAATTGCTTCCCAATCTACTCCTGGTGCTTTCAATTGCCTCCCAATTTGAATTATTAATTATTTGACGCTTTCAATTGCCTCCCAATTTGAATTATTAATTATTTGACTTTGACTTCGAAATTGGCTCCCAGACTTCTCCTGGTATTTCTCAATTCAATTTTAAATTGAAACTGGCTCTGACTTCGAAATTGGCTCCCAGACTTCTCCTGGTACTGGTATTTCTCAATTCAATTTTATATTGGCTCCCATCTTGAATTGATTCCCATGTGGTACTGGTATTTCTCAATTCAATTTTATATTGGCTCCCTCCCATGTGAAACTTGCTCCCACTGGCTCCCAATTTCAATTCTACATTGGCTCCCATCTTGAATTGATTCCCATGTGAAACTTGCTCCCCCTCCCATGTGAAACTTGCTCCCAATTTCAATTCTACATTGGCTCCCATCTTGAATTGATTCCCATGTGAAACTTGCTCCCACTGGCTCCTCCCATGTGAAACTTGCTCCCAATTTCAATTCTACATTGGCTCCCATCTTGAATTGATTCCCATGTGAAACTTGCTCCCACTGGCTCCCAATTTCAATTCTACATTGGCTCTACATTGGCTCCCATCTTGAATTGATTCCCATGTGAAACTTGCTCCCACTGGGTCCCAATTTCAATTCTACATTGGCTCCCATCTTGAATTGATTCCCATGTGAAACTTGCTCCCAATTTTGCTTCTCAATTGCCACCCAAAGCCAAACTTGCTCCCAATGTGAAACTTGCTCCCAATTTTGCTTCTCAATTGCCACCCAAAGCCAAACTAGCGCCCAAGTCCATCAGATTTAATTAATTTTGGCTTCTCAAATTTTACCTTGTAAGGATTTTGATGGTGAGTTTTGAACTTGAGCCATTTCGCATAACATATCAAGCATCTTCCACTTCGTCCGTACAACTTATTGGTTAAATCTCCAATCATCTTTGATGTACTCCTTTCTTTCCATAGATGCTTGATCTTCAAGTCAAATTCATGCAATCTTCCAATCTTAATTTTCTTCACGAAAATTCTTCTGGGATATCTTCTTTGAGTAGCATTGACGTGAATATTGTATCATTCATCTTCTTCTTCAATTTGTCATTTTCTCCAGACAAATTCTTGATTTTAGGTTTTATATCTTCTTCTTCTATTTTCATGCATCTTCCTCTGTTTTTCTCTTTTCCAATTTAAATAATTTCCCGATCATGGTCTAAGACTCTATGAAATAAAATTGGGGGATCTACAAATACATATTTGGCATATCAAAACCATTACACTTTATTCCTAACAATTTCCCCCCTTTTGATAATGCCAAAACCTATACTCAGTCATTGGTTTTAAGTCTTTGAAAAATAATCTTTTTGCTCAATTTTATTTGACAAAGCCAAGATGAGTTTAACAATGGTTTTCTAGACACAATCAAAAGAAACTTGTGAATTAATTTTTAGACAAGCTCCTAAACGCATCTTGAATTATTTTTATTTTGATCATCATCAATTTTTAATTTTGTCGTGCGTTTGACATATTTCTTGTCTTTTAATTCACGAAAATCTAATTACATTAAACAAACAAAATTAAAGACTCAAAATAGACCATGGGAAATTATTATTGATATATTTCGAAAATATTGAGAAAAACGCAACAGAGGTTCGAAAATAGAAAATATCAGCTTAAGAGAATTTTCAGATTACCTTCTGGGTTTCTTCACACCAGAGTCTTTCTTCAAAATTTCCTTGACATGTTCTCTGAGCTTGAAGAAATCATCTTTGAACTTTGCATTCTGAAATTTCTTTGTAAGCTGTCCGGCCATGTAATGTCCAAAAGCTTCTTTGATATTGTTGCCCGGAAGAACTCCGGCTTCCCACCATAAGACACATTCTTCGAAGCTTCTTTCTTCTCCAAGATTCATGCCCATATTTCCAGTGAAATCTCTTAATTCATACCACATCTCAGTTCTTTTCCTTTTGCCTTCTTCTTCTTTATTCTTCTCCGAGATCCATTGGGCTTGATCGGCTGCAGGCCATTTCTTGATCATGCTTGATAGATTTTCCTTAGTCCATATCGTTGTCTGAGTGGCGGTACCCTTAAAGCATTCAAACCAGCCACGCTGTTCAGCAACCTTCGATGTACTCGTACCAAGACTAGGATTCGCGAACTGAGCAAAACCAATCTGAGATGGTCCTTGTGAGGATTGTCCGCGGCTTCGGCCTCTACCTTTGAGTGGATATTACTGGCTATTGTTGGCTTCCAAGAATAAATTCTTGTTGTTGCAAAGCCAAGTGATTGAGAATTTCTTCCCCCCTTTTGGCGTTATCAACCAAAAATGCAAGGGTCTTACAATCTCGGTCTTGGTTTTCCTTCACAGTTTCAACACTATTGTGCGTTTCAATAGAAACGGTTTGTACGTTGTCCAGCTTGTTTGTTGTAACTGCGAGCTCAACTTCAAGTTTGTTGATTCGGCTTTCTTGGTCTTGAATCGCCTTGATCTGTCACAAGTGACGTTCGTTGTGAATCTTTTCGGCAGCTTCACGTTCTTTCTTCATGAGTTGAATTACTTCAAGTAATCCTTTCGTCACTTCTCCTTTCAAGACTCTTTCTGCTTTGTCAATCTGAGTCTTCAAACTGTGTTGATGCTCCATGAGTTCTTTCAGATTGACTCGGGTATCCGTGTGTTGTTGTTCTAGTATTTGGTTTTGTTCAACCAACTTTTCTCCAATTGTTTGACAAACAACATCACTGGATTCGGCCACTTTTGCACATAGAGATGAAAATGCCATCATTTTGATCATCCATCTGCACAAAGTTTTGAGGGGATCCGAATGGACTTCTATTCGGATATGTGAGAACAACTGTATCAATAAGTTGCATCCCTTCTTCTTCAGGTGATTCGGCTTCTTGATTGAGATCACCAATCTCTTCTTCTAAGACTTCTGTTCTCGTGTAATTGTCTGCAAATATATCTTCATTTTCTAGAACAGGGTCCATGGTAGGCATGGTAGACTCCGTATGGTGTGCTGGCAATACACTGGATAAATTCTCTGTGATTTGTTGCCTATTCTCAGTAGCAACTTCTACTGCAACTTTAACTGGTATATCTCTTCTTCTTTCTTCTGACATTTGTTCTCTTACTTCTTCTCGTACTGACACTTCTCCTCTTAATCTTTTCTTCTTTTCTCCCTTCTTGTAGCCATAATATATAATTTTTATTTCTTTTATTCCTTTTTTTTTGTTTTTTTATTCATATATATATATATATATATATATATATATATATTGTGAATTTTTTTGGCTACGAAACTTTTGTTTTTTTATATACCGTAGGGATTTTTCATTTGTAGGAGAGAGAGAGAGGCAGAAAACCAGTAGCAAAAACATTCATTTTTATTTATCTCCTTCTTACAGAGAAGGAGAGAGAGAGAGATAGCATAACATTTCTTCAACAAGCAGAGAAACCAGTACTCATGCAGTCTTCTGAGTCATAACTTCCTGGTGGTGAAGGAGCATATCCTGGTCCTGAGTCACCACTGGACTCACTTTTCTCTAACATCGACCCGTTAGAGCTTGAAGATGAGTAGGTTTGATTGAAAAACCTAGTAAAGTCTACAGGGGGTCGTATGAACGGGTTGAGAGGCATCTGCTAAGGAGGCGGTGGAGGAGCAGGAACTTCTTGTGGAAGAGGTGCAAGAACTGGAAGACTTGGTGGAAACTTCGGAAGAGGCTCTGGTAGAGGTGGAGGTTGATAGAGCCCATCGAAACCGAAGCTAGGAGGAGGTAGAACCGGTCCAAACTTCAGTTGTTTTAAGTAGATGAGATATTCTGAATTGCTCATATTCAGAATTTCAGCATACATGTCAGGTTGAACAACTGGTGAAAATTTCATAAATGGAGGCTCAGACCCTTCCACTTTCTCTTGTTCCACAGACAGTTTCTTGTCACCAATGTCTTCTTCATATATGAAGCCCGGTTCACGCGGTGGAGATTCTGCTACTGCTTGAATTTTTGGCGACTCCTTTTCTTGCTCCCTTTCTTCAGATAATAAAATCAAAGGGTTGCTTGGGGTCTCTCCTTCTTTCCTACGTCCGTCCGTTTGTGTTGCCCTTCGGGGTTGTTTGAGAACTTTCTCCCAAGTTCTCTGAGTTGACTTCCTCATCTCGTTCTCTTGTGATTCATTGGACACCATCTTGCACCTGCAAAAGAAAATTCAAACAAACAAGATCTTCCACAAGATATGTTGCTTGGCTGTCTCAAATATATAGGGCGGTCAGGAAGACTATCTGTTCACTTGCCGATGTAGAGTAAATATTTCTGGCCGTCGTTTGGGATTTACGGGATGTGACGGATAGCGACAAGGCTTCTCATTGGTCGAGATGGCGGTGGATGGGACGGGATTTGATGGGCAACGGTTTAGAGGGGAGAATTTAATGAGGGGTTAGGTTTTAATTGCTATGTGGGAGTCGATTGAGATTATTTAGCTGAGAGGAGGTATGGGTGTGCCGATTTGAGAGAGAGAGTAAATCAGTTTGGAAAGATTTGATCTAGGAGAGGATTATGGGGAAAGGTTTAGGTTGGGTGGAGGTTTAGAAAGGGTAGGAGTTTATGGGTGGAGGTTTGATGCCAATTAAACTCTAATTTTCCTCCGTTATCTCCTGATTTCCTTCTCAAAATCGTGTATCACAGATATAATCACACTCAAACATCTCGTTAGTAGCAAATATTACTCCACAAATAATTAACCACACATACCAATTATATTAAACACACACACGATAATTTGCAATCGAAAAACACAAATTTTGGAAATTAGCAACACAAATTTTGGAAATTAGCACAATTAACACATATATTCCAAAATTATATTTAGAAACAACTTTATATAAAATAGCATGCTAAATCAGATTCTAAAAATTTTTAGAAACTAACAAAAAGCATTTTAACAAATTAGTTTTCAGTTTTCTAAAACATTTTATTGCAAATTATAACACATATACACATATGCACGAAACACATACAATAAACACATTAAATCACATTATGCACATATATAATTAAGTAAACACGGTAAATCACATTTTTAGACAAATTGTTCATGCAAACAAATTAATTAATTTTAAAAACATGAACACATACTCATACACTGATTAACACATTAAAACATGCACTTTTAAACAAATTATCAAATAAAGCACGAATTTCACATTTTATCAAATTAATTTGCATGGCATATGATCTCACGTTAAATAACACATGCAAATACACAAATAGCTTCCTAACACATACTGCAATTTTATCACATAAAAATTTCGAATAAAAACATGCATATAAACACATAAAACAATTTATTCATATAAAACAATTTATTTTGAGCACAAGTATCAATTTAAATTGAGAGATTAAGTTCAGTGATACTTAGCTCATTTCGATCATTCCCAACTCGTGCCTTAAGGTAGAAAATCTCGTTTCGCATAAAGGCTTCGTGAGAATATCAGCAACTTGGTTTTCTGTAAGGATATATTCGATCTTCAGATTTTTCTTTTCAACGTGATCCCTTATAAAGTGATGTCGAATGTCGATATGTTTGGTTCTTGAGTGAAGCACCGGATTGTGAGCGATAGTGATTGCACTAGTATTATCACAATAAATACTAACGTCATCACAATTAACTCTGTAATCCTTCAACTGTTGCTTCATCCACAAAATTTGCGCACAACAACTTCCCGCAGCAATGTATTCGGCCTCGGCGGTACTAGTTGCAATGGAATTTTGCTTTTTGCTGAACCAAGAAACAAGCCTTCCCCCCAAGAACTAGCATGTCTCGGAAGTGCTTTTTCTGTCTATTTTGCAACCTGCAAAATCCGCATCTGAAAAACCCGTTAGAGTAAAATCTGTACCTTTTGGATACCACAATCCAACATTGATTATGCCTTTCAGATATCGTATGATCTTCTTTGTTGCGGTGAGGTGGCTTTCTTTTGGATTTGCTTGGAATCTTGCACACACTCCCACAGCATAAGAAATGTTCGGCCTACTTGTAGTAAGATATAGAAGAGAACCAATCATTCCTCTATATTTTGTTTAATCGACATCCTTTCCATCTTCATCTTTGTCTAGCCTTATTGATGTGCTCATTGGAATTTTGATCGATGATTTTCCATCAAGGCCAAACTTCTTTATCAAGTCGCAGGTGTACTTTGCTTGATTGATGAATACTCCCTCTTTCAGTTGTTTGACTTGTAAGCCCAAGAAGTAATTTAATTCACCCATCATGCTCATTTCAAATTTATTCTTCATAAGATTCGAAAATTTCTCACACAAAGAATTGTTAGTTCTTCCAAAAATAATATCATCAACATAGATTTGCACTAATAAAATATGATCACCATCTTGAATTCTAAATAAAGTTTTGTCAACAAGGCCTTTGGTGAATCCACAGCTTATCAAGAACATTGATAAAGTATCATACCAAGCTCTAGGTGCTTGTTTCAACCCATACAATGCCTTTTTAAGTTTGTAGACTTTATCACCTTCGCCTTTTACCTCAAAACCTGGGGGTTGTTCGACATAAACTTCTTCTTCGAGTAGACCATTCAAGAATGCGCTTTTCACGTCCATTTGATAAACGGTGAAATATTTGTGTGCGGCGTAGGCTAGGAAAATTCTGATTGCTTCAAATCTGGCTACCGGTGCAAAAGTTTCATCAAAATCTATTCCTTCTTCTTGAGAGTATCCTTTTGCAACGAGCCTTGCTTTATTCCTAACAATCACGCCTTCTTCGTTTGCTTTGTTCCGGAAGACCCATTTGGTTCCTACAACATTGTGGATTGCCGGTCTTGGAACAAGTTCCCAAACATCATTTCTTTTGAATTGATCGAGCTCTTCTTGCATAGCATGTATCCATTCCGGATCATTTAGAGCTTCGTCAACTTCTTTTGATTCAATTTGAGATAGATAACACGTGAACAATGCTTCCATGGTAGATGATCTTATTTTCACGCCTTAATGAATATTCCCAATAATTAATTCTAGAGGGTGATTTTTTAGCCATCTTAAATCTGGTTCAAATGGGTGCATGGTACTGGGTGGATCCACTTGTTGTGAACTAGCAGTGTTGGTTCGAATTTCCTCAATTAATTCTTCTTGAAATTGATTACCAACTTCACATGCAACTTGTTCACTAATTGGATCTCCAACCCGTACTGCATCTTTATTCCCACGTGTGGCATCACCACCAAAATTATTATTAAAAGAATTTCCAACTCCTTCTGGATGAGGGATGGGATTTTCTAGAGAATTAATTTCCAAATCATCCATTCCCTGCAAAACATCATCTTCACACGTATCATTACCATTTTGTGCAATTTCTTCGCCCAGAGCATCATTTTTGATCTGTGATTTTTCATCAAATACCACGTGTATGGATTCTTCAACCACCATTGATCTTTTATTCAAAACTCTGAACGCCTTGCTGGTAGTCGAATATCCTAGAAAAATTCTTTCATCTGCACGCTCATCAAAAGATTTTAGATGCAATTTATCATTAATATGAATAAAACATTTGCATCCAAAAATATGAAAATAACCAATATTTGGCGTCTTCTTGTACTGCTTATGGATCATGCTTCGATTTTGTGCGTAGCAAGCAGTGTTGATAGCTTCCGCCCAATATCATTTCGGAAGACCGGCATCACTAATCATCACTCGTGCGGCTTCTTTGAGCGTCCGGTTTCTTCTTTCGACAACACCGTTTTGTTGCGGTGTTCTTGCGGCAGATAATTGATGAGAAATTCCATGTGAATTGCAAAAAGCTTGTATAACTCCATTCACGAACTCGGTTCCGCGATCCGTTCGTATTTTTGATATTTGCAATTATTTCTCATTTTGTAGTTGCTTCAACAGCTTCGGAGAACTTGCTCAACTTCATTTTTCTTTTTGAGAAACACGGTCCAAGTGTACCTGGAAAAATCATCAACAACAACAAAGAGTATATTTCTTACCACTTACACTTATTGGATCAACCGGTCCAAATAAGTCCATATGTAGTAAGCTTAGCGGTCTTGACGTTGACTCGTGTGTCTTTGATTTGAATGATGATTTGATTTGCTTTCCGCGTTGACATGCATCACACACTTGGTTCTTCTTGAAGATAATATCTGGCAAGCCTTCTACTAGATTCTTCTTTGCAAGCTGATTGATAGTCTTGAAGTTTAAGTGGTTGAGCTTTCTGTGCCATTCCCAATTAGCTTCATTCGAATTTCTGGCCATTAAGCACACTGAATCTTTGCTTGTACTCCAGTCAACAACATACATATTCTTTCGTCTTTTTCCATAGAAAACAATCTCATTTGTGAGCTCATTTTTTATTAGGCAATTATCTTTAGAAAATTCTACAAGATAGCCTTTATCACAAAATTGACTAGTGCTCAACAAATTAAATTTTAAGCCTTCAACGAAAGAAACATCTTCAATCTTCAATCCATTTTTCTTAACCGTGCCAACTCCTTTTGTAATTCCATAATTTTGATTTCCTCCGAATATAACTTTTGGTCCATCAATTTCTTTGAAATTCACTAGATATGATTTATTTCTAGTCATGTGGCGTGAGCAACCACTATCGATGTACCAAACATCCTGCAAAAAAGATTAATTAACTTTAGGTACCCATACTTGCTTGGGTCCTTTACTGTTAGTGATTTTTGGTAACCAAACCCACCTTGATCTTATTGGATTAGGATGAGGCGATTTGTAACCATTAGAGACAAGATAATCATAACTCACTTTTGAAAATATTTTTGGCGCCGGGTTTTGAAAAACATTTTTATATTTTGGCACCTGGGAAGAGAATGGTTGCTTTGGTCTATAAAAAGCATTACATCTATTACACAACCAATCCTTTTGAGTGGGATAAAATCTCCCAACTTTATTTCTAGAAAAGCTTCCCTCTTTTCTATGAAATCTTTTTGCACTTGACTCTTTGACATATCTTTGCTTGATGAATTTTTGTTGTTTTGCCGTGTAATCGAATTGTTTCGGCCTTTCAACATTCAACTTCGCTTTTTCATGATAGCCAAGTCCTTGTCTCATCGTGCTATTATGACTTTTAACAAATTTTACCACTTGAATTTTATTATTTAAAGTAGTAGTAGAATTAGTCAGATTTTGAGGGGTTTGAGAACATGTGGAGTCATAACCGATTCCGGTTCTATCTCCTGATGGCTTTTGCATGCTCACCATCTTATCCATTATTTTGGACGAGTTAGTGAACGTAGCAATGGTTGCCCGAAGGTTATGTTCTCTAACCTCTCTTGCTTTACACTCTTCTTGAAGATGAATATTTTCATTCTTCAATTTACTCACTTCAAGTAAAGCATCTTGCAATTTTTTATTCATTTCTTCTTTTTCAAAAATTAGAATATTATTGCGCTCCTTGAGTTGAGGATGAGTAAGCATAATCTCTTGACATTCTCGCATTAGATTGTCAATGGATTCACGAGAAAAAGAAGAATTAACAGAATTGAAAGAATTAGATGTTACCTCTTCTTCCTTTGCTTCAAGAGCCATAAGACAATCTTCACTTGTACTCAACTCAATTGACTTGCATATTAGCGCCGTATCATCATCCGAGCATGAACTTTCGTTGCTTGATGATGAATCCTCCGAATCATCATTTCTGTTTGGTTCGTTGCTAACGAGAGCTTTTCTTTTGTCGCGCTTGAACCTTTTGCTTTCGGATTTGTTCGGCGTAGATTCAACATTCTTGCCTTGATACTTGCTAACGATCGGATATGGACAATTTATTTTAAAATGTCCGGGTTTGCGGCAATTGTAGCATAAATCCTTATTTTCTTCTTGTGTTATGCGAGAGATGAATTTTCCACGAGCAGAATTTTTGTTGTCTCCTTTTCGCATAAACCTTTTAAATCTTTTAACAAAAAGAGCAAACTGTTCGTCAGTCATAAAATCAACATTATTTTCTACTGACCTGGAGGTTGACAGTTGTTCGGCCATTAGAGCAGAATTTCGAGCTTCATGAACATCATCATCTTTGGCCTTCATTTCGAACTCATATGCTTTTAGATCACTAAATAATTTGTCTGTTGACAACATTCTTAGATCTCGGTGATCGCGCATGGCCGTAACCTTCATATCCCATGCAGATGGTAAGCCTCGTAGGATTTTGAGATTAATTTCTTTTTGGCTAATATTTTTGCCAAGATCACTAATCTCTCCAAGAACTTTGATCATTCGAGCTTCCATGTCTGCAACACTTTCATTTGAGAGCATTTTGAAATCTTCAAACTTCTTCATGGCGATTGTGAGCTTATTGTCTTTTTCTTGTTCATCTCCTTCGCCAATCTTGATGAGAGTTTCCCATATTTCTTTGGCAGTGGCACACTTTTGGATCTTCGGAAATATTGTATCATCAGCGGCTTTGAATAGAATATCCTTGGCAATATTGTCAAGATTATTCTGCGTTCTATCATCCGATGTCCATTCCGATTTTTGCTTTTGTACGTACTGTGGAGCATCTGGGGATATAACAAACGTCGTATTGATTTTTAATATTTCTATAGGGCCAGTGGAAATAACTTCCCACATTTCATCGTGTAAAGCCGATAAGTGTACCTGCATACGAACTTTCCAATCATCAAATTTATCAAGTGAGAATAATAGATTTTGACCTAAATCTTTCTTCATCATCATCACGAGAGATATGAAAGATTAATCCAATTCACACACTTTGTAGAATGGATCAACCTAGTAGTCAAAAACAGTTAACCCAGTTGGGCAACGTGTTTTAATAACAAAGGTTGGTATAAGCTTACTTAAATAGGCTATAGGCTCTGATACCAATTGTTGGTCCCAAAAGAGGTAAGGTGAAAGTCTAGAGGGGCGGGGGGGGGGGGGGTGTGAATAGACTTTCAAACTTTTTCGCACAGCACAACAATTGATAAGCCAGAGATAAACCAAAACTCTTAACTAGATCGTTAGAGTATGGTGCGCAGCAGAAATAAATAAACATAAAGTGTGTGTGAGATTGTGTGAGCAGTATATCTCGTGTAGAGCGAATATGTAAAGAGCAGTATGTAAAGAAAGTAGTAAAGAACACAAGACAATTATAGTGGTTCGCGAGGTGGTGTAATCCTGCTACTCCACTTGCTCTTATCACCAAGAGCATTTCACTATATCTACCACTCCTTGGTTCCAAGATACAATGAATTTCCGTGATCTAGTGCTTTGATCACAGAGCCCGCACTAATCACGCCCAGTGACACCACACTGCTGCTTCGGGGTTCACGTCGCCGCGCTACTATCCCAGGATTTCACGACTCCGCATTGCTTTCTCCCCGTCTTCCACACTCCGGTAGAAACGTATCCCGTGATCTAGTGCTTTGATCACAAAGCCCGCACTAATCACGCCCAATGCCTCCGACACTGCTACTTCAGATCTCACAGCTTCGTGTCACAATCCAAGATTTCACAGCTCCGTGCTACTTTCCTCCCTTCTCTTGTTTTGCTCCAAAACAAGTGTTGTCTTGCTTCCAACTTCTGAGACTCTGTAGATGATCTTCAATGATGCGCAGGTCTCTTTGATGAAAATTAACACTCTGGAATGATTTATCTTGATAGCTCTGAGTGTTTTCTTTCTTTGAACATATCAAGTGAATCACTTGATATTTTTGCTCTGTTTTGCTCTGTTAAAAGAACTCTTAGGATATTTTTCTCTTGAAGCTCTCTGAGTTCTTTTTCTTTTCTCACTTCTCACTTGAAGATTTTTGGTATGCTCTGTACCAAATGAGATTTTTGCTCTATGCTCTTTTAAGCTTAATTGCTCTATTCGATCTCCTTAATGAGTTCGTATTTTCTGCTCTCTAGTTCGTTGTCTGCTCTTCTTCAAGTCTTCATATCTTCATCATTTTATAGCTGGTAATGAGAATCTGTCCGTTGGAAAGAGACGATCTCATTTTTGAAATCTTGTATCTTTTTGTCAGAGATCTTATCTTATCTTCTGCAAAGATGTTAGAAAGGATAAGCTAGCCGTTTGAGAGCTCGAACTTCATGCGAATGGTTTCCCAAACTTCATTTGATATTCCTCTGGTTTTACGTTGAGTGGAAATATCTGGGTGTAAAACGGCTTCTCTGATTAGCTCTGAAGTGGTCCTTGTATCTCTGGGATTTAAAACTATTCTTCAATTTAATCTCATACTAGTTAAACTAGTATTTTTCCTTGTGAGAATATTTTCACTGTAAGTTCATCTTCATCTTCTTCATTCTCACGTCTGGGTGTTCTCAGACTTCAAACTGGCTTTGAACTTCCTCCCCAATTTGAATTTCTCCATTGTAATTGGCTCTCAATCTACTCCTGGTGCGGCTCCTAGACTTCTCCTTTTCTCCTTTGTAATTGACACCAAATTTGAATTTCTCCCCAATCTACTCCTGGTGCGGCTCCTAGACTTCTCCTTTTCTCCCCAATCTACTCCTGGTGCGGCTCCTAGACTTCTCCTTTTCTCCTTTGTAATTGAGACCCAATTTGAATCTCTCCATTGTGCAGCTCCTAGACTTCTCCTTTTCTCCTTTGTAATTGAGACCCAATTTGAATCTCTCCATTGTAAGGTATTGAATTTCATATCAATTCAATCTGATCTCCATGTCTTCTTTTAATTGGTCCCCAGTCTTCTTTTAATTGGTCCCCATTTTGAAATTTCTCCATTGTAATTGACACCCAATTTTGTCTTCTTTTAATTGGTCCCCATTGCCACCCAATGCATCCCCCAATTTTGTCTTCTTTTAATTGGTCCCCATTGCCACCCAATGCATCCCATACTACAACCACAATTCAATTCTTTTAATTGGTCCCCATTTTCCCATTTTTCTCCATTGTAATTGGCTCCCAATGCATCCCATACTACAACCACAATTCTTTTAATTGGTCCCCATGCATCCCATACTACAACCACAATTCTTTTAATTGGTCCCCATTCCATTGTAATTAATTGGTCCCCATTACTTCTTTGGGAAGTGCATATTCTTTTAATTGGTCCCCATTCCATTGTAATTTACTTCTTTGGGAAGTGCATATTCTTTTAATTGGTCCCCATTCCATTGTAATTGGGAAGTGCATATTCTTTTAATTGGTCCCCATTCCATTGTAATTTACTTCTTTGGGAAGTGCATATTCTTTTAATTGGTCCCCATTCCATTGTAATTGACACAGTGCATATTCTTTTAATTGGTCCCCATTCCATTGTAATTGACACCTTTCCAATGCATCCCATACTACAACCACTGGCTGTGCATATTCTTTTAATTGGTCCCCATTCCATTGTAATTGACACCCTTCCAATGCATCCCATACTACAACCACTGGCTCATAAGTGCATATTCCACTTAACCAATTTCAATTATAATGAAATCGGCCGCCCAAAGCCATCAGATTTAATTAATTTTTTTGGCTTCTCAAATTTTCCTACTGAGGCCCAAAGCCAAACTAGCGCCGAACTCCATCAGATTTAATTAATTTTGGCTTCTCAAATTTTACCTTGTAAGGATTTTGATGGTGAGTTTTGAACTTGAGCCATTTCGCATAACATATCAAGCATCTTCCACTTCGTCCGTACAACTTATTGGTTAAATCTCCAATCATCTTTAATGTACTCCCTTCTTTCCATAGATGCTTGATCTTCAAGTCAAATTCATGCAATCTTCCAATCTTAATTTTCTTCACGAAAATTCATATGGGATATCTTTTTTGAGTAGCATTGACGTGAATATTGTATCATTCATCTTCTTCTTCAATTTGTCATTTTCTCCAGACAAATTCTTGATTTTAGGCTTTATATCTTCTTCTTCTATTTTCATGCATCTTCCTCTGTTTTTTCTCTTTTCCAATTTAAATAATTTCCCGATCATGGTCTAAGACTCTATGAAATAAAATTGGGGGATCTACAAATACATATTTGGCATATCAAAACCATTACACTTTATTCCTAACAGTTTTCAAATCATTATATATTGAGCTTATAACCATAAGTAACGCATTCTTCCTTATTTCTTCCTTTTGCCATGAATAAGTGTCCATAGCTTAGCCCTACTTTCACGACATGGTATCAGAGAGTGGACATGGTATCAGAGCCTGAGAATCGAAGAATGTTGAACGAAAATAGTGATATTTCCAGTCGTGATTATATCCGATCATATTCCATTATCAACCCAAAAAATATTCAATAATATGTCAAGTCCTAAAAAATGCTAATCAGCAACAACTTGTATTTAACATTTAAATGGGTCATTGATGCACAGACAGGGTAAATACGTACAAATTTATTTAATTAATTAAATAATTTTAATCTAACCCTTCAATTATGGTTTTTTTCCGTTTCAAAAAACATAGGATTAAAGAATTTTGGAAATTAAAGACAGTTAATGATGAGCAAGAAATAATAAATGCAATAAGGAGGTGCCAAATAGTATGGGTCACCTCAGTTTATCATTATCTAACGGACTTTAAGCATAATATAAGCTTTATTTATATGTTTATGTATTTATATATTTATTAAACTAAATATAATGTTTTCCCTTAATGTATTTATGCAATTTCTGATTTTGAACAATAATGAAGATTCAAGAAGATATATAGCTCAAGGATTGTTTTGTAATTCTTCCAACTTGTCAGTTGTAACTTTTCCGTTGCTTTTCTTCCTTTTATCACATGCGTAAGGCTTGCAGGACATACAAGACGAATAACGAGACTCGATTACTTTTCACCTTTCTGTTTTCATTCCGGAAACCATTACTCCCTCACTCTCCCTCATCAATTTTTACTTGTTTTAAATCCATCTAATTAACTATGAATACCCTTGAATTCAATTGTTTGGTAGGCGATTGTCAATTGATAGGCTCAATTCTTATTTGACTTCTATTAATTTGGGTAATGGGCAGTAGTAAGTCTTTGTTATTTTTAAAGCTTATATTTGTGCAGAGATTATGATAGGTTGGTATTTCGTGTTATTAACTAAAGAAACGTTTGGTTATCTATTAGCAGTTCAAGGATATGACATGACAGCCAGGGATGTCATGCCTAAGGTATTGTTTTCAAATCATTATATATTGAGCTCATAGCCATAAGTAAAGCATTCATCCTTATTTCTTCCTTTGCCATGAATGAGTGTCCATAGCTTAGCTCTGCTTTCACGACATGGTATCAGAGTGTGTACATGGTATCAGAGCCAAAAAATCGAAAAATGTTGAACGAAAATAGTGATATTTCCAGCAGTGATTATATCCGATCATATTCCATTATCAACCCAAAAAATATTCAATAATATGTCAAGTCGTAAAAAATGCTAATCAGCAACAACATATATTAAACATTTAGATGGGTCATGGATGCACAGACAAGGTAAATACGTACAAATTTATTTAATTAATTAACTAATTTTGATCTAAACCTTCAATTATGATTTTTTTTTTTTTTACAGTTTCAAAAAAGATAGGATTATAGAATTTTGGAAATTAAAGATAGTTAAGCATTATCAAGAAATACTAAATGATATAACGAGGTGCCCAATAGTATGGGTGACCTATGTCTATCATTCTCTAACAGACTTTAAGAATAATGTAAGCTTTATTTATATGTTTATGTATTTATTTATTTATTAAACAAAATATAATGTTTTCCCTTAATGTATTTATGCAATTTCTGATTTTAAACAATAATGAAGATTCATGAAGATAGCTTAAGGACTATTTTGAAATTTTTCCAACTTGTTAGTTGTAACTTACTTTCCCATTGCTTTTCTTCCTTTTATCACACGTATAAAGCTTTCTAGACATACAAGAAGAATAACGAGACACTGTTACTTTTCACCTTTCTGTATTCTTTCCCAAAACTTTTTCTCCCTCGCTTCCCTCATCCATTTTTACTTGTTTTTACATCCAACTAATTAACAATAAATACCCTTGAATTCAATTATTTGGTAAGTGATCGTCGTATTTGGACTGCAATTGATTGGCCCAATTCTTATTTGACATCTATTAATTTGGGTAATGGGCAATAGTAAGTCTTGTTATTTTTAAAGCTTAGATTTGTGCTGAGATTATTATAAGTTGGTATTTCGTGTTATTAAGTCAAGAACAGTTGGGTTATCTATTGGGCAGCTCAAGGATATGGCATGACAGCCAGGCATGTCATGCCTAAGGTAGTAGTTTTCAAATCATTATATATTGAACTCATAACCATAAGTAAAGCATTTTTCCTTATTTCTTCCTTTTGCCATGAATGAGTGTCCATAGCTTAGCCCTGCTTTCACGACATGGTATCAGAGCGTGGACATGGTATCAGAGCCTGAAAATCGAAGAATGTTGAACGAAAATAGTGATATTTCCAGTCGTGATTATATCCGACCGTATTCCATTATCAACCTAAAAAATATTCAATAATATGCCAAGTCGTAAAAAATGCTAATCAGCAACAACTTTATTTAACATTTAGTTGGGTCATGGATGTACAGACATGGTAAATACGTACAAATTTATTTAATTAATTAACTAATTTTAATTTAACCCTTCAATTATGATTTTTTATCCGTTTCAAAAAACATAGGATTAAAGAATTTTGGAAATTAAAGACAGTTAATGATGAGCAAGAAATAGTAAATGCTATAAGGAGGTGCACAATAGTATGGGTGACCTCAGTCTATCATTATCTAACGGACTTTAAGCATAATGTAAGCTTTATTTATATGTTTATGTATTTATTTATTTATTAAACTAAATATAATGTTTTCCCTTAATGTATTTATGCAATTTCTGATTTTGAACAATAATGAAGATTCAAGAAGATAGCTCAAGGACCGTTTTGTAATTCTTCCAACTTGTCAGTTGTAACTTACTTTCCGGTTGCTTTTCTTCCTTTTATCACATGTGTAAGGCTTGCACATACAAGAAGAATAACGAGACTCTGTTACTTTTCACCTTTCTATTTTCATTCCCAAACCATTACTTCCTCGCTCCCCATCATCAATTTTTTCTTGTTTTTACATCTATCTAATTAACTATGAATACCCTTGAATTCAATTGTTTGGTAGGCGATTGTCAATTGATTGGCCCAATTCTTATTTGACTTCTATTAATTTGGGTAATGGCTGTAGTAAGTCTTGTTATTTTTAAAGCTCAGATTTGTGCTGAGATTATTATAGGTTGGTATTTCGTGTTATTAAGTCAAGAACAGTTGGGTTATCTATTGGATAGCTTAAGGATATGGCATGACAGCTAGGTATGTCATGCCTAAGGTAGTAGTTTTCAAATCATTATATATTGAACTCATAACCATAAGTAAAACATTCTTCCTTATTTCTTCCTTTTGCCATGAATGAGTGTCCATAGCTTAGCTCTGCTTTCACGACATGGTATCAGAGTGTGTACATGGTATCAGAGCCTAAAAGTCGAAGAATGTTGAACGAAAATAGTGATATTTCCAGCAGTGTTTATATCCGATCATATTCCATTATCAACCCAAAAAATATTCAATAATATGTCAAGTCGTAAAAAATGCTAATCCGCAACAACTTATATTAAACATTTAAATGGGTCATGGATGCACAGACAAGGTAAATACATACAAATTTATTTAATTAATTAACTAATTTTGATCTAAACCTTCAATTATGATTTTTTTTTTACAGTTTCAAAAAACATAGGATTATAGAATTTTGAAAATTAAAGATAGTTAAGCATGATCAAGAAATACTAATTGATATAACGAGGTGCCCAATATTATGGGTGACCTATGTCTATCATTCTCTAACAGACTTTAAGCATAATGTAAGCTTTATTTATATGTTTATGTATTTATTTATTTATTAAACAAAATATAATGTTTTCCCTTAATGTATTTATGCAATTTCAGATTTTGAACAATAATGAAGATTCGTGAAGATAGCTTAAGGACTGTTTTGTAATTTTTTCAACTTGTTAGTTGTAACTTACTTTCCCGTTGCTTTTCTTCCTTTTATCACACGTATAAAGCTTTCTGGACATACAAGAAGAATAACGAGACACTGTTACTTTTCACCTTTCTGTATTCTTTCCCAAAATTATTTCTCCCTCGCTTCCCTCATCCATTTTTACTTGTTTTTACATCCAACTAATTAACAATAAATACCCTTGAATTCAATTATTTGGTAAGTGATCGTCGTATTTGGGCTGCAATTGATTGGCCCAATTCTTATTTGACTTCTATTAATTTGGGTAAAGGGCAATAGTAAGTCTTGTTATTTTGAAAGCTTAGATTTGTGCTGAGATTATTATAAGTTGGTATTTCGTGTTATTAAATCAAGAACAGTTCGGTTATCTAATGGGCAGCTCAAGGATATGGCATGACAGCCAGGCATGTCATGCCTAAGGTAGTAGTTTTCAAATCATTATGTATTGAGCTCATAACCATAAGTAAAGCATTTTTCCTTATTTCTTCCTTTTGCCATGAATGAGTGTCCATAGCTTAGCCCTGCTTTCACGACATGGTATCAGAGCGTGGACATGGTATCAGAGCCTGAAAATCGAAGAATGTTGAACGAAAATAGTGATATTTCTAGTCGTGATTATATCCGACCGTATTCCATTATCAACCTAAAAAATATTCAATAATATGCCAAGTCGTAAAAAATGCTAATCAGCAACAACTTTATTTAACATTTAGTTGGGTCATGGATGTACAGACATGGTAAATACATACAAATTTATTTAATTAATTAACTAATTTTAATTTAACCCTTCAATTATGATTTTTTATCCGTTTCAAAAAACATAGGATTAAAGAATTTTGGAAATTAAAGACAGTTAATGATGAGCAAGAAATAGTAAATGCTATAAGGAGGTGCACAATAGTATGGGTGACCTCAGTCTATCATTATCTAACGGACTTTAAGCATAATGTAAGCTTTATTTATATGTTTATGTATTTATTTATTTATTAAACTAAATATAATGTTTTCCCTTAATTTATTTATGCAATTTCTGATTTTGAACAATAATGAAGATTCAAGAAGATAGCTCAAGGACCGTTTTGTAATTCTTCCAACTTGTCAGTTGTAACTTACTTTCCGGTTGCTTTTCTTCCTTTTATCACATGTGTAAGGCTTGCACATACAAGAAGAATAACGAGACTCTGTTACTTTTCACCTTTCTATTTTCATTCCCAAACCATTACTTCCTCGCTCCCCATCATCAATTTTTTCTTGTTTTTACATCTATCTAATTAACTATGAATACCCTTGAATTCAATTGTTTGGTAGGCGATTGTCAATTGATTGGCCCAATTCTTATTTGACTTCTATTAATTTGGGTAATGGCTGTAGTAAGTCTTGTTATTTTTAAAGCTCAGATTTGTGCTGAGATTATTATAGGTTGGTATTTCGTGTTATTAAGTCAAGAACAGTTGGGTTATCTATTGGATAGCTTAAGGATATGGCATGACAGCCAGGTATGTCATGCCTAAGGTAGTAGTTTTCAAATCATTATATATTGAACTCATAACCATAAGTAAAACATTCTTCCTTATTTCTTCCTTTTGCCATGAATGAGTGTCCATAGCTTAGCTCTGCTTTCACGACATGGTATCAGAGTGTGTACATGGTATCAGAGCCTAAAAGTCGAAGAATGTTGAACGAAAATAGTGATATTTCCAGCAGTGATTATATCCGATCATATTCCATTATCAACCCAAAAAATATTCAATAATATGTCAAGTCGTAAAAAATGCTAATCAGCAACAACTTATATTAAACATTTAAATGGGTCATGGATGCACAGACAAGGTAAATACATACAAATTTATTTAATTAATTAACTAATTTTGATCTAAACCTTCAATTATGATTTTTTTTTTTACATTTTCAAAAAACATAGGATTATAGAATTTTGGAAATTAAAGATAGTTAAGCATGATCAAGAAATACTAATTGATATAACGAGGTGCCCAATATTATGGGTGACCTATGTCTATCATTCTCTAACAGACTTTAAGCATAATGTAAGCTTTATTTATATGTTTATGTATTTATTTATTTATTAAACAAAATATAATGTTTTCCCTTAATGTATTTATGCAATTTCTGATTTTGAACAATAATGAAGATTCGTGAAGATAGCTTAAGGACTGTTTTGTAATTTTTCCAACTTGTTAGTTGTAACTTACTTTCCCGTTGCTTTTCTTCCTTTTATCACACGTATAAAGCTTTCTGGACATACAAGAAGAATAACGAGACACTGTTACTTTTCATCCCTTTATCTTCCTATTCTCTTCTTCTACACACTTCATCTTCCTTCTCCAAACCAAAGCATAGCAACAACTTCACCATTTCCACTCAAAGGCATAACAAATAAACCCACATAAATACATCTTAACTTCTTCTTCACCCTTCATCTTTCTTCTCCAAACCAAAGCATAGCAACAACTTCACCATTTCCACTCAAAGGCATAACAAATAAACCCACATAAATACAACATCTTAACAACTTAAACTAGAGGATGGAATGGAGAAAGAGAGGAGGAAGCTTAGCCAATCTTGAACCTAGGGCTTGGAGAAGAAAAGCTCAAAACAAGAAGGAGAAGAGAGAGTCACGAGAGAGAGAGAGAGTGAATGCTGCAGATTTTTGGAAGAATGAATAGTGTATTCTACAAGGAGTTAATATATAAGTGTAGCTAGGGTTTGATGGGTAAAATTGTAAATATACAATGTTAAGGTAGAAGATATGGGTTAGAGATTTAAGGTTAAAGGAATTTAACTAATGAAATATTGTTGGGTTTATTTTGAAGTCAAGTTTGAGTCAAAACTAGTTTATCAGTTTCTCAGTTTCCACTCAGATTGACTTTTGGGTCAAGATTTTGGAAGATAAATATATTATTTAAATAGTGTTTTCAAAACTATAAATAAATACGGAGTATATAAATATTTTATACTAAATCATTTTGGAAAGAGTTTAAAATATTTAATTACTCGTTTGGCAAAAAATTACCGTAGGAACAAAAATGAATTTTATTTTGAAACTTTACTAAAATAGAAATTTGAAGAAAACATTTTGGGTCGTCACATTCTTCCCCCTTTAAAACAAGCTTCATCCTCAAAGCTTAGGCCGGGTAGATTTAAAGATTTGAAAGAAGCTTTCTTGGGAAGAACAACTCTGGAATTTTGCAATTCAAAAAGGATTCTAAGATCATAAGGATATAGCAAGAGCTTGTAAGATTGAACTTAGGGATTCTAGGAATTGTTTGGAAAGAGGAACTTGATTAATCATGCAAGCATTTACGGTTCTTAAGTACTAATCATATTCCAACTACTAAATGGAATTAGCTATTAACTTAAAGGAACTTAAACGATTGTCTTGTACCAAAGTCTTTCGGTGCACAACCTTGATAACCAAAACTCAACCTTGCCCTTGATAGGTCATCTTTGAAAGGGACCTCGATTCCAACTCTGGATTCAACACCTTGTCATCCTTGGGTGAATTTAGAAATATCTTAATTTATTCTTTTACCAAGTGAGGAGAATCCTAACTACACACTCCTTTGTAGTTCACCCATCACTTATAACACGAGTTCTTAACCTTGACCTTTCTTTGTTCTTGTATCTTTTAACCTTGACCGCCATTCATAAAAACATTGTTAAAATTCACTATCTCATAATTTTTCTCATTACTCTCCTTATTATTAACGTCCTTACCACTTCTTCAGTCTCAGCACTTTGAACTTCTACGTTTCTTGCGTGCATGAAATTTGAAGGCGATTCATAAACACTTTTCTTCTCACTCGATGACAACTTGCTAATCTTCACAAGGGTAAGATACTCACAATTTCAATCGAATACAGATCATAACATCTCTTGTTTGGAGTATTAAGTAATTCCTTTACAGACCGTTTACCATTCTCACCCATCACTGATATGTTACATGTAACAAGATTCAATTCGCATGACACTATCATTGTAGCAATCATATCCTCATTATTAACCCTAATCATCATTATATCATAGTCCCATCTTTCCTACCATACATGATAACTCATCTTAGAGGTAGGTCAATCCATTTGTCCACTTAGTGGGGTCCAACTCAATCTTAGTTCTCTTTTACTGTAGGTTAATTATAGTAACTCCCTTTTAATTCGAACTGGTGTATTCCTTTTATGATTTCCTTGCTAACTCCAGAAACACAACTTAACCAATTAACAAGTACTTTATCCAAAAAATAAATAAAAAAATTCTTGATAATGCAAACTATTATTTGCTTCCTCTGACAAGTGATTCAGGATAGAATGTCGTGCCCCTAATAACAGAAGATCTTAACGATCCTTACTAATTTCACCAATTTTTTGCCTACCTCTTAATAGTCTTGTTCACCTTCTCTACTTCAAGAGAATTCACACGCGAAGAATTACGATCATACTTCTTCAATACGCTTTAAATACTTATCCACTTTAGTTGGCATTGCCAACCTACAAGTCTCTTTTTCCCAAATCTTTTCCAAGATTTCTTATGGTCCAATAAACTCCCAGTTTTGATTTGCTCTTCTTACTGATCTTCATCATTTTCTTTCAGACGAAACTCTTGGCAATACTTTCTTTCCTGCCTTAGCCAACGATACATCCCTTCACAAATCCTTCGATACAAAGTCTCATTCTTATTCAAGAAAGTTCAACGATTGAACTAATCCTTTAGGTTTACTTCTACCAATCTTAGTCTTTTAATTATTCAATCATTCTATCATAAGTTCAACTACCTCCTGTTTCATTCTTATTACTAAAATTCCTTCTTTAAGTTCTCATATAAGTTATGGTTTCTAAGTCTCCATCCCTTAACTTGTCCTTTACTTAATTCATTTCTTAATTTCATCACACTTCATAGGAACCTTTAGCTTACTTACAACATTTCTTCTCACATTCATACATCTCAAAAGTCCAAAATTTTTCTCTCAATCACCTTAAGTATCAGTCCCTTCCAAGTTCACAACTTGATGCGTAGTATATTTGCAAACAAACAAATAATACTCGGAGTACGAGTTATTGATCCACAGGGAAGTGGTTGTATCAAGCACTAGTTACTAATTTATTCATTAGAGCTAATCCTAACAATTGTTTGGATGATTGATTGCATAAAATAAATAAAATAAAGCAGAGATTCGGGATTTTGAAAACAATTAGAGAGAAGATGAGATTCCTGTGATTCAAGTATTTAATCACCTAGTGCCAAATCTTAAGGACAAAATTAAAATCTGGATTTAATAAGTGTGAGGATGCAAGGTGGTATAGAGCTACTCTCGTAGTCACAAACACTAGTGAATTTCCACTCTCATGGCTTAAACACCCAATAAAACAAGATCAAGCATCATAAATTTCTAACTACTACCATCTCTCGATGTGCAATAATCAAGAATTAAACTCCCTAAATAAATTATCATTTCTCAAGGTGCAACAATTAGGTGCAATTGTGTGTGCCCAAAGTTATGCCCAACTCTTGTCGTGACACAAACAAAGCAAACGAAACAAGTAACTATGGCCACTAATTACAAGCATCAAACAATATTATCACAATTGCAACACAAGCATTAAACCCAAATAATAATATATTAAAGAATCTAAGAGCTCAGACACATAGGTTCATAAACACTTTTACCCAAGAATCTCTAAAGAATTTAGCCAAGCATGCTAAATTATACATAGCAAATATTAATAAAGAAAATACAAATTATCAAAAGAGTACAAGAATGAACCAAACGATTCTCTCGAATCTCCCTAGTCTTCTTCTTGCTTCCCAAGAGAACTTGTGGCTCTTGATTTCTCCCTGTCTTGTCTCTAAATATCTCTGAGTTCTCAATTTCTAAGGTTGAAGAAGATGGGATTTTATAGCGGGAGTCAAGCCGGGACGAAATATGAATTTTCTTCTTTCTTTAGGAAATTGACGTCCTAATTATTCGGAATATGCCAATTTTATATTTTGGAAAGTTTCACCCTTTGAAGTCAGCACCATCCTTTATCAATTTGGAAGAATTAATGCAGCCTTTTTAATTTGGTGAAGCAGCCCCTCTTGATTTTATAAATTAATTAACGCCGCCGCCCTAGCTCCTTAATTGTTGCTGCGCCTTAATTGAAGTAGGAATATATTTTGCTATCAATTTCCATTTGATTGCACAGCCCCATTTTAAATTATAAATCCGCGCTGCTGTGTTTCGCTCGTTCGACGCGTCGAGTGCTGCTGTGCTCGAACATATTGTTTTCGGGAAAATTTTAACGCGTCGACCCTTCTGGGCTCTAACTTATCCGTTTTGGCTCCAAACTCGTCCTAAAACTTCTCTTGCTCATAGAATTGACCTACAATGGTTCTAAAACACTACCAAAAACTGTAAAACATTCGAAACAAGTGTGAACCATAAATAAATAATAAAATAAAGGATTTTGCCAATAAATTACCAAAATCATAAACTCAAACCTATCAAATATAATTAAATCAATACTAGAAATGTGCACAATTGTGATCACATCACCACTCCTAACTTATCTCTTCTTTATATCTTTAAAGCTAAATGTAATTATCTTCACCTTCGTATACTCCAACCTTAAGTCCAAGTTCTCAGTGCTCCAAGTTTAACCTTTAACCTTCGAGTTTGATCTTTAAAAGTCTCTTCACCATTGATCCCAAAAACATCCACTTGGCATGAGTTGACTTCTTCTTGTTGCATCAACGTTTACACTTGTCTCTCTTCCACGATTGAGAATCCTTAACCTGCAGCCTTTAAGCTCTAAACACTTCATTTTCTTCATATTTGTCTCCAATTGCATAAAGATTCACTTCAACTCCTGGGTTAGCTTAGGCCTTGCAGACGATACTCAGGAGAAGTGTCTGATGGGGTGCCCCGATAGGGCTTCAATAACGAGACATGGAAAATATCATGAATACGGCTACCAACAGGTAAGGATATAGTTGGTATGCCACAATGCCAATTCGTTTAATAACTAAGAAGGGCCCAAAGTATTGGGGGGAGAGCTTATGGAACAAACGTTTATTGACGGAGAATTGCTTGTACGGTTGGAGGCGGAACCATACCCAGTCCCCAACCTCATAGTCAACTATAGTGGATGAGTAAATTGGATATTAATAGAGGTGAAATTGTCAAATTATCTTAACAGGGGTCTCAATTCAGTAAAATCATTCAAGTTGAGGTCTTAATTAAGCACAAAAAGTTATTTAAAACTAAATTAAGAAAAATCATTATAGTTGAAGATGTGATCAACTATATGCAATGTGTATTCTTTGGAGTTCAATCATTCATTCACTCGAGAACAATTAAAATTCAATCACTCATATATTGCCCTGGACATAATGACTAAACTGTTGAGTATAAAATATATAAACATATATGTGCAATCCAACGATTAACTTAGACTTTTAGTTGAGATGGAGAACATGCTTCAATTTGGTATTAGAGCCAACCACATACCAAAGGTCATGTGTTTGTATTTCCGCTTCACCCGATAAAAAAGAGACTATGATCCACATGTTGTTTGGAGCTTATCAAAAAGTAATCGGCTCGCACACATATATATCCAACTATCAGCTTAGTCTTTTTAGTTGAGATGGAGCACATGTTTCAATTATGCTTCATAAGATTCCTCTGCTCTCCTCTCCTCTGCATAGGCAAAATAAACTGTTTGTTAATCTTGAATCAATAATAATCTATCCAAACCAAATTGTTATTCTTTTTCACTTCTATACAAATATTAAGAGTATAATAATTATTTATATATTTGCTTAATTGTAAATGATTCAAAATTAAAGTAAATTAATAAAAGTATTGTATATTTGTATATAGGGAAAATTGTAAAAAATGCACCTGTATAATATGTCAATTATCAATGTCACTCCTGAATTATGAGTGGTGTAAATGTTGCCCCTCAATTATTAAAACGGTGCACATATAGCCCCTCCCGTAACGGACATGTGGTTCCCCGTTAGTGTACGACACCGTTAAGTCGGAGTAAATATGTAATTTAGTTGTTTTTTCCCTCCCTCGATTCGAAGTACCAGCGATGGACAGCGGTGGGGAACTACGGGTCCCACTGCTGGAAATTTCGCATTTTCCGTCCAACAAATATTGGACGGAAAACGCGATATATTGGTTGGAAACGACATTTCCGTCCAACATACCGACCAAAAGGAACGTTCGGAAAAACCTCCGTGGGAAATTCCGTCCAACTACAGTTTTTAGTCGGAAATAGCGTCCAACGAACAAAAATCAGACGGAAATTCTGGAAAATAACCCACCATTTTTAAAACGTGGGAACTTCCGATCAACTTTGTGCGTTGGTCGGAAATTCCGTCCAACTACGTGCGTTGGTCGGAAATTCCGACCCAACGTTGGACGGAAAACTCACCTATTATATTTTGTTATTTTCCTTCCCATTGTTGGTAGGAAAATCCTAAATCATATGGAATATTTTTATTATTTTTATATTACCATAATTTTATTTATAACTGTTGTTAATAAATTATGTCATCAACAAATTAATGAACACACTAAATTGAAAATTGAAAATATATTTAAACATCAAAATTATTTACAACAAAAATCATGTTCATGTTCATAAAAAAAAAAAACATAAAAAATATATACTACTTGATTGATACTCCGTACTACTTAAGTATGAAAATATACTTATTTGATACTACATAAGTATGCTCGTTGCACCGAAATAAGCCTTCAAATCCGGCACTGCTTCAATGGCTTTGATCAATGCAGCATCCACAACCTCCTTCAATGAAGTTGATCAAGTGTAAACCTTCACCAAAAATGGACCGTGATATAAGTAATCTAACACTGAATGAGTAGATACCTATGCATTTTACAAAATGACTAGAAAATTAAAGGAATGTCTTTTATGTTTAAGTAATCTAACACAGAAAAAATAGAAAACTTCTGAATTCTTACATCCTAATTCTAAAGTTTGTTTAGTATAAGAGATGTACTCCACAATTCTTACATCCTAATTCAAGATTAATGATACTCCACAATTGTTATGCAAGTAAAGGAAAGTAAGAGGAGATGGGTCTAGATGCAACACATGAATACTGTCACCACGAGAATGTTTCCGTGCTCTATTATCAGGTACATTTACAACCTGAGACAACATAATGTATGTAAAACAATCAACAAGGAAATTAATTAAAAATAAATAACCAGGCTAAACAAGCAGGCACTTTGTGACACTTATACCTTAACAAGATGAGTTTAAAAAATTAAAAGGAACTGAAGACAAATTCACTGAACTTACAGTTCCTTCCAGCATACATGAGAGAGATGCATACATGAGGACATCATAGCCCTGAAGGCATGCATGATTCATCAAACTTTAAAACATATGGACCCATAAATATATGCAATTGGGGAAACAGCCTCATCAAAGTGAGTTTGAACAGCATGCTAAAGCTTGAATGCATATATGAACAGCAACAAGTGTAACAAGGTAATTCTACCAAGTACCACCATTTCTGCAACTATGGTTAAGCGTTCCTCTTTATCTTATTAAATCAGCCAGAGTCCAAAGCTAGAAAAAAGGAGAAGATAGCATTTCAAAATACTAAAGAAGAGAACCAATACATTACCACTGCATCAAAAGTAGAATCAAAATCATCAACGACAAAACATATATCTGGATACGCAGGAGTTGTTTCTACTTCCTGCAGTGTATGTGTGAAGTTGTCAAATAAAATTCACTAGAATACATGGAGGGATCCACATTAGCAAAACTTGCCTTTTTTGAGTCCAAATGAAAATTAATACGGCTTGGATTATGAAATAGACGGTGTTCAGGTATATCATAGCGACCGTCACAGAGATCAAGACTACCCAAGAAAGCTGTAATTTTTCGATTATTACCATCACCCTGTGTATCCACAAGCACACACTTCTGGTGGTGTGTGAATTAATTGATAGTCTTCTCAGAACTTGATACCTACTTTATTCTCAAAAACTAGGGGATATAAAAACATTGCAACAAGTAACACAACATATTTTAGAGATGGTTAACTGAAGGCAATTAAACCATCAAAAAAGATTAAGACTTATATCATTGAACAGTTTTTGTAATACAGAGTAAAACACAAAACCAAACTCATAAATCATCTTGGAAAATCCTTCTATTGTGTTGAGTGGGCAATGAAGAAAAGCAACCATAGGCACCAAATATAGGACTAACTGTAACCAACATGGCCATTGTGTCGAATGCTGTAAGTGCTCTAGAAATCCACAAAATATCAATATGATTCAAACCCAACTCAAAAAATACATACTGGATGGATATTGAAATGCAAGGGAAAGTGTTCTCTTTAAAATCATTAAATGATCAAAATAATGTGGCTTCATCATAAATTGATAAATATGTTATCAAGCAAACAAAATCACCCCAAAACTAATCTAGCAGCTTAGCATCGATTAAGTCAAACATACAACCCTAATTTTTTTTTCCCTGTATTCAAGTCTCACCATTAATTTTTATGCTCAAATAAACAACAAAACAGAAATGAGATTCAAAGCAAGGGTTTCGGGATTGACTTACGGAAGCAGTAAAATAGGACTGACAATGTGGGCTCAAAAATGGTTGGTGCGGCGGCTGTGGCGGAGGCCGAGACGATGGAGGCTGTGCGATGCTGCTGCGGCGGCTGTGGCTATGGCTGGGTAGCGGAGACGACGACGGTGTGGCGATGGGCGACGGTCAGAAAGAGCTACTGTCGCCGCAGATCGTAGCCCGTGGTGCTCGCAGTTGTTGCTGTCGCTATCGTCGCCGCAGATCGTAGCCCAAGCTTTCCCCTACTGCCTCGCTCTGGTCACCGCCGCTGCTCACAAGAAAAGATAAGTCGCCGGCGAAAGATGTGAAGGTTTGGCGTGGTGGCTGTACGTTTAGAGAGAGCAGATGAGGATTTGGTAGAAAATAGATTCGGAGAATGAAAGTCTAGGGTTTTTTGTCTTTTAATTTAAGAAATCAGCTTCAACATTTCGCTTGAGAAAGTGAGAGGAGGTTGTGGCGGCTTCTGAGGGGTGGAGGGCTGGAGGCTGTGGCTGTAAAGTTTTATGCAGAATAGGGCGCTCAAAAATAAAATTTTGGTGGGAATTAGAATTGAGTGAAATAATTGGTAGATATTAATAGTGAGAGTAAAAATATTTTTTGTATTAATAGTGAGAGTATATTTTAACCATCACTAAAACTATGCAAATAATACATTTAGTGAGAGGTTTTTCTACCCGTCACTAATTTTTTATCACTAAAAGTTGTTTTTCTTGTAGTGGGTGGACACGGTGTTCAACGTTGGCGCGGCGATCCACGGTGGTGGGTTCTCCTATGTCCTGTTTTGTACTAGTGGCAAGTATGTACCGGAAGCTCTTCGTTGCAGATCTGAAGTTAGAAGGAAGAAGAAGATCATCGCAGATCTGAAGCTAGAAGAAGGAATTGAAGAAGGTCATCGTAGATCTGAAGCTAGAAGAATGAATTGAAGAAGGTCGTCGCAGATCTGAAGCTCAAAGCTTGAAGTCGTCACCGCAGCTACAGTCCGTCGCCGCCATTATAGGAAGATGATGGTGAAGTAGTGAACGAAGAACCAAAGATGGCGGTGAAGCGGTGAAGCGGTGAACGAAGAAGCGGTGAACGGGAGGGGCTATATGTGCGCCATTTTGATAATTGAGGGGCAACATTTACACGACTCATAATACAGGGGTGACATTGATAATTGGCATATTATAGAGGGATATTTTTTACAATTTTTCCTTGTATATATATGTGTGGGCAAGTGCATAACAATTAATATGTTATTCTATATTTCTTTTTTCTTTTTTTTTTTTGAATTGTCATTCTATATTTCTATGTATTGAAATAACATACCTAGTAGTGGGTTGCAAGCAGTGATTATGTTTACACTTCGCTTGAGAAGTGCCAATCCTTTCATGTTGGGTTCTCCATGGATAATGGCGAAAGAAGCAAGCATCGCTGTTAGCTTGGTTTCCCATGAATATGTGGACAGCGTGCTTAATAGATAGATTGCGGTTGAGTGTAGACCTTGCTTGCTAAAACATTTCAATACTATCTAAAAATGAAATTATCAAAATTAAAGAAAGTGACAAAAAAGATCATGTTAGCTTCATTTTACATAAACTTGTGAAGTAGAAAGTCCTCCAACTAAATACTATGACTGAGCTATTGTTGGGCGGAGGCCGATAAGGGTCAAGTCCAATACTTTGACACTCGAAAAATGTGTTACAATACAAAGAAATAAAGTTGTGTTTTCGTTAATATGTATAGTTTTTAATAACGTTTTGGTAAGCGTTTAATCCTAGCAGCTATATACTATAAAATTTGGGGACATTCTATACTAAATTAAATACACGTACATAATACGTTCCCCACGCACCCAACACACACACACACACACACACACACACACACACACACACACACACACACACACACACACACACACACACACACACACACACACACACACACACACACACACATATATATATATATATATATATATATATATATATATATATATATATATAATGAGTAGGTTAACTAACCTTTATGAGGATGAAAATATTATCCGCAATAGGATGCATAAAATTGACATTGAAATCTCTGCCATCAAGGCCGTGTGCTTCTACCCAAGCATTCTCCATTTTAATGAGTATAGTTGGTAGCTGCCTCTGAAGTTCTGAGAACATCATTGCTAGTTTAATTTGTGAATTGTGACAGAAAGGGGGTTTAAGTTGTACATTTTTTTTTTGGGTACATTGGAGGGGGCAAGGCCCCCATTATCTAATTCTACGAGTTCGAGCACCTCCTGAATCGGCCAAAAGAAGATCCATGATGCAGTCCGGCGGTTCTTCAAGAATGGAAGTCCCTAGACTAGTGTTTTGTCCCATATTAGCGAGTCTGTCTGCACATTGGTTGCCTTCCCTGAAGGTGTGGGCAACTTTAACCTTTCTCAAATTAGCCATTAAGTACATGCATTCTGCCACCATGGGGGAGTCAGAATGATCCAGCTCGGTATCCTTATTCAGAATTTTTGCAAGGGCGTCGTTGTCCACCTCGACAATAACCATATCCAAACCTTTTTGTTTTACTAACTTAAGGCCTTCACGAATACCCTACAGTTCAGCCATAAAACTGGAGGATATGCCGATGTTTGTTAGGAACCCCGCAAGCAGGCCCCTTTAGCGTCTCGAACTAGCCCCCCGGCGCTAGCGTGGCCGGTGTTGCCTTTTCTCGCACCATCTGTGTTCAGCTTCACCCAACCAGTCGTCGGGGGTATCCAACCCACCCATCTACTGATGCTCTTATCGAAGTCATTGCCGATTTTGCGATGGTGACTGAGCTCATTTATAGACATAGTAACACGCCTCACCACCTCGCCTGCTTCCCTCCACGAGTTATTGAAAACGCCCTCATTGCGTGCCTTCCAGATCTCCCATAGCATGTGACAGAAATGGGACCCCCAAGTAGTATGGTTGCGCAGCCAGCCCCTTAACTCGCAGTTATTACGGATCCAAGTCTGAAGGGACCCCATGTAAATAGATTGGAAGCCCGTGGGTGACGCGTATCGCCTCCAGCATTCTTTCGCGAAAGAGCAGGTCTGAAAAAGGTGCCGCAGGGATTCATCCTCTTCACCGCACCTTGGGCAGCCTCCATCAGATGTTATGCCTCTCCTCAATCTTTCAGCATTGGTGAGCAGCTTCCCGTTCCAGACCAGCCACATGAACATCCTTACCCTCTCAATGACCTGTAACTTCCAAACCCAGCTAAGGTCTTCCTTTTCGTCGTTGGAACCTGAGATGAAGTCGTAAGCTGACTTCACCGTCAATCTGCAAGAGTTGGTGTGCGGCCACACGAGCTTGTCCGACACCTTAGGATATTCCACCAATGGCACGGCCCTGATTTGCTCTACCAGGTTTGGAGAAACTGCTTCCTGCAAAAGGTTAACATTCCATGAGTTACCATTAGAGATGAAATCACTTACCTTAGCATGTGCGAGATAGTTGGGGATGTCCTGCGCCGTTGTTAAGCCAAGTGGTTGATCGCCTACCCACCAGTCTGACCAAAAATCGAGCATGTTTCCGTCTCCTACCCTCCACCGAGCTCCTAATTCAATCACAGTACGTGCCTTTGTAATGCTCCTCCAAGTCCATGACGTGCTACCTGTAGGAGTTGCAGTAAAGAAATTTCCATTTCGAATATACTTACTCCACATTGCTTGGACCCAAAGTTTTTCGGGATTATTAATGGTTTGCCAAGCCAACTTTGCAAGAAACGCCATGTTGGCGTCCTTCGCTGAACGCAGCCCCAGCCCTCCAGTGTTGCGCGGTGTGCAGACATCTTTCCAGTTCACAAGGTGGATCCTCTTGGTAGTATCACTATCACCCCATAAGAAATTTCTGCATAATTTATCTATAGTGTCGCATGTGCTACTCGGTAGGGAGAGACATTGCATCGTATAGGAGGGTATTGTTGCTAAAGCCGATTGGACGAGGGTCCTCCGTCCGGCTAGACTAAGCGAGTTTACCTGCCAATTCGAGAGTCTATTTCGCATTTTATCCAAGATATATTGAAAATTACCTTTTGAGACCCGGGCTTGGAGGATGGGGATCCCCAGGTAACGACCAATGGATTCCGTGATGGGTATGTTTGAAATCTCCCCTATCCTTCGTTTGGTCCAATTTGAAGTATCAGAGGAACAATAGATAGAAGATTTGGCTAGATTAATGTTCAGACCTGACCGGGAAGAGAACTCCTTCATGCAGCCCATCATGGTTTCAATTTGGTGTTCCGTAGCCATCCCGAACAACATAAGATCATCTGCGAAAAAGAGATGGGAAACGCTAATCCCACCTCTCGTGAGCTGAATAGGCTTCCAATTACCTTCCTTCACACTTTCCTGAATGTCCCACGATAGTCTTTCCATGGCGAGTATGAAGAGATAAGGCGCGAGGGGATCCCCTTGTCGTAAACCCCTCTTCGGTTGTATAAAGGGCAGTTTTTCTCCGTTCCAAATGATAGACATATTAGTGTGGGAAACTATGAAGAGGATTAGCTGCACAAAACTGTCCGGGAAGCCAAAGTCTTTCAACGAGTTGCCCAAAAAAATCCAGTCCAAGCTGTCATAAGCTTTCCGGAGGTCAAGCTTAGCCACTAATGCACCTGTTTTACCTTTCTTTTTGTTCATAGAATGAATAACCTCTTGGGTTAGGATGACGTTATCCATAGTGGATCTACCTGGAAGAAAGCTGTTTTGGTGGGGGCGAATGAGCTTTTGCATCCACGGCCGAAGTCTGTTGACCAGGACCTTAGAGATAATCTTGAAGGCAACATTGAGGAGAGTAATTGGGCGAAAGTCTCCCACATTTTCAGGCCTATCAATTTTTGGAATCAGAGTGATGTGTGCAGTCAGCATACTTTCGGGAATCATGCCCGTCTCAAAGGCGGAATTAACCAAGTTGGTGATGGAGCTGGCCACCGTATCCCAATAGTGTTGATAAAAAGCCGCATGAATACCGTCAGGACCTGGGCTTCCGAACCTTTTCATACTAAAGACTGCACGACGCACTTCCTCGGTAGAAGCCGGATTCATGAGTCTAGACGCTTGGTTGGCGGATAACCTCGGGCCACTGGTGTTGCACGACGTAGTTGTCCTAACTGATTGGTCCCTGTCAAAAAGGCCATTGAAAAAATCATTAATATGTACTTTAAAACAATCCTTATTGGAACACCACTCACCATTAATTTTAAGGAGTCGGACCCGTCCTCTATTTCTGCGGATGGCTGTCGATTTGTGATAGAAGGAGGTGTTTCTGTCCCCATCCTTGATCCAATCCGCTCTAGACTTCTGAAACCAAAGAATTTCCTCTTGATGGAGGGTATCATTGAGATCTTTGATCAGCTTCTTCTCAAGGATTTGGAGCTCCCGGGAGTTGTAGTAAGGGGACTCTTGGATCCCGCGAATATGAGCTTGGAGTCTCCGTTTACGTTTGAAAATGTTTCCAAACGTTTTTTCATTCCACTCTTGGCTTTGTTTAGTGACACGGCTAATAGCCATGACGACATTATCCTCCTGGTCCATCCATGCCTCACGCCATATATCATCATAGTCCCTTCGGGTAAGCCATGCGGCTTCAAAATGGAAGGGCCTATTGTTATGAAGTGGGGCTTCTCCTGCATGAGATTTAAACATTATCGGGTGGTGATCCGAGAAGACTCTCCCCAGGACAAGGGATTTGGCTTCCGGAAAGTTGAGCTGGGCTTCTACATTCCATAGGGCTTTGTCCAATCTTCTCCTCAAAGTCGTTAAACCTCCAACCTGCCGCACCCAAGTAAACTTTGGACCTCCAGCCGCCAAGTCTATCAGGTTGCAAGCATTCATCGCATCCGTAAACTTGTTGGTGACACTACTGCTAATCCTTTCAGTGCCCCATTGTTCTTCTTCAGTAGCGATATCATTAAAGTCCCCGATTGCAATCCATGGTTCCTTCACCTTGTCCGCATAGTCAACGCAAGCTCTCCAAAAGAGCTCTTTCGTCATCCTGCTAGGCCTGACATAGCAAAAAGAGATTCTGACAAAATTGTTAGAGTCCAGAATTACTCTCTCATGAATCACCTGAGAGTTGAATTCCAAGACTTCAAGATTCAAGTTATCCGATTTCCAAAACAGAAGAAGACCCCCCGCGAAACCGATAGGATCCACCATAAAATGCCTATTGAACCCAAGGTTCGTTGCCATCTTCACCATCTTACCCTTGTCCTTCGTTTTAGTTTCGAGGAGGCAGAAACAATCCGGCTTATGAGATGACAAGAGAAGGTTCACGCGTCTCACCACCTTATTGTTCTCGATACCCCTACAATTCCAACAAAGCACAATCATTGGGCAAGAGGAGGAGGGTGAGGGGATTGAGCTGCGCTCCCCCCAGGCATAACAACAGCTTGCGACACCTGATTGTTAGGTGCGGGTTCAAGTTCCATGTTAGAACTCTGTCTCTGGTCACCAAACACGAAGACTGGCGATTTTGTGCCTTTGTCTTGGTTTCTGATCACATTCTGCTCCTGAGACTTTCCAGAAACCTTCCCGGAGACCCGTTGATTGGCCGTCTCCGTGGCTTTCTTTTTCCTCTGTCTCCTTCCGGCCTTGGACGTCTCCGCCTTCTGACCTTCTCCTTCCATGAACACAGGTGCATCATGCAGAGAATCCAGACCCTGCAGAGAAGTTCGAGAGTCAACGTTAGGGGTGGGATACGTAGAAATCTGCTTACCTTTGGCCTGTGTAGCCTTGTTTTTGTCCTGTCTGGTTTCTTTCTGCCGCAGTTCCACAACTCGTTCCCCGTTCGCATCTGCCAAGGTAGAGAATCTGTTGGTATTAGCGGTCTGGCCATTTTGGTGTTGTTTCCTGTGTTTTTGTTTATTCGCATGATTAAGATTCTTCTTTCTCTCCACCAACATCCAAGATCCAAAAGGAGCTTTCTCCCTAGCTGCCTTCTGGACATCTTGTCTGCGTGGATTAATCCCCGGCGATGTTACCTGATCCATGTTATCCACGTTCTGAGTTTCCTCCATGGTGGGGTTGGTAGATAGAGGGCAGGCCATGTCTCTGTGGCCGAATTCACCGCAAGAGAAGCATATCACATGGAGCCCCTCGTACTCAACATATTGGATTTCGCCATTCACCCTTATCTTTGCTACCAGCGGTTTCGTGACATCGACTTCAACCGATGCTCTGGCGAATTGCCCTCTTTCAACACCCGAAGTCGTCCGATCCAGTTTCAACGGTCTGCCGATCTGTTGAAGGATCTTTTTATATGATTTTCTCCAAAAAGTTCAATTGGTAGGTCTGGCAGCCGCACCCAGATGGCCATCTTCGTGATCTTGGCAGTTGCCGGTTTGAAGTTTGGTTGCCATCGTTGCGCAACCAAGTAGTGATTAAAAAGTTTCCATGGACCGTCCATCAAGACGTGCATGCAGTCACGAGCCATCGTGAATCTTGCAACATAGAACCCATAGCCGAGGTCGATCAAATCCATTTTTCCTTGCAATTCCCACATACGTGAGACGCGTTGTTTGAACAATGGGAGAGACAAAGCTTTCCCGAAGAACTTGATGATGAGAGCATTCTTCCAAGGTAGAACTTGTTGTAGGCGTTCCTCTTTGGTGAAGGTGACGGACGGGATCCCATCATCAATGGGTTCCTCTCCAACGCTACCATCCAGATCCCAATTCAGATCTTCTTCAAACCACGATTCAACGCTGACGAAAGGTTCTGCTTCTCCTTCGAACGTCGGCGCCGCCGCAGTGGTTTCAGCAAAAGAGCGTTTAGTGGTCCTGAACCGTTTCACCACCCGCGCGCCACCATCAGCACCTTCCCCCGTCTCCATCGGAGCAGTTTGAGGTGACTCGGTTGCCGCCGGCATGGCCGGAGCCGGTGAGGCCAGAACGGAAAGCGACAAAGATACCTAAAATAAGTCGTTATTTTTAGAGAGAAAATATCCTCATGCAAAAAAGTTGAAAGTGGCCATGAAGTTGTACATTATACAAGTACGAGGATGTCTATAATCCATTTCCTTTATATAGCATATCAAATTGAATAAAGAAGGAATAAATTCCTTGCTTCATGAATGTCTAAAGTTGTATATTAATTTGCCTGCTTCTTTGTAGGCATCTCCTTTAATTTATATAAAGTATATATGAAATTGAATATATAAATCAGGAATTGAAGGAATATATAGCTTCCTTGCTTCAAACGGAACTTATACATACCTACATTAGAGTTTATCACACTTTTGGTCCACGACTATAGTGGCATTATCAGGACTGATCCATGACTTTCGAACCTTGCAATCTCGATTCACGACTTCTTTTTTTTTTTTTACAAAATGGTCCTTCCGACCCATTTTTCATAATTTCTCACCGAAGTAAGAACCATTTCTAACAAAAACGGGCTGGAAGAACCATTTTTACAAAAAATAATAATAATAATAATAATAATAATAATAATAAATAGTCATGGACCGAGATTGCAAGATTTGAAAGTCGTGGATCAATCATGATAATGACACTATAGTCGTGGGACCAAAAGTGCGATAAAATCCATACATTATATATAGAGTTCTACTCGGTGCATCCTCTATAATGTTTAAACTGTTGATCTTATAGTTGCATTGTTATTATGCGTACCAATTGTATGAAACTATTTGGTTAAAATACAATAGAATAACCTTAATGGCACGTTTAGTTCGCGGAATAGGTCTGGAATGGAATACCATTCCCAGTAATAGACCTATTCCTTTGTTTGGTAAAAATATCTATTCCCAAGAACAATGTTCATGGGAATGACCTATTCCCCTTACAAGGGGAATAGAGATTACGGGGGGCCCTGGTATTCGGCTATTCCTAAATTCTCAGGAATAGCCTAAAGTTGTTATTTCCTATTTCACCCCTATTAAATTTATTTATTTCTTATTTCACCGCCATCGCCATAGCCGTCACGACCAGCACCACCATACTAATTCACTATAACTCAACCCAATTTTATAATAAAGATCTACCAACAAATAACAAACAAAAACACAATCAATATCAAATTCCAGGCACAAATTAAAAACACCAGGCACCACCAACTGGCTTCCTATTTCATATTTTACCCCTAATCCTCCGCTCATGGTGATGCACATCCTCAATTTGGTGATCGGAGGTCGGCAAAAGCTTCTCGCAATCACAACCGGAGTCCATGCATGGCCAATCGGAGGGTGGCGATGGAGTGGGGGAGGCATCGTGATCAAGGCCCTGTGATCAAATCGTGCGATCCACGGAATTTCTGGAGTCTGTTGTGCCGTTTGGGTTTATAAACTAGTCGCAACTCTTTCACTTTTTATAATAATAATAATTGTTAGTGTTTTATTTTGTTCAAAAACTCCAACATATAATTGGCAATATTATTATGGCAAATTAAGATAGGGTTTAGCTTGATGTCTGTTTTCTCTTACAGAAGACTGATTGATCAGGTTCATCAACAGACGCACTGACACTGAAGATCTGATAAAGGGAGATATTTCCAAAAATGCTGAACGCGGTTTGAGAAGACAGTTTTGGAAAGAATATCAGCGGATCTGTTTTGAAAGGTATGGACCGATTCTTAAAGATTGCATTCTTGACAAATAGTCCTACCATCTACAATCAAAGATATTTTTGGAGAGTATTCTTCCAAGGAAGTATAAGTATCCTCTTTCGGTCAAGAATTAGGGTTACGAGTTTAGAAGGCAAAAGCACTACATGCTACACAGAAACATACATCTTTGATTAGCATGTCTCTTCTCAAGATAATGAGTTCTTGGTGATTATGAAGAAGAACTTGAGAAGAACCAACGCTGCTTAATCGAAAGGACGCGAAGATCACTCAGTTGTGGGAACAACGTGGGACTGCGTCATTGAAGCGGACTGCATCAGAGTTAGCTCTCCAATTGAAGGGATTTCATTGGACTTCTGCATGCGTGGCTCTTCGACTTCAACAATCCACTAAACCTTTGTAGACTGGGTACGTACCTTGTGTGGGGCACTTGGGTGAGATTATATTTTCTCTATCTTTGTACATTGGATTATGAGTTAGTGGATTGGACACCTCGGTGATCGTCCCCCAGATGTAGATACACACTGTATCGAACTGGGTAAACATCGTATGTGTTGTGTTATTATCTGCTCTAGTTTTCCTCCATAAACTAATCCGCAATCTAACTAACGGTCTGACTATTCATGTCTCTGAATCAGTCATATCAGTCGATTATCTCTTATAATAATCTTAATATGAGGAAATGCAAAATTACATGTGGTATCAAAGCTTTTAAGTCTGCATAGTGACTTGATCCTTACGGGAAGATGTTTTTGCATTGTTCTCTCTTTAAGAAGCTGTTTACTTGGTTGTCTGTTGGCTGTTAGACTGCTCTCTACGTGTGTGTTTTGCCTGGCTGTCTTTTGAGTCAGGATGGATGCAAGTATGAAACCACCAGAACTGGATGGTCACAACTATTCTTTCTGGAAGGCTCAAATGGAGATTTATCTTCAGGCACAAGGCACCAGAGTGTACCGTACTGTTCTCACTGGATTGAGTCCTCTGACTGTTCAGAATGCTGATGGAACTGCTGAGACCAAACCTATGGAGACATGGACTGAAGATGAGATGTCGTCATCTGATCTGAACAATAAAGCACTTAACTCTATTGTAGTATCTCTGCATGAATCAGTCTTTACCTTGGTCACAGGGACAAAAGAGGCAAAACGAGTATGGGAAATTCTTGAGACCAGATTCGAAGGTACCAGTGATGTCAAGCAGTCAAAGCTTCAGATGGTTCTGTCAGAGTTTGAAGCACTCAGGATGAGTGAAGAGGAAACTATCTCAAACTTTCATAGTCGGGTTCAGAGTTTGATGAACAGAGCTTCAGTGCTTGGTGAACCATTCACTGATGAAAGAGTTGTCAAAAAAATCCTTCGCTCCCTACCCAAACTGTAACACCCCGGAATTTTGAAACTTTTAAAACTTATGTAACAAAGGTAATTTCTCATTAAGTCCCGAAAGTAAACATAAGAGTACGGGGTGCTATGCCACACCTGAGTTAGAGAGCTCAGGTGCACAGGCAAACTAACTAAAATCCTCAAAGTAAAGTCAGTACATGAACATGGCACGCAGGCCGAAAAGGGGAAACTAACTACTCTACGCTTCAGGTCTCTAGCGCGCTCCAGTGTCTACTCAGCTGTGCCTGAAAGCCAAATATATCTGTTCAGCGAGAGATGCTGGTAACCCACTCCAACGCGTTGAAATACATTATACATAGATATATATAGATATACGAAAATCATTTTGAATCACAAAGATATATACTTAAGAGGCACTAGTTTCAAAACCAGGAACGGACTCAGCAAATAGGGTAAGCACACACATAATAATAATAGAATCATCATAAAGGATATGCAACTAAGGTCACAGTCTATGTCCACATCAATCATATCATCATTTAATCATCATTCTAATCATCATTCAATCATCATTCAATTATCATTCACTCATCATTTCAATTATCATTCAATCATCATTTGTGACACTCAATCACACTGCTCTGGCGCCACGGGACCAATCGCATGCCCCGAACATAAGGGTTAATGCGTATAGCATTAACACGGCCCTGCAGCACCCTACCTCATACCGCGGCATGAAGGGAGTTGATCACAACCAACCCATAGAGGACCGCTGACGAACTCAACGTCGGACCACAATCCGACACACCGCTGACGCGCACAGTCGGTGGACCGTGATCCCTTTTACAAGGGGGGACTTACGACCCTACACACCGTTGATGCGTACAGTCAGTGGACCGTAGCGGATCAAGCCCGACACACCGCTGAGCTAGACACAGTCGGTGGGCAAAGATCCTCGGAGACTACGGCCCTACACACCACTGTCCCATCACTTGGTGGATCGCAGCCAGCCGTAGCCCTACACACCGCCTGATTACTCAGGTTGGTGGACTACAGCCTTCCTCGGTTTCTTGGCCCTACACACCGCCTGGCGCGTCCAGGTCGGTGGGTCAGAACACCGAGGCCCATGTGGATCGCAGCCCAAGAAGTGAGTCAGTTCGGCCTTCAGCCGACTTCTGAGCCTTAGCTTAGGAACAATCCATTTGGCCTTCAGCCACATCCGAACCTTTAGTCCGGGAACAATCCATTCGGCCTTCAGCCGACTTCCGAACCTCAGTCCGGGAATCACCCAATTTGTCTGTAACCAAAATGGGGGATCATGCAACACATAACACATAGGAGCACGTAATAACATTTTGGGAGGGGAAGACAAATAAATAAACTTACGTGTGGTTGTTCACATACTAAGAATAGTCCTAAGGGCTCATACAACTTCCACCTAGGTCAACGGGTTACCAATTCTACTAGCATGCAATCCCTAAGACTCATTTAACCTACGAATGGTTCCCGCAACATCAAACTAGACTCAAGCACGACAAACGGGATCCGTTGGGACACCATGGGGGAGCGGGGAAGCCGAAGACCCGGGGTGGGGAACGGACCAGCGGGTAGCCGGTGGGTGGGGGTCACCCGCCGGCTGCCCGCCGGAGGGCACTGTTCCGGGCAGCGGGTTGCCGGCGGGCAGGCGGTTGCCCGGTGGCTGCCCGCTGCCGGGTGGTGTCCTTCGGGCAGCGAGTAGGTGGCGGGTTCCCCTATCCCCCACTGACTCTTTTCTCATATATTCCTCCCGGGAACCTTTGTGGAACCCGAAACCATGCTTAGACACTTTTAAACGCGAATAACGACACCACGTATGCAATTAACAAATCAAAAGCAAGAATCACGTAGGACTCATCCTATCACGACTTCTAAATATAAACAACACCCGAACATGCGAATTTCCATCCAAATATATATCAAGAACATCCCAACACAAATCCCCAATTCAACCTAGGGCTCTAATCCCACCCAAATCATCAAGATCATATTTTACCTTTAACATCAAGAAATATCAAGATTCGTCAAGAATTATCACTTCAATATCAAGAACTTCTTTTCAACATCAAGATTATCAAGAACGCACATAGATCATCTTATCAATCATCAAGAACATATCACAATTAACATAGAAGAATTTATCAAGACACAAGAATGTAGAGAGAGGCCAAAGGAGGAGATTATAGCGAAGAAAATAGGTTTTGTTGAGACATGGGTTACCTATTAGCCTTAATTAATTTCCTTGGCTATGAAGGGTCTTTCTTTAAGATTTCTCCTTTCTTGATTTCTCCAAAGGGAATTCTTGGAACTTCTTGTGTGGTGAGAAATTATTTGTGGTGTGAGTTCTAGGTGCCTCTTATGTCCCTATTTATATATCTAAGATTCCTATTTAGGATCAAAATTGTATAGGCTTAGCTAATTCTATTTCCTATAGGACTAAGGGTTGGATTTAGGGATAAGGGCCCATGGACTATGGTGGACCCCTCTTTAGCTAATTAATGGATTTTAATTCCCTTTTGAGGGTGAGTAGTTAATTAATTAATTTAGTTTAGGGGTCATAACACGGGGTGTTACACTCTGCCCCCCCCCCCCCCCCCCGCCTTACAGGAGACTTCGTCTCCGAAGCCGGTGCGTGGATCCATTCTTTCACCTCGGGACGTCGCGTATTTTGGCCTCCCAATTAGGAAGTGTGGCCTCGCGCGTTGTCTCTGCTGGGGTAGACTAGATTTCTGGTGAAGTGGTGATTGGAGAGTTCGAGTCTACCTTGGTTTCCTGCTCCCGAGCTAGATGCCCCGCTAGTGCCCGGGATGGTCTTGATTGCTGCCACCCTCTGATCTAAGGCGCGTGTTGTGTGGATTAGGGCTGAGAACCCTTCATCCATGATTTGGTTCTGTGTGGTGAGTTGTGCGAGGATGCGCTCGTTGGTGGTTTCTTCTTTTTGGCTCCCCGGGTTTCTCCTTGCTTGTGTGGGAGCCGGTGGTTCGGGCTCGCTATCCTCCTCTTGTTCCTCATTTCCCCTACATTCTTGCTTTGCCCGTTTAAACTTCTTGTTGGAAATATCTAGTTGTTCAACCAACTCCCTCCGTTCCTCTTCAGGTTTAAGGTAAACCTCCTCGAGGGTGATGTATTGTCCCCCTTCGATGTAGTAGATATCGTTGCGACGGAGATTCTGGGCATTGAAAACCATGCCGTTTGCGGTCTTGACCTCGGTGTGGCTCAGGTCTACCCCCTTTTTCTCCATGATCCAACTTAGGATCATCCCGTAGGGTAGGCTAAGCCGGTTGCTAGTTTTGCAAAACTCCATGTGTTTCAATATAAGTGCCGGTAGGTTGAACTTGATTTTGTGTTTTAGGAGGTAAGAAAAAGTGCATTCTACGCTTCCCACGTCCTTGCTCTTGTTATTTGTGGGCAACAGGCTATCGGTCACAATCATGACTAGAATCTTTTGCTCCGCGGTTAGCCATTTCCTGTTTGGCCAAGTGGCGAGGTGAAACCTTCTTCTCTCCCGAGTAGGTACCCGAGGTAGTCCTTGTACCCCGTGTTTTGGGCACCAATCCATCCTTTCCGGTCGTAGTCTGACACACCCGTGGTGGTCAGTTTTAAGAGTTTGTCCAAGCGTCATTCGAAAAGTATGATTTCCTTGCCTCGGACTTTAGCGGTGATTTCTAGTTTATCGCCCCGCTTAACGGCTACCAAGTGATGATAGAACTCTTTCACCAATTCGGGGTATGTATCCCCTTTAATGGTGAGGTACGTGTCCAAGAGTCCTTGAAATTTAAGCATATCGACCAACTCCGGAGAGAATTGGTCGGGTTCGAGGGCTTTACCTCTGATCACTGTGTAATCGGCGTCGTTCCAATCCGGAGTTCAGACTCCGAGGGGCTTTTTCGGCATTCTTTTTTCCTTTTGTATTTTCTTCTAGATAGCATTTTTCCGGCGAGATTCCGGCGAGGGTTCCGGTGGTACGGCTCCTCCGGCGACGACGACTCTCGGCGTAGTTTGTCTTGGCGAGGCGGCGGAGATGCTCGGCGAGGTAGTGGTGGTCCAAGGTGGAGCCCGGGTGATGCGGCAGTGGTGGTGTGTGGCAGCGGGGGAGGTTCGGGCAGTCGACGGGCAGTGGCGGCGTTGCGGGCGGCCTCCGGGGTGACGGCGGCGGGCGCTGTTCTGGGTGGTCGCCGGTGGGTTAGTCGGTGACGGCGGTTGATGGGGTGGTTTGTTGGGGGTGATGGGGTGGTTGTGGTGTGGCGGCGAAATGAGTGGGGAAGGAAGAGAGAGAGAGAGAGAGAGAGAGAGAGAGAGAGAGAGAGAGAGAGAGAGAGAGAGAGAGAGAGAGAGAGAGAGAGAGAGAGGAAGAAGAAGAAGGAGAAGAAGTGTTTTTGATTTGGGGGTTTTAGGGATTTATAGGGGTTTGAGAAGGATTTTTTCCCTTGAGGTGTCAAGAAACACTCATGATTTAGTGGTTTGGGACTTGGGTTTATAAGTGGGAGGTTTAAGGTTCAATTCTTGTTGGTAATATTGGTTTTTTTTGTTGTGTACTTTTTGTCTTTTTCTTTTTTTTTGTCTTCTAGTGGTAGAAGATTGGTTTGGTCCTTTTTGTTGTTGTTGTGGGTAATCTCTCCTTATGCTAAGTTATTTTGATTTTATTTATAATAATTCCGAAGTAGCTAAGCTAAACAAGTAATTTTATTACGAGGGTGGTTACAGGGAGTTCTTCAGTTTATCCTAAACAGAACTCATCTCCTTGGTTTTCTTCTGGTGGATTTGCGTGATCTTCGTCTTCTGGGGCCACGTTTCCTTCGTCGGGGTTGCCTTCGTCCTCGAGTTCGGCTTGCGTGCGGCTCATGACGAATATTTTTCCGGGGGCACTGTAATTTCCTTGATTGTTTGCGCCTCCGTGTTGGCCTGTGGCCATAGGGCGTGAGCTCGAGGGTTGAGTGCAGTAGAAGGCTTTGTGCCCTTCCTTCCCACAATTGAAGCATCGTAAGGGATTCCCCATGCAGTCCCTGCCCCTATGGGTTTGGTGGCATTTTGGGCAAGGGAAGCCCCCTGTATTAGCTTCGTTGTTTCTTGGGGGGTGGCCTCTGTCCAGCGGGGTTGCTTGGCCTTGTGTTGGTGTCGGTTCTCATTCTTTTCATTGGTGGTGCCCCTCCTCCTGTGTTCCTCTTTCGAATCTGATCTTGAACCCCATGTTGTAGCAGTTGGATTCGGTAGAGATTGGCGGCACTGGAGTAAGCTTCGTTGAGGGTCCGGGGTCTGCTTACTATTAGTGCTTTTCGGGCTTCGAAGTTGAGACCCGATATAAACCTTTCTATTTTGGTTGATTATGTGGGGACTAGCTCTGGCGCGAAGCGTGCTAGTTCGAGGAATCGTTTATGGTATTCAATGATGGTAGTCGTTCCTTGTTTTAGGTGGAGGAACTCCTCGTGCATAGAAGCTTTTACATGCGTCGGGTAGAATCGTTCTCGCAAGCGTGTTTTCAGGTGTTCCCAGTTGAATCCTGGTTCTTGTCTGTAAGTGGGTCCCTCGTGGATCCACCAAAGGTCTGCCTCGTGTCGGAAGTAGAACGAGGCTATCTCTACACGTCGTTCTTTCGGGCATTCTACCAACCTCAGAATCTTGTCGAAGGTCCATATCCATTCTTCGAGGGCGGCGAGATCTTCTTCTCCCGAGAACGTGGGTGGCCGATGGCTTGAAACTTGTCGGGCGACTTCTGCGTTTGCATTTGGTGGAGTGGGTGGTGGCCTATTGTTGCGGAGGGCTACGTCGCTTAGTGCTTGGGCGACCTGGGTGAGTTGTTGTAGGGTTTGAGTCAGGGGGTCGTGTGTGGCGGGTTCCGGAGTCCTTGATTGTCTTCTGTTTGGTGCCATGTTGCTTGATCTATAGAGCCAATGTTTATAATGATTTAGAGAGTTGTACTCTTACCTTGGCGTGATAAGTGAAGGGGGGTTCTTTAAATTAGGGAGGGATTTAAAGTGAGGGGAGGTTATGTGTAGGCTTCACAATCTTGTCGTGTGTCCTAAGATTCCGAAGTCCTATGTTCCTAAATACCTAGAGTTCCAGTGTAATGTCCTAAGGTCTGGTCCTTAAGGGTCCTATCCTTGGATCAAACTTAGGCTCTAATACCAACTGTAACACCCCGGAATTTTGAAACTTTTAAAACTTATGTAACAAAGGTAATTTCTCATTAAGTCCCTAAAGTAAACATAAGAGTACGGGGTGCTATGCCACACCTGAGTTAGAGAGCTCAGGTGCACAGTCAAACTAACTAAAATCCTCAAAGTAAAGTCAGTACATGAACATGGCACGCAGGCTGAAAAGGGGAAACTAACTACTCTACGCTTCAGGTCTCTAGCGCGCTCCGGTGTCTACTCAGCTGTGCCTGAAAGCCAAATATATCTGTTCAGCGAGAGATGCTGGTAACCCACTCCAAAGCGTTGAAATACATTATAGATAGATATATATAGATATACGAAAATCATTTTGAATCAGGAAGATATATACTTAAGAGGCACTAGTTTCAAAACCAGGAATGGACTCAGCAAATAGGGTAAGCAGACACACAATAATAATAGAATCATCATAAAGGATATGCAACTAAGGTCACAGTATATGTCCACATCAATCATATCATCATTTAATCATCATTCAATCATCATTCAATTATCATTCACTCATCATTTCAATTATCATTCAATCATCATTTATGACACTCAATCACACTGCTCTGGCGCCACGGGACCAATCGCATGTCCCGAACATGAGGGTTACTGCGTATAGCATTAACACGGTCCCGCAGCACCCTTCCTCATACCGCGGCATGAAGGGAGTTGATCGCAACCAACCCATAGAGGACCGCTGACGAACTCAACGTCGTACCACAATTCGACACACCGCTGACGCGCACAGTCGGTGGACCGTGATCCCCTTTACAAGGGGGGACTTACGACCCTACACACCGTTGATGCGTACAGTCGGTGGACCGTAGCGGATCAATCCCGACACACCGCTGAGCTAGACTCAGTCGGTGGGCAAAGATCCTCGGAGACTACAACCCTACACACCGCTGTCCCATCACTCGGTGGATCGCAGCTAGCCATAGCCCTACACACCGCCTGATTACTCAGGTCGGTGGACTACAGCCTTCCTCGTTTTCTTGGCCCTACACACCGCCTGGCGCATCCAGGTCGGTGGGTCATAGCACCGAGGCCCATGTGGACCGCAGCCCAAGAAATGAGTCAATTCGGCCTTCAGCCGACTTCTGAGCCTTAGCTCAGGAATAATCCATTTGGCCTTCAGCCAATTCCGAACCTTTAGTCCGGGAACAATCCAATCGGCCTTCAGCCGACTTCCGAACCTCAGTCCGGGAATCACCCAATTGGTCTGTAACCAAAATGGGGGATCATGCAACACATAACACATAGGAGCACGTAATAGCATTTTGGGAGGGGAAGACAAATAAATAAACTTACGTGTGGTTGTTCACATACTAAGAATAGTCCTAAGGGCTCATACAACTTCCACCTAGGTCAACGGGTTACCAATTCTACTAGCATGCAATCCCTAAGACTCATTTAACCTACGAATGGTTCCCGCAACATCAAACTACACTCAAGCACGACAAACGTGGTCCGTTGGGACACCATGGGGGAGCGGGGAACATCAAACGGGGAAGCCGAAGACCTGTGGTGGGGTACGGACCAGCGGGTAGCCGATGGGTGGGGGTCACCCGCCGGCTGCCCGCCGGAGGGCACGGTTCCGGGCAGCGGGTTGCCGGCGGGCAGACGGCTGCCCGCTGCCGGGTGGTGTCCTTCGGGCAGCGGGTAGGTGGCGAGTTCCCCTACCCCCCCACTGACTTTTTTCTCATATATTCGTCCCGGGAACCTTTGTGGAACCCGAAACCATGCTTAGACACTTTTAAACGCGAATAACGACACCACGTAGGCAATTAACGAATCAAAAGCAAGAATCACGTATGACTCATCCTATCACGACTTCTAAATATAAACAACACCCGAATATGCGAATTCCCATCCAAATATGTATCAAGAACATCCCAACACAAATCCCCAATTCAACCTAGGGCTCTAATCCCACCCAAATCATCAAGATCATATTTTACCTTTAACATCAAGAAATATCAAGATTCGTCAAGAATTATCACATCAATATCAAGAACTTCTTTTCAACATCAAGATTATCAAGATTATCAAGAAAGCACATAGATCATCTTATCAATCATCAAGAACATATCACAATTAACATAGAAGAATTTATCAAGACACAAGAATGTAGAGAGAGGCCAAAGGAGGAGATTATAGCGAAGAAAATAGGTTTTGTTGAGACAAGGGTTACCTCTTAGCCTTAATTAATTTCCTTGGCTATGAAGGGTCTTTCTTTAAGATTTCTCCTTTCTTGATTTCTCCTTAGGGAATTCTTGGAACTTCTTGTGTGGTGAGAGATTATTTGTGGTGTGAGTTCTAGGTGCCTCTTATGTCCCTATTTATATATCTAAGAGTCATATTTAGGATCAAAATGGTATGGGCTTAGCTAATTCTATTTCCTATAGGACTAAGGGTTGGATTTTGGGATAAGGGCCCATGGACTATGGTGGACCCCTCTTTAGCTAATTAATGGATTTTAATTCCCTTTTGAGGGTGAGTAGTTAATTAATTAATTTAGTTTAGGGGTCGTAACACGGGGTGTTACACAAACGATTCCGAATGAAAGTGACTGCAATTCAGGAAAACACAGGCTGGGAGAAGAAGAGTGTGTGAGGGCTTATGGGCAATCTACATACCTATGAACTTCAAGTGCTAGCTGATGATGATTCTGCAGTCAACAAAAAAGGCAAGTCAGTGGCTTTTGGTGCTGAAGCTGATCGAGAATCTGACACAGATGACATAGATGATGAAGCGTTAACCTTGCTAACAAAAAATTTCAAGAAAATACTGAAAGGTTTCAGTCGAAAGATCCAAGGACAACCTAACAGAACACAGTACAAAAGTGGAAACTCCTCATTTCAGAAAACAGAACCATCCTCCTTCACACAGAACAGTCAGTCCCAGACTGGCCGAACAAGGCAAATCAGAAGTACGCCAACAGACACGGTTAGAACTCTAAACCGATCAGTGCAATGTCGAGAGTGTGAAGGATTCGGACATATACAATCTGAGTGTGCAACATATCTCAAAAGGAAGAAAGCTATGTCTGTGGCGACCCTAAGTGATGATGAAGAGGAAGCAACAAATGACCAGTCTGATGATAATGTGGGACATTTCGTAGCGTTCTTCACAGCTACAGACAATCAATCAGAAAAGAATGAAACTGATGAAGAATCGTACATATCAGATGATTTTGAAGAGAGACATATTCAACTAGAAATGGAATTTGCTAAACTAGTTGGAAGTTGGGAACAACTGGTAAACATAAACAAGAATCTGAATGAAGATCTGATGCAGCGAGATGAACTCCTGAAGAAACTAAACACTGAGCTAGTCACAAAAGAAGATCTTATTACTCAGATACGATCTCGAGAGGGAAAGCTGATAAAAGAACTGGAGGACCTGAAGAAGAACATCAAGATGATGGATACTACTTCTACTTTAGACAAAATTCTGGATTCGGGTCGAAATCCAAATGATAGAAAGGGACTCGGGTTTGAACGATGACAGTCCTCGAAGACAGCACCTGTGTTTATCAAAGAAGGTACATCAGTGGGTAACTCAGTGCATAGTTATGAACAAGGTCAATCATCACGGTCAATTCAGACAAATCAGAAAGGCACCATGCACACTCGGATTACTGAGACTGAGTCTGGCAGGGTCAAATTTCAATCTCAGTACTCAAGGTTCAAGAATAAGTTTGTAAAAGTTAGACAATATGTACCCATTTGTCACTACTGTCAAACAAAAGGACACACCCGACCTGAATGTTATTTCTTCTACAGAGATCAGAGGAAGGAGAAATATCAGAACAAGTCTATTACTCCCTTCACAAGACAGGTTTGGGTGAGGAAATCAGAAGTAATATGCTATCCCACAATCGTTCTGACCGCCTCTATGACTGAAGCAAAATGGTATTTCGACAGTGGGTGTTCCAGACATATGACTGGGAATGTCAAGTGTCTCATGGCTGTTCAACCCAACAGTGGATCAGTTACGTATGGGGGCGGCCAAAAGGGAAGATAGTTGGAAAATGTACTCTAAATGTGCCAGGGTTGCCACATTTGGACGAAGTTTTCCTAGTCAGTAGGTTGAAAGCAAACCTTATTAGCATCAGTCAGCTATGTGATCAGAATTGGAATGTGTGCTTCAATTGAGACTGCTGTAGAGTCTGTGATAAAGCAAATCAAGTTGTGATAGAAGGAACTGACTCTTCTGACAATTGTTATGTTCTGTCAAATGAAACTACTTGTCTAATACCTAAAACAAACGAGTCAAAACTGTGGCATCGACGATTGGGACACATAAACTTCAGAGACATGGACAAAATGATTAAATTATATGCTATACGTGGGATACCTAAACTCAAAATAGAACAGGAAGGAGTTTGTGGTGCGTGTGCCATTGGGAAGCAAATAAGAGCTCCTCACAAAGCAGTAAAGATAATCACTACTGAGAAATGTCTAGAACTGGTTCATATAGACCTTATGGGACCAACTCAGACTGAAAGCATTGGCGGAAAGAAATACATCTTTGTGTGTGTAGATGATTTCTCTCGGTTCAATTGGGTATACTTTCTGAGAGAAAAGTATGAGGCATTTAATGCCTTCAAAACTCTATGCATAAGAGTACAAAAAGAAAAAGACGAGCCCATTATAAAAATCCAAAGGCTGAGAAGTGATCATGGAAAAGAATTTGAGAACTCCTTATACTAAGATTTCTATTTAGAAAATGGGATAGCTCATGAGTTCTCTACTCCTCGAACTGCATAACAGAATGGTGTTGTGGAAAGAAAAAATCAGACCTTACAGGAAATGGCAAGAGTAATGTTACACGCATCTCATCTGCCACAACATTTCGGGGTTGAAGCAGTGCACACAGCGTGTCATACAGTCAATAGAGTCTATCTCAGACCAAGTACGTCTCAGACACCATATGAAATATGGAATGGAAGGAAGCCAAACTTGAAGAACTTCCATGTATTTGGAACAAGATGTTATGTTCTAATTGATAGGGAACTAAGAGGAAAATTTAAACCCAAGAGTGATGAGGACATCTTTCTTGGAAACTCTCCAAACAGTCAAGCTTATAAGATTTACAATAAAAGAACTCAATCAATCATGGAATCAATGAATGTTGTTATAGATGATAATCCAGAAGAAGCATATGAAACTATTGTTATTGATCCAGAGACAGATCTCCCTATTAGTGATTCGTCAAAAACATCTGATAAAATCAAATTGTCTGACACACATGATTCATCTGAAGAAGATAAAGATAGCCCTGAACAAGAAAATTCTCTCTCGGATGGTGATGGTAAGAATAAGCCCACCAGAACTCAGAAAAATCATCCATCAGACAACATAATTGGTAATCCAACAGATGGAATGCACACCAGAAGCCGGATGAGAAGCAATCTGATAGAAATATCCGGCTTTGCCTGTTACACCTCCAAAATAGAGCCAAAAAATGTGAAGGAAACCTTGCAGGATGACTTATGGATTAAGGTAATGCAAGAGGAGCTACATCAGTTTGAACGAAATCATGTATGGGATCTGGTACCAAGACCTGACCATGTTAACGTAATCGGAACAAAGTGGATCTTCAAAAATAAAACTGATGAAGTAGGTAATATTGCAAGAAACAAGGCTCAGTTAGTTGTTCAAGGATATACTCAAATAGAGGGAATTGACTATGATGAGACGTTTGCTCCTGTTGCAAGACTGGAGTCAATCAGAATCTTATTGGCAGTAGCTTGTATTCTGGCATTCACACTGTTTCAGATGGATGTCAAGACAACATTCTTGAATGGCTATCTGCATGAAGATATTTATGTGGCACAACCTAAAGGATTTGAAGATCCAGTTCACCCTACTCATGTCTACAAGCTCAGAAAAGCTCTCTATGGACTCAAACAAGCTCCAAGGGCATGGTATGAACGTCTGACACAGTGTCTGTTGCATCATGGGTATAATCGAGGTAGTGTTGACAAAACTTTATTTGTTAAAACCACTGGAAGTCATGTTACTATAGCTCAGATTTATGTCGATGACATTGTTTTGGATCCACACTACAGAAATATACTGATGACTTAGTGAAAGTTATGAAAGACAAATTTGAAATGTCCATGGTTGGTCAACTGACTTACTTTCTAGGACTTCAAGTTAAAAGAGTCATGAAGGATACTTTATCTCTCAAGAAAAGTATGCTAAGAATTTAGTCAAAAAGTTCGATCTCGAATCATGCAAAACACCAGGACTTCTATTTCCACCTCCACAAAGATATCAAAAGATAATACTGGTCCATCAGTTGATATCACAGTCTATCGAAGTCTGATTGGAAGTCTGCTCTATTTAACCGCCAGTCGACCAGATATAATGTTTAGTGTTGGGATGTGTGCAAGATATCAATCTGATCCCAAAGAGTCACACTTGATAGCTGCTAAACGGATCTTGAAATATATCAAGGGTACAATTCAATATGGGATATGGTATTCCAAGGACAGTGAACTCAGTCTGATTGCATACTGTGACGCTGATTGGGCAGGAAATATTGACGACAGAAAAAGTACATCAGGTGGATGCTTCTTTGTTGGTAAAAATTTAGTATCATGGCTAAGCAAGAAACAGAATTCAATCTCTCTAAGTACAGCTGAGGCAGAATATATAGCAGCGGGAGGATGTTGCACTCAACTGGTCTGGATGAAGCAAATGCTTCAAGATTATGGTCTCACTCAAAGGACTATGACACTTTACTGTTACAATGTCAGTGCCATAAACATTTCAAAGAATCCAGTTCAACATTCCAGGACCAAGCATATTGATATAAGGCATCACTATATCAGAGATTTGGTAGAATCAAAGGAGATAAAATTGGAATATATTCAAACAGATAAGCAATTGGCAGACATACTGACTAAGCCTCTAGATGCAAACCGGTTTGAGATTCTCAGATCTGCTCTGGGGATCTACAGGATTTATCAGTAAGGCAGAACAGTAGCATAGAAGGAGAGTGTATGATGTTCTCAATCTCGAGTCAAAATTACATCTTTGACTTCCTTTTTTATCTCTCTTCTATTTTTGTTAACATAATATCTTAACCTTGATTACCAAAATTAAATTGTCCCATTCAAATTTCAAATCTTCCGTTTCATCCCTAAAAAGGAGTTATACCGTTGCGTCAATCACATCACAGCTGCATGCATTCTAACAGCCGCATTGAACAGTGTTCATCACCCTTGGGATTATATATTTCTTCTGATCAATATTAGTAGAAGAAGAGTTCTAAGCACTACTCTGTTCTCTGTTAATCCTCTACTGGTTCTCTGCCTAGGGTTTCCATTCTCTTCCCCAAATCTCACAAAAATGGCCGATGCAATAAGGAATATCATTATCAAGTTGGGAAGGAAAATCCACACACCAGAAAACGCAACGAAGCATGTGAAAACTCTCCTCCAACTTGCAATGAAAAAGAAGTTGAAAATGGACTCTGCTCTCCATGATGAGATCATTGTGACGGTGATTTCAAATTACCCTGAGTTCTATACAGACTGGTCGGATGATGATACAAGCGATCTTCTGATGATGGCCTCAGAAGCAAGTGACGATGATAGCCCTGCCTCCATTGCTGAACCTGAAGATGGAAACCGAGCTGGGGCTTTCCTCCAGTATTTTGCCTAAAGAGCTCTGGAATCGGAAGAAGTCTCGCGTCAAATGGCAGAGGCCCGTTCTCTCTACCTTCAAGCTGCACAGGACGAAGCCAAACATCGTCTTGAGATTCTACGAAACAGGTTCAATACTTCTGAAACCCCTATCGAAATTTCTCCTGATAAGCCTGCTGATTTACTTTCTGATGATATTGAGTCTGCTCTGGCCGTTACAAAACCTGATACTGAACTGAATAAGCCCGCAAAAGTTGTTCTTGACAGTGAGTCGGAGGAAAAAGGTCAAAAATCTGATAAGGTAGATAATTTGAGTCTAGTTGTTTATTCTGCTGATATTGTGCACTCTACGCTTTTTGCTGGTCCTGTGTCTGATGTTATTAAGTCCACAAATGAGGTTTGCCAAGTTGATAGTCACATAAGGTATCCGCTGAGATTGAAGCTGAAAATCTATAAGCCCGCGTCCTTCTGATTCGATTGATGGTGTTCCTGTCTATACATCCACTACTTTGGCTGAGAGTCTTGATCACATTCGACACTTTGCGGGTTTACCCTCTTCCTCTGTGCCTAAACCATACAGAGTTATTCCTCCTGTTGATCCTTCTGGGCCGATAGATAGTGATGATGAGAAAATCCTAGATGAAGTATACGGTCCTCATGCCCCATCCTCTGGTCCCATTAGGCCCCTTACAGTGGAAGAGACAGCACATCCGGATTCCACTACCTTAAGAATTAGAGAAGTCTCCAAACTTCTTGGATCTTCATCTACTCTTGTGTCTGAGACAAGCAACTCAGTTTCTCCTAACCTTACTGATCATTCTCCTGCTAGAGAAACAAGGAAATCCAAACGCAAAGGTAACCCAGAAAGAGTAGCTTTGGAAACTGGTGATGATAATATTGAGACTGTTCAACCAGAGAAAAGACGAAGATCAGCCGAGTCAGTGCAGGCTGTGAGTGACCCACTAGTCCAGCAAGTGTTTAAAACCTTGAGGTTGTCAGTCAAGACTAAGGCTCCTGCTACTGTTTCAACCATTGCTACCAAGAAAATGAAAGCCACAACCCGGTCAAGAGGAAGGAGTGTCGCCCCTGATGTACATGCTGCGTCTGACAGCACGACACCTCCATTTACAAGCCACAGTTTGTTTCTGCAACAGCTCAAGGAAAGTGGTCCAGCCACTATGGTGAGACGGGAGCTTATTGTTTAGAGATCAGTTGATGAGAATCAATTAAATTCTGTCTGTGATATTTTACCCCTGTTGAGTGAGGTTGGCCTTCTGAAGACTGTAAATTCAATTTGTCCCTACTCGAAGCTGTTGACCTACGAGTTTTATTGCAATCTGAATGAAGAAATTGACAACCTTACGGGAACACGGTGCCAGCAGATTTTCATCAGAGGAAAGTGGTATGTATTCGGCCCATACATGATTAATGACTACTATGGCTTGAAGGTTGTTGACGAAGAAGAAATTACAGACTAGGATTTGGTTGCTAGAACTCTCACTGGTGGTCAGACTCCAGCATGGCCTACAGGTGATCCTGACACCATGTCAAGCTCAGTGTTTACCTCTAAGTATGTTATCCTGCACCGTATTGCGCTGCACAATTAGCTCCCTTCTGCACACTTTCATACTATAGGGAAGCAACTAGCTGCTCTTCTGTTCAGAATCGGCACCAAGATGTCAATTGATCTGGGAAGATGGATCTTCTATCACATTCTCACCCTGATTCATCCAAGAGAACAAAAGGTAAGACTGCCTTATCCCAATCTCATCTTTGGCATTCTGACGTCACAGCGCCTGGTACCAATGCCAAGTGAGATTATTAATCCATCTCTGCTCTATACTGTTGATCTGCGACTTTTGATTGGCAAGCATATCCGGGATGTTACACCAGTTCATGATCCTCCATCATCTGAAGCTGACACTACTGTTCAGGACTCGCCACATGCTAGAGATGTGCAGTTATCCCTACGTCTGAAGGCTCGAGTGTCTGAGCTAGAGACCGTGAATAGCATTATCACGAATCAGCTTAATGCAGCCCGTACTGAACTTGCGACTGTTTTGCTCCGATTGAGCTTGACTGAGTCTGCTGCTGCTGAGAATGTGAAGTCAGAAAGTGAAGGTCCCTCGAATGCTTAATGATTCCTTTGTCTATCTTTGGCAAAAAGGGGGAGTGCCTAAACTCAGGGGGAGTTTTTGTTGTTAGTATCTTCTGGCCCTGTCTGGGCGTGTTTTTGTGATGGCCCCATTGTGAAGAATATTACCTATTTTCGTCTAGCACGGCTTGTGTGCTGTTATTTTTAAGGGTTGTATGTCGGACTTTATTCCCTTTATGCGACAGTTGTTCTCTTTTATATCTTTAGCTAAATGTTTGGTTCTTAGTCGAGTTGTTTTGCCAAATAATAGCCAAAGGGGGAGTTTGTTAGTGTTTTATTTGTTTAAAAACCCCAACATATAATTGGCAATATTATTATGGCAAATTAAGATATGGTTTAGCTTGGTGTCTATTTTCTCTTAAAGAAGACTGATTGATCAGGTTCATAAACAGACGCATGACACTGAAGATCTGATAAAGGAAGATATTTCCAAAAATGCTTAACGCGATTTGAGAAGACAATTTTGGAAATAATATCAGCGGATCTGTTTTGAAAGGTATGGACCGATTCTTAAAGATTGCATTCTTCACAAATAGTCCTACCATCTACAATCAAAGATATTTTTCGAAAGTGTTCTTCCAAGGAAGTATAAGTATCCTCTTTCGGTCAAGAATTAGGGTTACAAGTTTAAGAAGGCAAAAACACTCCATGCTACACAGAAACATACATCTTTGATTATCATGTCTCTTCTCAAGATAATGAGTTCTTGGTGATTATGAAGAAGAACTTGAGAAGAACCAACGTTGCTTAATCGAAAGGACGCGAAGATCACTCAGTTGTGGGAACAACATGGGACTGCGTCATTGAAGCGGACTGCATCAGAGTTAGCTCTCCAATTGACGGGATTTCATTGTACTTCTGCATGCGTGGCTCTCCAACTTCAACAATCCACTAAACCTTTGTAGACTGGGTACGTACCTTGTGTGGGGCACTTGGGTGAGATTATATTTTCTCTACCTTTGTACATTGGATTATGAGTTAGTGGATTGGACGCCTCGGTGATCGTCCCCCAGATGTAGATACACACTGTATCGAACTGGGTAAACATCGTATGTGTTGTTTTATTATCTGCTCTAGTTTTCCTCCATAAACTAATCCGCAATCTAACTAACGGTCTGACTATTCACGTCTCTGAATCAGTCAGTCCAGTATACCAGTCGATTATCTCTAATAATAATCTTAATCTGAGGAAATGCAAAATTATAACAACAACAACAACAACAACAACAACAACAACAACAACAATAATAATAATAATAATAATAATAATAATAATAATAATAATAATAATAATAATAATAATAATAGTAATAATAATAATAATAATAATATATTTTGTACAAGGGCATTTATGTCTTTTAAACATATATTCCTTTTATATTCTTTAACCAACCAAACGTTGGAATACAATTCCAAAAGTTTATTCCTTCAGCGAACCAAACAACAGAATACAATTCTTATTCTATTCCTTACCTATTCTATTCCCTATGGAATAGCATTCATATTCCCTCCAAATTGGTTCTGTGAACCAAACGGGCCTCAAAAGCGGTGGTCGAATGGGTAGAGTATGAATTGTGTACCTTGTCACAAAAAAAAAATAAATTCTTGCCATCGTTTCTTGCATGGTTTGTAAGATAAGAGTGGTGTTTACTCAGTAGACAAAATTAGTTAGTGGCTACGGGTTTCCCTCATCATCACATCACATAAATAATAATAATAATAATAATAATAATAATAATAATAATAATAATAATAATAATAATAGTACAATACAATTCATTTTCTATTGAAATATAAATTAAATAAACATGTTAAATTTCATATTTAAAAATCTTAAATTTTCTATTTATGTTTTAATATTTAAAGCATTGCAATTTATTAAAGAAAAAAAAAATGACTTCAATTCATTTTCTATTGAAATATAAATTAAATAAACATGTTAAATTTCATATTTAAAAATCTTAAATTTTCTATTTATGTTTTAATATTTAAAGCATTGCAATTTATTAAAGAAAAAAAAAATGACTTGGATTTAGTTTTACCAATTCAGACGAAGTGAATCTTTGAAATTGTGGGGAGTGAATCATAAGATTGTCTACAGCATCCAGTGCAATGAAGAAAATGTAAAAGAAAAAGCAAAACCAAGTAACTTAACAAAAGAATTGGGAAATTAAAGTAATTAGATACCTTTTCTTCATACTTCAAATATACTCAAAGTATAACCAATAAAAATAAAAATAAAAAAGCATTATTAGTTAAACAAATGACTGGAAAGATAGAACTTGCTAGTTCCTGCTCTTTTTCTGTTTTCTTCTAAACAAAAAGCATTCTCTTTTGCAAAGGAAATCATGACATCTTGTGTTTTGCTCTCTCCTGACGGTATTATTTGATATATGCTGAATCATTTAGGGTTCGTTAGAAAATGGGAAAATGATTTTGAAGTCATTTTTGGGATTTTTTTTTTCGTATTTTGGTATTCAAAGAAAATAAAGTCAAAAGAAAAATATTTACTCAAGTTAACGGAAAAATGTCTAATTTTATGAAAAATGTCTTCTAGATTTTTAGTTGAAAGACATTTTCTAGATTCTTTATTTTCTCGTCTCTCTCTTCTCCATCATCTCTCTTCAAGCTAGTCTCAAAATTATTATTACAACCACCATCACCACCACCACTACACCACCGTACCCTATTATTATATGTGAGAAAAGAAATCAATTTTAATTAAATATATCTATTGATGCTCCTTCACATTAGAACAATGAGAATTCTATAAGAGAAAAATATAAGAATCCGAAGAAAATTAAATTTAATTAGTAAAGGAACTTCGTCACTTCTAAAATTTCGTAAAGAGCTCCATCTTGAAGAGATCCATACTCAAGGGGGTCGGAAACCCCTAATAAGTTTATAGGTGCACCAAATAATCATAATGCTTGTGATGAGGAATGAATAGATATAAATATATTTGGAAAATGACAAGAATCTAGTTGAATTAGAAATTGTCATGAATATGAGAGTAATTTATAATAAAAATATAACAGTTGTCGACAACACACACATTTGCCTTTGCCTTTGCAATTGCTCATGTTATATGATAATCTGGACCCAGAACTTGAAACAATAGGGGAGCGCTAGAAGCATGAGCCATAGATATTCCAAATAGAAAAGAACAATTCAAATATAGCTTAGCTCACTAAGAAGAAATATATTATCTTTATAACATGTATACCAAAAAATATTATCCCTACGGGTTACAAATGGGTGTTCATATGATAGAGAAATGAGCATATATAATTAGGTGATGTGACATAAAAATAGATTATGAACATTAAAGGATGATTTTCCACTTTTTCCCAATATAAAAAGCACGCCAAAAAGCTAAGTTTTACGGAGCTCAAGTTAGACAACGGTTGGAAAATCTAATATGGACAACCTAACACACAAAACCATTAGTCATTACACATTGGATAAATACTACCCGTTTTGAATTTATTTTTGTCCAACGAAAGAGGTGTTGGTCGTTTTCATAAATTTTACAGGATCAGAGAAGAGTGGAGTAGACTCAGTTAGTCGAATCACTATAAAAGTTCTCTATCTCTCTTTTACTTTACCATATTTACTTTCGCGTTTACATTTACAAATCTCAAAATCTTAACAAGACAAAAATGTGCCATAAAATATTTAAAAGGGTATAACCTAGTTCCGCTGTATACTCTAACTTAAATTTTGACCAAGTAATTTGAAATACAACATCACTCTTCTTGGAGTAGTGACCAACTCTTAATTAATTTCCTAAGCTTTGCACCTAGAAAAGAAATTCAATATCACAACTCTATTCACCCGTCCTCTAGACTTGGTTACATACCATTCAGGAACAACACACACACATACACAAACATAGACACAGACACATACACACACACACACACACACACACACACACACACACACACACACAGGGGTAGGATCAAATGATCAGGCGAGAACATGGTCCTTCGGTAAAAAGTAAGGACTGATCCTAGCCACCCATCAAGAATTATCAATGGTTGAAGATTTTATAAAAATAAAAATAAAAAATACAGGGGTTAATTTTATAATTATTGAAAATTTTTAAAATTTTAATATTTATAAAAAGAACATCGCCCTTTTCTCTTATTTTCTAGCAACCCTCAATCGTTGATCTATCTAAATGGATGGATTAGATCAGCCTTCACTTTTTACGTGGGAGCATCTTCTCACCTGGATCTTCCCCTATATATGCGCATGTTTGTATGTGTGTCTATACTAAAGAGAGAGGGGTTAAGTGAAAACAATGCATTTTGTAAAATCTAGACTCGTACTAACCACCAACCCGAACCTATACCGTATCCTTTCATCATTTCCGTCCCAAAATCTCCATAAAATAATAATCTTTTCGTAGGATTATTATTATTGAATTTTACCAACGTTATATCCAAAACTACTAGTTCTGCAACTTGCACTACTAATTCACGTTCAGTATTGTTAATAATTTTAGTTTTTTAAGTTAATAATTATAGCAATATGTAGTGACAAATGGTTGGTTGTTGGGAAGATAATATAATGTTATTGTTGTTGGCAAATGGTTGACCTCAATTATGGCAATCCTACCAAGCTGATCAAACAGTTAGCTTGGTAATCATAAAATTTCTAAGTTCAACTTAGTATGAGAATTATCTATTGGTCTTCTTTATTTGAATAAGTCAACTCAAAGTCACAAGACGGTTTCACCCAGAGTGTACCTTGGAACACAATTCAAGAACTAAATAATGCTATATATGATTGTTGAGGCTATCATGGGAGAAAAACAATAGCTATACTTTTACATTATTGTCCCTTTAATATATTAATTATTACAAACTGACATTAGATTTTAACAACTAATTACCTTGTACTTAGATGACACCTTTGTGGTTCTCTTTCAGGGAAGATCATAGAATTGTTACACAATGGATTAAGGTTAGTTCACCTTTCATTATGAATTCTGGTTCAAAAATTATGTCTTTAGTTAATAAATTATGTGTTTGTAAATAAATTAAAGACATAATATATTAATTGCGGGTGCATTACTTTAATTTTCTCCAGCAATAATTGAAATATTAAGTTGGGAGGCACCATTTTAAACTTAATAGCAACTTCCAATATTTTATTTTATGCTGCACATTTTGATGGCCTCTGCCACTTGCACTACTAATTCAAATTTATAGGAATACTAGTTTTTTGCGCGCATTGCGTGATTGGAATAATGCTCAATGTTTTTTTTTTAAAATAAGTATTTTAAAGTATATTAAAGCAAGATTATATTGGAATGGTTCATGCATAAATAATTGAATGTTGAAATTTGCGTATTTAAATAGGTAATTCTAAGTTTACAAATGCAAGATAATATAGTCAAGATTGATTATAATTGTCAATAAAATAACTGTATAGGTATGGTTGAAACCAAATACAGGAAATAAGGGAGAGAAAATAAAAATTAGGGCAAAAAATATTAAATATATACTAATATTGAAGAGCTAACGGTTGATTACCAAACAAAGACATTGCGAGATAGTTTCTCACTTCAATTTGTTGTGTGATTTGAATACTCTTTTTGTCAATAAATTTTCCAAGTAGTTAATATGATTGGCTTATATATATATATATATATATATATATATATATATATATATATATATATATATATATATATATATATGTATATATATATATATATATATTAAAACAATTATTATTACTATTATTATTATTATTATTATTATTATTATTATTATTATTATTATTATTATTATTATTATTATTATTATTATTATTATGTCATTTTACATGTTAATCTAAACAACTAATGTTTTCAAATATCTTTTTACCAACCGAAATTTACTACTCAAATCCGCTAATATAATCCGCTAACGCTAACCGCTAACGGCTGATTGTCAAACAAGGACATTGCGAGGTAGTTCTCATTTCAATTTGTTGTATGATTTGAATACTCTCTTTGTCAACAAATCCCTCAAGTAGTTAATATGATTAGCTTTATTAATTGTATATATATTTTTAATTTTTTCATGGTATTAATAAAATACTTGGTAAATAAATATTAAACATTATTTTGTATTATAACTTTGATATTTAATTAAAAAATAGTGCACAAAAAACATAATAGATAATGTATTGAATATAATCAATTGATGAATTTGAATGTAAAGAATTTTAACATTGGAGAAAAATAAAGACAATACAACTAATAAAATTATTTCTCCTAATTAATTTATTGATAATGAATAATTATTTTTTAACAAAGACATTGTAGGGACAATATAGCGAATATAATCAATTGATGAATCTGAATTTAAAGAATTTTATATTGGAGAAAAATAAAGACAATATAACTAATGGAATTATTTCTCTTATTTAATTTATTGATAATGAATAATTTTTTTAATAAAGACATTGTAGACACATAATTCTAAATTAAAGAAATGCATATCTATTATTTTTTTTTGTAGCTACTAAATTATTATTATTTTATTTAATTTAATAAGAGTAAAATAAAGTACTAATTATGCCAACTTTGATTGGGATGAGGTTCAAACCTAAGATCTTACTTATTGAAATCAATGAGTAAGTTAACGGTGAACTAACAGAAATTAACGGAAAATATAATATTTAACGGAAAAGTTAACGGATAGTCATATTCATTAAGAATAAATTAGGAAATCTAAAGGAAAAATTAAAATCTGATCAATCTGAGCCATTCTTTTGATTAAAAAATTTGACAGTCATTTTTTCTACCCATTATAGGTCTAACTCTCTTAGGCTCTTAAACAAAATGCTCGGCAGCTACGTTACGTACGTTGGGATGAAATTGGAATGAAAGGAATAAAGGTCAAATTGACCATTGAACGTACGCGAAAGTGCAATTAGGTCACCGAACAAAAAAAAATAAAAAAATAAAAAACAATTACATCAGTCAACAAGTTAAATGTGTGTAATTTCACCTACCAGCCAATTTTCTCCCCTACCTCTGGTTACCTATTTACGTGGAGGTTGAGTTTATTGGCTTTTTTTTCCGTATTTTCTTTTCTTCCATTCCTTTTCTTCAAAGATTAGCAAGTAGCTGCAGAAGAAGGGAATGATGCCTAGCTATTGGCATTAGTGTTTGGTAAAATAGTTAGCATATCAATCAATTTTGACTTATTTGACCATTATTAACTATTTGACTTAGTTAAACAATCAATATGAATTTTTGATTAATTAGGTTTTTGTAAAAACTTATTGTTCCAAAATGCTACAATTTAAAAAGCTGTTTAAACTAACTTTTTCGATAAGCTTTTTTAGTAATTAGCCAACAACGTAACTAACAGCTAATTTACCAAACACTTTTCTACAATTAGCTAATGTTATCAACTAGTCAAACCCACTAACTCAATCAACTAACAAACACTCCCTTTGATCTTATCACTAGACTTCAATTCACATCACTTGGAGCCCCATTTTCAACTGAATCAGCAGCTGGTTTACTGAGCTACTCCACCTTAATTGATGTAGAAGAAGATGACCCTGATTTGTGCATTCACTTTAAATCCATCATTAACTCCCTGAGACATAGCTAAGAATGTGCACTTTTGACATGACTTGGACAAAAATGTGTTGATTAAAAACCCTAGACTAAAATATGTAAAGTACCAATGTCATTACCTTCTTTTCAAAACCCTATTTGAAAAGAAGGTAATAAAACTTCTTTTATTCTTCTTGCTTTGACCGTCCAAGCCTCACAAAAGAAGGGAATTACTTTGCCTTCTTTTCACTTTGTTTAATTAAAAAGTTCATTATTGCCTTCTTTACTAATATATTAATTATTTAGAATTGCAAATACCATTAATTTGTTTAATATATGTGATTATATGATCTTCAAAGCAATTAAAGAATTGATAATGCTCTTCCTAACTGCAATTTTCGGTTGTTTTTGATTTGGCTACGAAGAAGAAGCAATGATATGGTGAAAGAAGGATATGTGCATTTTTCATCTTCTACCTCCAGTATTTATGCTAGAAGAAGGAGAAAATATTTTGAGGAAAAATTAAATAAAGAGAGAAGAGGTAGTTGGAACAACCTCTTCTTTCTCTCAACGTGCGTAAATCTCAAAAAAAAAAAAAAAAAAAGTATTTCTCTCTCCTCCCACCTGCGCATTCAATGAGGAGAGAGAAGGCAGTTTTGTTTTTTTTTTTTTTTTTGGTATAAGAAGGTAACTTAATTGGTTACCTTCTTCTTAAAAACCCTAATGAGAAGAAGGTAATCAGCTTAGTACTTTACATATTTTTATTCACCTTTTTATTTCTACACATTTTTTTCTTTTGCTTTTCAAATCTGCACTAAAAAGTCAATCACCCCTCCTATCCAAGTGTATTGCCAAATTAAAGTTGGGATTCTCAATATATATAGGCTCCTGAATTCTCACCAGCCGCTGTGCATAGGACTCTGACCGGTCTTTCCTTTCTCTTACTATTATCCTCCCAGCAACAGATAAATCACAATCAAACCACGTATGCTAGAGACCACCTCCATATGTTTGTACACCAACTTTTAGATAACCACCTTTGTAGTCGGCTTTAGTTTCCATCGTTCGAAGCTACAATGCTATTTGGGATCCCAAGATCAAAATAATTCCCTCTCCGGCGAGGGAATGATTCTTTTTCCCTAGCATTCACTTCATCACTAAAACCCTGGACAAGAGTTATATATAGACTATAAATAAATTTATGGACATTCAATTCTTTACTAAATTAAATACACGTACCAAGACGCGGATGGTGCTTTCGTGGCGGCCAAGAAAGGCCCTCTACCATTGTGTCAGGGACCTTTTATGGCGGAAGCCTATGCGTGTAACACTACTGGAAATTATGGAATTTTCGACCACCTGAAAGTGATCTTAAATCAAGTTGTACGGTGGATTAATGTGCGTGAGGTTTATACTTAATGTGCGTGAGTGTTATGCTTAATGTGCCTGAGATTTGTACTGCGTAATGTTAATGTGCCTAAGTATTGTGATTAATATGCGTAAGATTTGTGCTTAATGTGCGTGAGTAGTTCAGAATTACGAGCTCAGAAGGAAGAAGAACAGAAAACTCACGCACATTAACGTCCAAGCTTCTTATTACTTCTTCCTTTAATTTGGCCATGGATTCTGGATTATCAGCTACTTTCAGTGCAGTTGAATGTTTATATAGATGACGCACGCACAGCAAAATTTGCACAGCAACTAAGTGTGGATTTCTGTTGTATTATTCCCATAATTCTTAACCACCATAGCCCGCCTTCGCATCATCATCATCAGGGAGGGGACAATGACTACTGGGGATGGGGAAAAGCTGACATTCATATTTTCTGCTGCATTTTACACATTCACGCACATTAAGTACAAATCTCACGCACATTAAGCGCAACACTCACGCACATTGAGTACAAATCTCACGCACATTAATCAACAGCACAATCGCACGGGAAGCATTCAACCGCACGGGAACCTTTCACTATATATATATATATATATATATATATATATATATATATATATATATATATATATATATATATATATATATATATATATATATATATATATATATATATATATATATATATAAGCGCACTCGGGTAAGAATTACTGTCCAGGAGAGAACTAGGAATTAATTTGAGTCATCTTTTGAGAAAGATCTAACGAATCATAAGTAATTTTTTAAAAAAATGCAATGAACGGAAACGTTCCCAATGTCACGAGCAGCCAAACATCATTGCTTAATAATTAAACCAAGATGCGAAAATAAATAAATAAGCATACAATTACCTCTCAAGATTAAACTATTCTTAAATAAATAAATAAGGTATTATATATATGCTAATAAATTCACTCATTTACATAATACAATGAATAATTTTAATTACAAGAGTAAATTACAAATATCTCCTTAAAACATTCGGACTAAATATCTAGCAAATAATGAGAGAAAATTTGTTTTTCTCCCACAGTTCCATGATATTTTGGTCATATATATATATATATATATATATATATATATATATATATATATGAGTCATTCATCAGAAATTTTAAACTAATGTTATGTGTATTCTCTGGAGTTCAATCATTCATTCACTGAAATTCAATGCATCATTGATAGAGAACAATTAAAATTCAATCACTCATATATTGCCCTGAATATAATGAGAAAACTGTTGAGTATATAATATATAAACATAAATGTGCAATTCAACAATTAGCTTATAATTAGACTTTTAGTTAAGATGGAGTACATGCTTTAATTTGGTATCAGAGCCAACCTCATATCAAAGGTCATGCATGGGTAGGGATGTCAAATGGGCTAGCCCACTGGGTTTTGGGCTAGCCTTACAGGGTTGGTGGACTTGTTGGTTTGGACTAAATGGTTTTTTATTTTTTATTTTTGAGTTGGGTTGGCCCTAACCCTAAACAACGGGTTGTTGGGCTAATCCAACGGGCTAAATCAATAAACAAAATTTTTATTACAAATAGAGTAGGTTCATAACTATATATATATATATATATATATATATATATATATATATATATATATATATATAGTGTGTGTGTGTGTACAGTGTGTATATATATATACTGTGTATATATAGTGTGTGTGTGTGTGACTGTGTACAGTGTGTGTGTGTGTGTGTGTGTGTATATATATATATATATATATATATATATATATATATATATATATATATATATATATAGTGTGTGTGTGTGTACAGTGTGTATATATATATATATATATAGTGTGTGTGTGTAGTGTGTGTACAGTGTGTGTGTGTGTATATATATAAATATAGTGTGTGTGTGCAGTGTGTGTACAGTGTGTGTGTGTATATATAAATATAGTGTGTCTGTGTACAGTGTGTGTGTGTATATATATATATAGTGTGTCTGTGTGTGTATATATATATAGTGTGTATGTATAGCGTGTGTGTAGTGTATTTTTTTTTTAATGTTAGTGGCTCTATTACATTGTAGTATCTGTTCATATACTTTCTCAACCTACTGAAACACAAAGAACCAATAACGCCTCCACTGAGGCTCAAACTCACAACCTTCCAAATGAAAGTCCAACCCGGGTACCATTAGACCACATAGTCTTGGTTAATGTGTGTAGTGTATAAAAGTACATTATTTTATATATACTATCAAATAATGTATCTTCAATACACAAATAATGTACATTTATTATATTAAAAATGTACCCTAATAATGATTGGATATTACACGGGCCAGCTCAACAATCCATGAGCTGGCCCAACTCAATCCAATAACCCGATAGGGCCAACCCAATGAGCTTACATTTTTATTGGATTGATCTTTTTGGATTTTAGCCCTGCAATTTTTAGGGCTTATTGGGCCAGCCCATTGGTTCAGGGCTAAATTGACATCCCTATGCATGGGTTTGAATCTCCGCGCCACACGATAAAAAAGAGACTATAATTCACGTGTTGCTTGGAGCTTATCAAAAAGTAATCGGGCCCGCACACATATATATCCGACTATCAGCTTAGCCTTTTTGTTGAGATGGAGCACATGCTTCAATTATGCTTTATAAGATTCCTCTTCTCCGTTTTAGTTGAGATGGGGCAGATGCTTCAATTATGCTTTATAAGATTCCTCTGTTCCCTTTTAGTTGAGATGAAACACATATTTCAATTATGTTTTATAAGATTCCTCTGCTCCCTTTTATTTGAAATGGAGCACATGTTTAATTATGCTTTATAAGATTCCTCTGCTCTGTTTTAGTTGAGATGAAGTACATGCTTCAATTATGCTTCATAAGATTCCTCTGCTCTCTTCTCCTCTGCATAGGCAAAACAAACTGTTTGTTAATCTTGAATCAATAATAATCTATCCAAACCAAATTGTTAGTCTTTTTCACTTCTATACAAATATTAAGAGAATAATAATAATAATAATAATAATAATAATAATAATAATAATAATAATAATAATAATAATAATAATTATTATTATTATTATTATTATTATTATTATTATTATTATTATTATTATTATTATTATTATTATTATTATTATATTTGCTGAATTGTAAATGATTCAAAATTAAAGTAAATTAATAAGAGTATTGTATATTTGTATATATATGTGTGGGCAAGTGCATAACAATTAATATGTCATTCTATATTTCTATGCATTGAAATAACATACCTAGTAGTGGGTTGCAAGCGGTGATTATGTCTTTCACTTTCGCAGTTAAACTGGATAGTTCCTTTATTAGCTGATTTTGTGGCCTGAAATTAACCGTCAATCTTTTAACCACAATAACTCAGTGATTATTATGTGCTTATAGTAATAAATAAGTCTAAACAGCTAAGTAGAAAATAGTTTCAACAAATGAAGAGTCTTAGCATACTTGATTCCCATCATAAGAAGGTGGCCGGGCAAAATGTGTTGCATAAAGAACGTAACACTTCTTGCAATCCAGTAGTTTGTAATAGGTAACGTTGAATTTTGTAGCGCAGAGGAATACGATAGTTGATTGTTGTGATCAACGATACATTTGGCGAGATCTAAGATGGATTTGATGGAGTCGTCAACTTGTTTTCGATTATCAAAGGATAGTACTATGTTTACACTTCGCTTGAGAAGTGCCAATCCTTTCACGTTGGATTCTCCATGGATAATGGCGAAAGAAGCAAGCATCATTGTTAGCTTGGCTTCCCATGAATATGTGGACAGCGTGCTTAATAGACAGATTACGGTTGAGTGTAGACCTTGCTTGCTCAAACATTTCAATACTATCTAAAAATGAAATTATCAAAATTAAAGAAAGTGACAAAAAAGATCAGGTTGGCTTCATTTTACATAAACTTGTGAAGTAGAAAGTCCTCCAACAAAATACTATGACTGGGCTATTGTTGGGCGAAGGCCAGTAAGGGCCAAGTCTAGCACCATGTGGCTAGGGGATTGTTGGGTGGATGCTGGTAAAACGTCAAGTCCAATATCTTGGCTCTCAAAAATGTGTAGCGGTATAAAAAAAAAAAAAAATAAAGCTTCGCTACTAGCTTTAGCATTTGGCCTATTGGTAAGCGTTTGATCCTAGCAGCTATATACTATAAAATTGTGGACACGTACATAATATATATAATGAGTAGGTTAAGTTATCTAACCTTTTTGAGGATGAAAATATTATCCGCAATAGGATGCAAAAAATTGACATTGAAATCTCTGCCATCAAGGCCGTGTGCTTCTACCCAAGCATTCTCAATTTTAACACTTTCATCAATGTGTATAGTTGGTAGCTGCCTCTGAAGTTCTGAGAACATCATTGCTAGATTAATTTGTGAATTGTGACAGAAAGGGGGTTTAAGTTACGTTGTACATTGTACAAGTACGAGGATGCCTATAATCCATTTCCTTTATATAGCATATCAAATTGAATAAAGAAGGAATAAATTCCTTGCTTCATGAATGTCTAAAGTTGTATATTAATTTGCCTGCTGCTTTAATTTGTAGTCATCTCCTTTATATAAAGTATATATGAAATTGAATATAATAAATTAGGAATTGAAGAAATATATAGCTTCCTTGCTTCATACGGAACTTATACATACATACATTAGAGTTTATCGCATTTTTTGGTCCCACGACTATAGTGTCATTATCCGGACTAGCTGATCCACAACTTTCAAACATTGCAATCTCGGTTCATGACTATTGTTTTTGTTTTTTTTGTTTTTGTTTTTTTTTTTTTTTGCAAAAAAATAGTCCTTCCAGCCCATTTTTTGTCTGACAAAAATGGCCGGAAGGACTTTTTTTTGCAAAATAATAATAATAATAATAATAATAATAATAATAATAATAATAATAATAATAATCGTGGACCGAGATTGCAATGTTTGAAAGTCATGATCAATCTTGATAATGCCACTATAGTCGTGGGACCAAAAGTGCGATAAACTCCATACATTATATAAAGAGTTCGACTCGGTGCATCCTCTATAATGTTTAAACTGTTGATCTTATAGTTGCATTGCTATTATGCGTACCAATTGTATGAAACTATTTGGTTAAATTACAACGCAATAACCTTAAAAGGGATGGTCAAATGGCTATAGTATGATTTTTGTACATTGTCACAAAAAAAAATAAAAAAATAAAAAAATAAATCAGTTCTTGCCATCGTCTCTTGCACGGTTTGTAAGATAAGAGTGGTGTTTACTCACTACACAAAATTAGTTAGTGGCTATGGGTTTCCCTCATCATCACAAAAAAAAATAAAATAAATAAATAAATAATAATAATAATAATAATAATAATAATAATAATAATAATAATAATAATAATAATAATCGTGGACCGAGATTGCAAGGTTTGAAAGTTGTGGATCAATCTTGATAATGCCACTATAGTCATGGGACCAAAAGTGCGATAAACCCCATACATTATATATAGAATTCGACTCGGTGCATCCTCTGTAATGTTTAAACTGTTGATCTTATAGTTGCATTGCTATTATGCGTACCAATTGTATGAAACTATTTGGTTAAATTACAATGCAATAACCTTAAAAGGGGTAGTCAAATGACTATAGTATGATTTTTGTACATTGTCACACAAAAAAAAAAAAAAAAAAAAAAAAAAAAATTAGTTCTTGCCATCGTCTCTTGCACGGTTTGTAAGATAAGAGTGGTGTTTACTCAGTACACAAAATTAGTTAGTGGCTACGGATTTCCCTCATCATCACATAAATAATAATAATAATAATAATAATAATAATAATAATAATAATAATAATAATAATAATAATAATAATAATAATAATACAATACAATTCATTTTCTATTGAAATAGAAATTAAATAAACATGTTAAATTTCATATTTAAAAATCTTTGATTTTCTATTTATGTTCTAATATTTAAAGCATTGCAATTTATTAAAGAAAAAAAATGACTTGGACTTAGTTTTACCAAGACGAAGTGAATCTTTGAAATTGTGGGGAGTGAATCATAAGATTGTCTACAGCATCCAGTGCAATGAAGAAAAAGTAAAAGTAAAAGCAAAACCAAGTAACTTAACAAAAGAATTGGGAAATTAAAGTAATTAGAAACCTTTTCTTCATACTTCAAATATACTCAAAGTATAACCAATAATATTAAAAAAAAAAAAAAAAAAAAAAAAAAAAAAAAAAAAAAAAAAAAAGCATTATTAGTTAAACAAATGACTGGAAAGATAGAACTCGCTAGTTCCTGCTCTTTTTCTGTTTTCTTCTAAACAAAAAGCATTCTCTTTTGCAAAGGAAATCATGCCATCTTGTCTTTTGGTCTCTCCTGACGGTATTATTTGATATATGCTGAGTCATTTAGGATTCGTTAGAAAATCGGAAAATGATTTTGAACTCATTTTTGGATTTTTTTTTTCTATTTTGGTATTCAAATAAAATAAAGTCAAAAGAAAAATATTTATTCAAGTTTACGAAAAATGTCTAATTTTGTGAAAACATGTCTTCTAGATTTTTAGTCGAAAGACATTTTCAAGATTCTTTATTTTCTTGTCTCTCTTCTCCATCATGGCTAGTCTCAAAATTATTATTAGAACCACCATCACCATCACCACCACCACACCACCCTATTATTATTATGTGAGAAAAGAAATCAATTTAAATTAAATATATATGTAATGCTCCTTGACATTAGAAGAGTGAGAATTCTATTAGAGAAAAATATAAAAATTCGAGGAAAATTAAATTTAATTAGTAAAGAAACTTCGTCACTTCTAAAATTTCGTAAAGAATTCCATCTTAAAGACATCCATACTCAAGGGGGTCAAAATAAGTTTATAGGTGCACCAAATAATCATAATGCTTATGATGAGGAATGAATAGATCTAAATATATTTGGAAAATGATAAGAATCTAGTTTGTAAGTGTAAAAAATGTTATACACTAAAACCTTTTTAGTTGGCATTATTAGTTGACATATCTAGTGGTTGTCATTATCTGGATCTAGTCCAGGTTATGGATCAGTACAAGCTGGCTGGATCACAATCAGGATGCACTCCAGGAAGAGAGAAACTCATTCAAATGACTTGTTAGTTTCAGACCCTATTTCTATGACTTTCTAAATCATGTGGTGCAGCTTCTCTTGAGGATTTGGTTGCTGCACAATTTCATACAAGAGAGTTCTAAATTATTTCTATAAATGGCTCTCTCGGGTTCCCTTCCAACTAGCGAATTAAAGAGCTTAATCTCTATGATTTATTACTCAAATCATCCTTTGGTTATCTTGATTATATTATCAGTTTTTATTGAAGGTGTTGAAGACATCTTGGCAAGCTTTTTTACTGAAGTTGTTAGCATGCACGTCCAGTTCAATAGGATGATGTAAGATACGCTGGAGTAGCTAGTAGTGTACCGTAGTGTGTATTGTGCTCCCCCATTTGTACTCCTTATTTGATCATTTAGTGGATGGGGCTGACGTGAGTTGCCCCGCAGACGTAGGAGTGTGGCTCCGAACTACGTGAACATTTCCTAGTGTCTGGTTCCCTTATCTTTCATTATCTTTTTATTGTGGTTTTGGCGCAGTTTTTGTATCTTATCCAGAGTTAACAATTGATTTTAAAATTTAATAGAAACCACTTAGGTTTTGCTTGCATTCAAGATCCATGATCTTTTTCATAGTTGAATTAGAAATTGTCATGAATATGAGAGTAATTTATAATAAAAATATAACAGTTGTCGACAACACGCACATTTGCCTTTGCCTTTGCAATTGCTCATGTTATATGATAATCTGGACCTAGAACTTGAAATAGTAGTGGAGCGCTAGAAGCATGCGCCTTAGCTATTCAAAATAGAAAAGAACAATTAAGACATAGCTTAGCTCACTAAGAAGAAATATATTATCTTTATAACATATACACCAAAAAATATTATCCCTACGGGTTACACATGGGTGTTCATATGATAGAGAAATGAGCATATATTATTAGGTGATGTGACATAAAAAGAGATTATGAACATTAATCGAGGATGATTTTCCACTTTTTCCCAAGATAAAAAGCACGCCAAAAAGCCAAGTTTTGAGCAACACCAAAAGAAAAAAAAAAAAATCATTAGTCATTACACATTGGATAAATACTACTCGTTTGAATTTCATTTTTGTCCAACGAAAAAATTCATACAAGTCTATAAATACATCATTTCAAATTGAAAGAGGTGTTGGTCGTTTTCATAAGTTATACAAGAGATAAAAAAGAATTGAAGTGTTACAGGATCAGAGAAGAGTGGAGTAGACTCAGTTAGTCGAACCACTATAAAAGTTCTCTATCTCTCTTTTACATTACCATATTTACTTTCGCGTTTACATTTACAAATCTCTAAATCTTAACAAGACAAGATCAGAACGTGTCATAAAATAGAGCAAATATCAATTTTGGTCCCATGAGTATTAGCAAAATGACAGTTTTAGTCCACAAGTTTAATTTCTACCAATTTTCATCCACTTGTTTTAGTACCAATTTTCATCCACGATTATTGTTTTAGTGCCAAAATTCATCACACTGGTCACCCATCCGTTTCAGATATGCCGAAATATGAAATTATTAAGGGTATTTCCTTCATTTTCAAATTAAGATCTCAATTTGAGCATGAATAAAGGAATTTAAGCCCTAAGATCGATCCCAATTCACAGTTTTCTTCCTCAAATTAAGGTTGGATGAAGGGGATAACTGCGAATTGAGATCGATTTTAGGGCTTAAATCTCATTATTCATGTTCTATTTAGGATCTTAAGTTGAAAAGGATGAAAATACCCTTAAAATTTTTTGATTCCGTCATGTCTTAAACGAATAAGTGACCGACATGATGAATTTTGGCACTAAAACAATAGTCGTGGATGAAAATTGGTACTGAAACAATAGTCGTGGATGAAAATTGGTAAAAATTAAACATGTGGACCAAAACTGTCATTTTGCTTATACTTGTGGAACCAAAATTAGTATTTGCCCCATAAAATATTTAAAAGGGTATAACTTAATTCCGCAGCATACTCTAACTTAATTTTTGACCAAGCAATTTGAAATACAACATCACTCTTCTTGGAGTTGTGACGAACTCTTAATTTCCTAAGCCTTGCACCTAGAAAAGAAATTCAATATCACCACTCTATTCACCCGTCCTCTAGACTTGGCTACATACCATTCAGGAACAACACACAGACACATGGGTAGGATCAAATGATCGGGTGAGAACAGGGTCCATCGATAAAAAGTAAAGACTGATCTCAGCCACCCATCAAGATTTATCAATGGTTGAGGATTATATATATATATATATATATATATATATATATATATATATATATATATATATATATATATATATATATATATATATATATATAAGGTCAATTTTATAATTATTGAAAAATTTTAAATTTTTAATATTTATAAAAAGAACCTCTCCCTTTTCTCTTATTTTCTAGCACCCCTCAATCGTTGATCTACCTAGATGGATGGATAAAATCAACCCTCAGTTTTTACGTGGGAGCATGTTCTCACCTGGATCATCCCCTATATGTGCGGATATTTGTATGTGTGTCTATAGGGGTTAAGTGAAAACAATGCATTTTGTAAAAGAGACTGTAGTCTCATTCGTCCATTTGGGATTATCAATGAGTATAAAGTAAGGAGAAAAATGTTATGGCAATTTCATAATTATTGCACACTTTGAACATGCACTAAGCAAAGCTTCATAGTGCATCCTTTGATATATGTTAAAGTGCAACCGACTCACATATATTATTATCTATACACTCTGAAACTTTCTTAGTGCATGTTCAAAGTTTGTAATAATTACAAAATTTTCATGACGTTTTCCATTAATTTAGAGTTGTTGATCATCTGAAATCAACAACTAATTTAATATTAGTCCTTTTTTTTTTCTTAATAGTGAGACTTGTTCTCACTTTAATATGCCACCATATATATGTGATCGAATGCTTGCGTGTTACGTGTAGGAATTAATCTCATTTGTCCATTGCAAAATAATAGATTGATGAAATCTATACTTGAAAAATAATGTGATGAAATTTTTATAAATATGTAGAAATTAGATTGATCATCTAGGAGAAAAATAACATAGTTTTGGAGAAAATCAACATCATTTTCGTGAAAAAACATCATTTGTTTGGTGAAAAACTATACCATTTTGGAAAATTTGCAAAAGTTTAAATCAAATCTGAAAAATACAAACCCTAAAACAAAAGGTTATGGCCGGGATCAAATTCAAGTTGTGTGACACTCACTCTTTCCTTAAAACTTTATTTGCTACCTCACAATGAGCTAGCTAGGAGTGTTGTAGCCTAAGTTTTTCAGGATAAAACAAATTTCTGATTTAAAAGTTGAGCACTCAATTCCAATAATATTAAATCCAGCAAATAAGAACAAGAAAGAACCCAAGTTCTTTTAGAGGAGGTAAAACAGAAATTTAGAGAGAATAATTTTCAAGAGACAATTAATTTCGTAGTACTACCATCGCCTCAACACTCTTCGTATGAGTGTCTTCTCATCTCAATTGAAAAAATGTGGTATGGTCCATAAAATTAGCATAACGTAGCCTAATCATTATACCATTTTTCCAACTCAAATGGATATGCTTTGGGGCTCAATTTCTCATTCACCCATTATCCATTTCGAACGTACAATATATCATTTTTTTCGTCTCACTTAGAAAAATCTAAATCTACTTTGACCCGACCCAAATCAAAAGTGAACCACACTAATATATTTGTACAACAAAATAGTCACTTAAAATATCATTTTATACTAAAATTTCCAACATAAACTATAGATTGCTGTGTCTTTTAATTTTTGAATGAGTTCTGCTGTTTTCCCCACTAGGTGGCCGGGGTTGGGTGGGGAAAAAATGATGGCATTTTTATAACTTAATCACAACAATATATAAGCATCACTACTGGAAATTATGGAATTTCCGACCACCTGAAAGTGATCTTAAATCAAATCTAAATAAAAAGTGGTCGGAAATAGCTATAAAGGTTTTTCCAGACACCAAAAGTGGTCGGAACAAGACTTTTGACATGATTTTTGATTATTTTCAGGTGATCGGAAATTGCATAATTTTCAACCGTGCATACAATTGTTCCTCAAGAGTGTAACAATTCTTAACTAAATTACTCAATATATATGTTAATATTATACACTCAATTACGTAATACAATGAATAATATTAATTACAACAATAAAAAAATAAATTACAAATATTTCCTAAACCATTCGAACTATATATCTAAAGTTCTAAACAAATAATGAGAGAGAATTTGATTTTCTCCAACATTTCCATGATTTTTTGGTCATGGGTCATTCATCATCAGAGGAGCCACAGCTTATTTCTTAAAATTATAAACTAATTTAATTTAATGTGTATTCTCACCAATCTTCCATGATTCCTTGTATCTATGAGCTTATATCTTTCCCTGAACTTAATGAGAAAACCAATCTTCTCATTACATGTTGAAGCAAGACGATTAGAAGCAGTTATCTGAATAATGTTTGAAACATGAAAAAATGCTTTTTACGATTCTTCGGATTTCTTCTCCTCTGCATAGGCAAAACAATCTGTTTGTTAATCTTGGATCAATAATATAATAATCCATCTAAACCAAATTGTTAATCTTTTAACTTCTATACGAATATTAAGAGTGTAATAATTATTTATATTTGCTTAATTGAAAATGATATAAAATAAGTACATTAATAATTGTAATATAACTGTCTGTGCAAGTAACATATACCTAGTAGTGGGTTGCAAGCAGTGATTATATATCTTTGATTTTGGCAGTTAAATTGGACAGTTCCGTTATTATCTGATTTTTGGACCTGAAATCAACCGTCAAGCTAAAAGATTAGCTACAATAAATAAATATAAAAACAAAAAAATGAGTAAATGTGTACTTATAGTAATAAATAAGTCTAAAGAGCTTATAAGTTGAAAATAATTTCTAACAAATGAAAAATCTAAGCTTACTCGATTCCCATCATAAGAAGATGGATAAAACGTATTGCATTAGTAACAACACTTCTTGCGATCCAATAGCTAGCAATTGGTAATGTTGAATTTAGTGATTGTGGTGTAGAGTAATGCGATGATTGTTTTACTTCCCTTGAGAGTTGCCAATCCTTTGACGATGTTGAATTCTCAATAGTTGATCGTCAAAGAAGCAAAAATCGTTGTTAGCTTATCCTCCCAAGGATAGGTTGAAAGCGCGATTAGTAGATATATTACAGTCGAGTGTGGATCTTCTTTGCTCAAACATTTCACTACTATCTAAAAATAATTAAATTGATCAAAGGAAAGTGACAGAATATAATCTAACGTAACGATACTGAATTGAATTTAGGAGAAAATTATGAAAATTCTATACTAAATTAAATACACGTAGATAATATTTTCCCACCTTGTACCCAGAGACATATAATGAGGCAGACTAACCTTTTTGAGGATGAAAATATTTAACCAGATCGAATACAATGTATAAAATTGACATTGAAATCTCTGCCATCAAGGCTGTGTGCTCCCACCCAAACACTACACTCCATTTTAACACTCTTATCAATGTGAAGATCAGAGTTGGTAGCTGCCTTTGATGTTCTGAGAACATCATTGTTAGTTTGTGAAAGAAAGTGTGGTTAAGTTGTACATTGTACAAGTACTAGGATGCTCATAATCCATTTCCTTTATATAGCATATCAAATTGAATAAAGAAGGAATAAATATAATTCCTTGCTTATGAATTGAATGTTGTCTAAAGTAGTATATATTATTTTGCCTTCTGCTTTGTATTCATCTCCTTTATATAAAGTATGAAGTTGAATAAAATAGGAAAATACATATATAGAGAGGAAGCCGTTCAGGTGAGAACGGGTTGCCCAGAGGAGAACAAAAAACCATTCACAATCGTCCACGTGTTCAGATCTAACGGATCATAAACACTAATTTAACAAAAAATATGTGATGGCATTTTCGTAAATAATTGAACATTGAAGTGTAAGTAAATTGTGTTAAAAGTAAAAGTAACAGTTTCATATAGTCCACCTAAGTGCAAGCAAAATGTATTACAAGTGCAAGTAAAATGTATTACAAGTGCAACAAATAATATACACTGAGCATCAATATTAAGTTCACCTAGTTATCATTAGTTGCACCAAACATTATCATTAAGTGCACCTATGTAAAAGATTTTATCATTAGTGAAAATAGTTGCACTTGTAAGTGATTTTACTTCCACTTTTTACTTGCAAACTTGCACCAGTTACTTACACTTTTAACACATTTTACTTGCACCAAAGTTCGAGTTATTTACGAAAATGCTACGGCGGCGTTTTTTAAAATTACATCAGATTTGTTGAATCTGGACTCGTGGACGACTGCGATTGGTTTTTAATTTTTTTTCCTGGACACTCTGCTAAGTACTGATGTCTAGGAGAGAACTAGGAACTAATCTGAGTCGTCCGATCATTTTAGAAAGATCTAACGGATCATAAGTAATTTAAAAAATGCAGTGATATTTTTGTAAATAACTCAAACTTTGAAGTGTAAGTAATTTAGCTTTCACATTCTGTGCAATTAATGATAACGTCAGTTGCACTTAATGATTGGCAATTAATGATGTATTTGTATTTTATTTTTATTTTTTTTGGTAGGGGAAAGGGACCTAGGGCCCCCAATGATGTATTTGTATTGTTCCACTTTATGATGTTGTTAACAACACACCATGATATTATTACTTGCACTTCAAAATTTAGTTGCAAGTGTGTTAGTAATATCACTATATTATGCAACTATTTATACTATAAGAGGTAAGTAATTTACCTTTTTACATTCTGTGCAATTAATAATAACATTAGGTGTACTTAATATTGTTGTTCAAATATATACATATAAATTGAATAAAGAAGGAATAAATTCATTGCTTCATGAATGTCCAAAGCATATTAATTTGTGTGCTTTTGTTAAAGGAGCAGAGTAAGAAGGAACAGCTCTTCCTTGCTTCAAAAGGACGTTTTATTTTTAATTTTTGATTTATTATTTTATTTGATATTTTTTTCACAACATTGTATGTTCCATATTCATATCAAACGAAGAGGAACGGACACTCATGACGGTATTGCGATTTGCAACATTAGCCTTCACCCTTCGCCTCTATTCTCGCCCATCGCCACCGACCACCGTAGTATTAAACGCCACCGTTGAAGTAATATGCTATTTTTTGGTTTAGATTCGTGTTTCGTGTTTTTTTTTTTTTTTTTTTTGGAATTTTATGTGCTTTGTGCTTTCTTGATTTCTTGTGTGTTTTTTTTCTAATATGAAATTCCAAAAATTGAAACGTAATTCTAGTGTACTGGAATTTCGTTCCTGTACACTGGAATTTAATTCCATTCCAGTAGTTATCATTCCAATTAGTCAGAGTAACTTTACAATGTTTTTGTTTTTTTTTTTCTTGAATATTTTGGCTATTTATTACAGATAGATGATTCATCATCTTGTTATCGAAAAACACTCCAAGTGAGCCAATTAAAGAGCCGATCATGCAAAAAAGAAAACGTTCAAACAATGGACTTCCACCAAAACTAATTGCTCCAAGGTCTGAGGTATGGACTCACTTTACTAAATTAAATGACAACAAAGATAAGTGTACATGTAATTATTGTGGTAAAGAATTGAAGTAGTGTCACTAGTAGCTTGAAAGCACAAAATCAAAGATGTATTGTATTTAAGGACCATTTTGATAGTGCAACTCAAAAAATCTAACAGTACATTAAAGTGCAAGTGTTGTTAAGGGTGGTAATAGTAATCTTGTGACGATTGAGTTTAACCATGATGCTAGCAGGGGAACTGTTAAGATGATTATTTTAGATGAATCGCTTTTTTGTTTTGTGGATAGAGCGGGGCTTGAAGAATTTTATAGTGTTGTTTGTCTAAAATTTATTATCCTTTCAAAAAGAACAATCACAAGAGATGTAGTTGAATTGTACATGAAAGAAAAATCTTTACTGAATAGCATGATTAGTTATTCAAGAGTTTTTTTTTACTACTGATATATGGACGACAAGTAGTACTACTGTCAGTTATATGGTTATCACTGCTCATTATATTGAAGTGAACTGACAGTTGTATAGAAAAAAGTATCAAAACTTATAATTATCATAATTGATAATTATTAGCTCAGAGCTGACAATTATTAGAACTAAAAATTATCAGAGTTGAGAATTATAAGAACTGGTATCAAAGCTAAAAATTATTAGAGGATCAATGATAATTATCATAAGAGCAAATACCAATTTTGGTCCCGCGAGTATTAGTAAAATGACAGTTTTGGTTTACATGTTTAATTCCTACCAATTTTCATCCAGGACTATTGTTTTACTACCAATTTTCATCCACGACTATTGTTTTAGTGCCAAAATTCATCACGTCGGTCACCACTTCGTTTAAGACATGCCGAAATATGAAATTATGAAGGGTATTTTCATCATTTTCAAATTAAGATCTCAATTTGAGTATGAATAAATGAATTTAAGCCATAAGATTGATCTCAATTCCCAGTTCTCCTTCTCAAATTAAGGTAGGATTGATGAGGAAAATTTAGAATTGGGATGGATATTAGGACTTAAATCTCTTTATTCATGCTTACATTTGGATCTTAAGTTGAAAATAATGAAAATACCCTTAAAAATTTTAGATTTCGGCATGTCTTAAATGGATGGGTGACCGGCATGATGAATTGTGGCACTAAAACCATAGTCGTGGATGAAAATTGGTATTAAAATAATAGTCGTGGATGAAAATTGGTAGGAATTAAACATGTGAACCAAAATTGTCATTTTGTTAATACTCATAGGACCAAAATTGGTATTTGCTCATTATCAGAACTAAAAAATTATCAGATCATAGTTGAAAATTATAGAAACTGATAATTATAAGTGCTAAAAATTATAATTATCAAATCACAGTTGAAAATTATAAAAACTGGTAATTATCAGAGCTAAAAATTATCAGAGGATCACTGATAATTATCAGAACTAAAAATTATCAGAGGATCACTGATAATTATCAAAACTGATAATTATTTCAGAATTGATAATTATCAGAACTGATAATTTTTCTATTCAACTGTCAATTCACATCAATATGATGAACAGTGATAACCATATAATTAACAGTAGTAGTACTTGCAGTCCATATATCAATACTAAAAAAATTCTTCACTCCCTAATCATACTATTCAATAAATATTTTTCTTTCATGTACAATTCAACTACATCTTTTGCTTGTAATTGTTTTCTTGAAAGAATAATAAATTTTGGACAAACAACACTACAAAATTCTTTAAACCCCGATCCATCCACAAAACAAAAAGTCAATTCATCCAAAATAATTATCTTAACAGGCTCCGCTCCATCCACAAAACAAAAAAGCAATTCATCCAAAATAATCATCTTAATAGGCTCTGTTATAGAATGTTTAATATTGATAATCCTATATATTAGGAAACCTAGAGATTAGGGTTTGAGGTGTATGGAAACTTCCATATCAGTTGCCATCTTGCCCATACATATATAGAGAGCTGAAATCTCCGTAATGTGTGCGTGAGACAGAGAGATTACTCCAAGGTATTTTATACTAAAACCTATTCACATGGTATTAGAGCCACTTCAATAATCTTTTTTTTTTCCGGCGATCTCCTGTCGTCACCGCCGGTTCAGAAGGGTCCGCTGGAGTCCGGCGACCACAGCTGCAGAGTTTCGCGGTGAACTGCCCTACGCGTGGGCCTCACACGCCGCCGTCGCCGCCGCCACCTCCTCCACGCGCCGGCGCGTGGGCCGTCTCCGGCCACCGGAAAATCTTTCCGATGAACGTTTCTGGGTCGCCTAAGTCCCCTCTTCTCAGTTCTGGACTTAGTTTGGACCATTGCTGCTCCGGTTTTAAGGTTAGGTTGTTTCGTACCTCTTCAGGCTCACTTTTCGGCATAGATTCTGATCTGTTTGGGCTCAAGTTTTGGTGGGTATGGCTGATAATAAATCTGTGGTTGTAACTGATATTGTCCCTGTGACTTCTAAAATCACGGATTGTAAGCTTAATGACTCTAATTACTTGGAATGGACTCAAGTCATTAATCTTTATCTCACTAGTTTGGATAAGTCTGATGACCTAACAAAATCTTTGGCTGATCAAGAGCCTACTTGGGTGCGGGATGATGCACGTCTGTTTCTGCAGATTCGTAATTCTATTGATGAGTGTATTGTTGGGTTCATTAGTCATTGTGGTTCTGTTAAGGAATTGATGGAGTATTTGGATTATTTGTACTCTGGGAAGGGGAATATTACTCGTATTTATGATGTTTGCAAGTCTTTTTACCGTGCAGTGAAACGCGATTTATCTCTTATGGCGTACTTTATGGAATTTAAGAAAACGTATGAGGCACTTAATAAACTAATGCCTTTCACTACTGACATTAAAACACAGCAACAACAACATGAACAACTGGCTGTTATGAGTTTTTTGGCAGGTCTCCCCTCTGAGTTTGATACAGCTAGGTCCGCCATTCTTAGTACCTCAGAAGTCCCTACTCTGGCTGCTGTATTCCCACGTTTGATTCGATCGGAGCAATTGCAACCAAGTCTGTCCGGAGTTAACATCCCACCAACCAGTGCACTCGTTGGCCGCCATCCTCGCGGTGGGATTGTGGGAACCCCCAGGGGCAATCATCCAATCCACCTCATAATGGGAATAGTAGAAATTCCCAGGGGCACAGTTCCGGTGGTATTGTGTGTCATTATTGCCATAAGCCTGGGCACATAAAGAGAGACTGTAGGAAGTGGTTGAGGGAGCGGGGAAATTCAGCTGCTAATGTTGCGTATACACCTGAGGCATCTTCCAAAACAGTCATGGTCTCTGCGGATGAGTTTGCCAAGTTCTCTCAATACCAAGAATCTTTAAAACATTCATCCTCTTCGGTCACTGCTATTGCTGACTCAGGTAATACAACCACATGCCTTCTCTCGTCCGCATCCAAATGGGTTATAGATTCCGGTGCTACAGATCATATGACAGGTAACTCGAGTCTATTTTCCACGCTCTCGTCCCATCCACATAGTTCTCCTGTCACCTTAGCGGATGGATCCACCTCTCGTGTACTTGGGTCTGGGTCCATTACGCCAATCCCCACGCTTCCCTTGTCATCTGTCTTGCACCTACCTAATTTTTCGTTCAATTTAATTTCAGTCAGCCAGCTTACTCGTGTTTTAAACTGCTCTGTTACGTTTTTTCCCGATCATTGTTTGTTTCAGGATCTTATGACGAAGAGGGTTATTGGTAAGGGGCGTGAGTCGGGAGGTCTCTACGTTCTTGACACAGCGAGGCCGGAGTCTATTGCTTGTTCTGGTGCTATCACTCCAGTTGAAGCACATTGTCGTTTGGGGCATCCTTCCCTTTCCTTGTTGAAGAAATTGTGTCCGCAGTTTTCTAGTTTGTCTTTTTTACATTGTGAGTCATGTGAGTTTTCTAAGCACCATCGCGTGCATTTGAGTCATAGGGTTCACAAACGAGCGTCTACTCCTTTAGCGTTAGTACATTCTGATGTTTGGGGTCCATGTTCTGTGACATCTAAACTTGGTTATAAGTATTTTGTTACATTTGTTGATGATTTTTCCCGCATGACTTGGTTATATCTAATGCAGTCTCGTTCTGAATTGTTTGATGTGTTTTGTGGGTTCTGTTCTGAAATTGAAACTCAATTTGGTATTCCTGTCAAAATTTTACGTAGTGACAATGCTAGAGAATATTTCTCGCATCCTTTTGCCTCTTATATGCGTGGGAAAGGTATGATACATCAGTCCTCTTGTGTTGACACACTTTCCCAAAATGGGGTGACTGAGCGCAAGAATCGGCATCTGCTTGAAACTGCAAGGGCCTTGATGTTTCAAAGGAGGGTTCCCAAGCAGTTCTGGGCTGATGCTGTTTCCACAGCCTGTTTCTTGATCAATCGTATGCCCTTTACGGTTTTGGATGGGAAAACGCCTTGTCATACTTTGTATCCTTCGAAACCTTTGTTTCATATTGACCCACGAATATTTGGTTGCGTGTGCTTTGTTCGGGATGTCCGTCCCAATGTCTCCAAGTTAGATCCAAAGTCTTTGAAGTGTGTATTTCTTGGTTATTCTCGTGTGCAAAAGGGATACAAATGTTACTCTCCTGAGCTTGGTAGGTACCTTGTTTCAATTGATGTCACCTTTCATGAGGATGTTCCTTTCTTTCCTGCATCTCCTGATGTTATTCGTGAGGGGGAGAGAGATGATATCTTGATGTATACGGTCACGTCCTCTGTTCCTATCTCTGTTCCTACTCCTCCTGTCTTACAGGTGGATGAATGCTTTGGATCACAACGGTACTTGGGAGTTGGTCACTAAGCCTGCAAATAAGAAGCCTATTGGTTGTAAATGGGTGTTTACCGTAAAAGTTAATTCTGATGGGTCTGTGGCTCGTTTCAAAGCCCGTCTTGTGGCTAAAGGATCACGTCCTCTGTTCCTATCTCTGTTCCTACTCCTCCTGTCTTACAGGTGTATTCTCGTAGACCTCAGCCTGCTGCACCCGTTCCGGCATCACCTCCTGCTTCCCTTCCGGATCTGGTACCAGCTCAATGCCCTGAAACCACCTCTGTGTCATTTGATCCAGTCTTGGATGATGATCGTCCGATTGCTCAACGGAAAGGTAAACGTAGTTGTACTTATCCTATTTCCTCTTTTGCGACACATGATCGGTTGTCATCTGCCTCTTGTTCTTTTATTGCTTCCCTTGATTCTATTCTAATCCCTAAAACTATAAAGGAAGCCTTGTCCCATCCTGGGTGGCGAAATGCCATGAATCACAACGGTACTTGGGAGTTGGTCACTAAGCCTGCAAATAAGAAGCCTATTGGTTGTAAATGGGTGTTTACCGTAAAAGTTAATTCTGATGGGTCTGTGGCTCGTTTCAAAGCCCGTCTTGTGGCTAAGGGATATGCCCTAACTTATGGTGTTGATTATTCTGACACTTTTTCTCCTGTCGCTAAGCTTACTTCTGTCAGATTACTCATTTCTATGGCTGCCATCAATGATTGGCCTTTACATCAGCTTGATATCAAGAATGCCTTTCTGCATGGGGATCTTCATGAAGAGGTGTATATGGAGCAACCTCCTGGGTTTGTTGCTCAGGGGGAGTCTGGAAAGGTATGCCGACTTCGGCGATCGTTGTATGGGCTGAAACAAAGCCCACGTGCATGGTTTGGAAAATTTAGTCAAGCTGTTGAGAGCTTTGGAATGGTGAAAGGGAAATCGGATCACTCCATGTTTTACAAGTGGTCCAAAACAGGTATCATCTGGTTAGTGGTCTATGTAGATGACATTGTCATTACAGGGAGTGACACCGAAGGGATTTCATCTCTCAAGTCATTTCTTCATAGTCAATTTCAAACTAAAGATTTGGGACCACTGAAGTACTTCCTGGGCATTGAAGTTATGAGAAACACAACAGGTATATTACTATCTCAACAGAAATATGTACTTGACTTACTCTCTGAAACAGGAGGTACTAAACCATGCAATACTCCCATGATAACGAACTTGCAATTGTCGAAGGAGGGGGAGTTGTTTGAAGATCCTGAGAGGTATAGGAGATTAGTTGGGAAGCTAAACTACTTGACAGTAACTCGTCCAGATATTGCATATCCAGTTATTGTTTTGAGCCAGTACATGGCATCCCCAACTATTGATCACTGGGCAGCTGTAGAGCACATTTTGAGTTACTTAAAGGGGGCCCCAGGACATGGAATCTTGTATAAGAATCATGGTCACACTAGGATTGAGTGTTTTACTGATGCTGACTGGGCAGGTTCCAAAGAGGATCGTAAATCAACGACCCGATATTGTGTTTTCTTTGGAGGGAATCTGGTTTCGTGGAAGAGTAAGAAGCAAAATGTAGTTTCTCGTTCGACTGCAGAGTCTGAATATAGAGCGATGGCACAATCAACATGTGAAGTGATGTGGATGAATAATCTTCTGAATGAATCGGGTTTCAAAGCTCCGATTCCTGCAAAGTTATGGTGTGATAACCAAGCTGCTCTTCATATTGCATCAAACCCGGTGTTTCATGAACGAACCAAGCACATAGAGATTGACTGTCATTTTGTTCGTGAGAAGATACAACAAGGGCTAATTTCCACTGGATTTGTGAAGACTGGAGAACAACTTGGGGATCTATTCACGAAGGCCCTCACTGGAACCCGAGTTAGTTATTTGTGTAACAAGTTGGGCATGATCTATCTATGCTCCAACTTGAGGGGGAGTGTTATAGAATGTTTAATATTGAGAATCCTATATATTAGGAAACCTAGAGATTAGGGTTTGAGGTGTGTGGAAACTTCCATATCAGTTGCCATCTTGCCCCTACATATATAGAGAGCTGAAATCTCCCTAATGTGTGCGTGAGACAGAGAGACTACTCCAAGGTATTTTATTCTAAAACCTATTCACAGGCTCCTTTCTACAAGCATCTTGATTAAACCCAATCACCACAAGATTACTACTACAACATTTAACAACACTTGCACTTTTATGAACTGTTAGAATTTTTTGAGTTGCACTATCAAGATGGTTCTTAAATGCAGTACATCTTTGATTATGTGATTTCAAGCTATTAGTGTCACTAGTTATTGCACACTTCAATACTTTACCACAATAATTACATGCACACTTATCCTTGTTGTCATCTAATCTAGTAAAGTGAATCCATACCTTAGGCCTTGGAGCAATTGGTTTTGGTAGAAGTCCATGTTTCAATGTTTTCTTTTTTGTCTGATCACCTCTTCAGTTAGCTAGCTTGGAGTGCCACTTGAATTGTTTTCTTAATAACAAGATGATGAATAACCAATGAGTACCAATGGTTAGTGTCCACCTCTAACCAAAAAACTCAAGAAAAAAAAAATTAAAAACAGTGTAAAGTTACTCGAATGACTGGAATTTCATTCCAGTTATTAGAACAAAATTCCAGTATACTGGAAATTTCGTTCCAATTTATTGAATTTCATAAAAAAAACACATACAAGAAATCAAGAAAGCACAAAGCACATAAAACACCAAAACACACGAAACACGAATCTAAACAATAAAATAGCATATTACATTTTCAACGGTGGCATTCAGCAGTCACCGATCAGGCAAAGCTACGGTGCTCGGTGGCGAGTGGTGACGGGCAAAAACTCAAAAAGAGAGGCGCTTGGGTTGAGGCGCGAATAGAGGCGAAGGTTGGAGGCTAATGTCGCAAATCGCAATAATGTCGTGTTATATGTCGCTACTAGGGTTGAGGGGAAAATATCAAATAATCAAATATGATTTGAATTTTATTATTATTATTCTTATTATTATTATTATTATTATAAACCAAGGCCGAAGAGTTTTCGGTTCGGTTTGATTTTTTGAATCGTTCGATTTTTCGATTTTATACCGAACAAAACCGAACCAATTTGCCCAGGCCTAGTTCTGAAGATTGGGAGAGGTGAGGGAGGGGGGTGGGGCGCGTTACATGGTAGCCAGAGATGACCTTTATTGACTAGATAGTAGTTCTTGTTCTTGGGGCTAGTTGATTGCCGATTGTTCTTGGGTATTTTCCTTCTCTTTTCTACGTTTTTTTTAATTGATTTCTTCATTTTGTCTCTAGGTGACATGTATGCATTGAGGGTGTCAATGCGGTCTAGCCCGCCGCACTGCAAGTTGTAACTTTTGCAGGCCTTTTACGGGCAAGCCTGTGGGCTTGAATTCTTCAACCCTAACTAACCTCATGTTGGCTCATAACGGTACTTGGGAGTTGGTCATTGTGACTACAGGTAAAAGACCTATTGATGGGTCTGTTGCTCGATTGAAAGCCCGTCTTGTGGCATTCTTGATATCAGGGGGAGTCTGGGAAAGTATACCGACTTTGGCAATCGTTGTATGGGCTGAAACAAAGTCAATGTGCATAGTTTGGAAAATTTAGTCAAGCTGTTGAAAGTTTGGGATGGTGAAAGGTAAATCGGATCACTCCATGTTTTACAAGTGGTCCAAAACAGGCGTACCTGGTTAGTGATATACGTGGATGACATTGTCATTATAGGGAGTGACACCGAAGAGATTTCATCTTTCAAGTCATTTCTTCATAGTCAATTTCAAACAAAAGATTTGGGACCACTGATGTACTTCTTGGGTATTGAAGTTATGAGGAACAAAACACGTATATTACTATCTCAACGAAAATATGTACTTGACTTACTATCTGAAACAGGAAAACTAGGCACTAAACCATGCAACACTCCCATGATACCGAACTTGCAATTGTCAAAGGATCCTGAGAGGTATAGGAGATTAGTTAAGAAGCTAAACTACTTGACAGTAACTCGTCCAGATATTGCATACCTAGTTAGTGTTTTGAGTCAGTACATGGCATCCCCAACTATTGATCACTGGGCAGCTGTAGAGCACATCTTGAGTTACTTAAAGAGAGCCCCAGGACATGGAATCTTGTATAAAAATCATGGTCACACTAGGATTGAGTGTTTTACTGATGTTGATTGGGCAAGATCCAAAGAGAATTGTAGATCAACAACTAGATATTGTGTTTTTCTTTGAAGGTAATTTGGTTTCGTGGAAGAGTAAAAAGCAGAATGTGGTTTCTCGTTCGAGTGCGCTCATACAGATTGACTGTCATTTTGTTCGTGAGAAGATACAACAGTTAATCTCCACTGAATTTGTGAAGATCGGAAGACAACTCGGGGATCTATTCACGAAGGCCCTTACTGAAACCCGAGTTAGTTATTTGTATAACAAGTTAGGGATGATCAATATCTATGCTCCAACTTGAGGGGGAGTGTTATAGAATATTCATATTAAGAATCCTACATATTAGGAAACCTGGAGATTAGGATTTTGAGGTATATGGAAACTTGTTTCCATATCATACACCCTCTAACTTATATTTATATGGTGGTGGACTCTCCCTAAAAAGGGTGAGACAGAGAGTTGCTCCATAGCTTAAATGTATTTTCTCCTAAGCCTGTTAACATCAACAAATACTTCGTATATTTACTCATAATCTTACCACAATATTATTATACTTTTAAACAATAATGTGATGTAACAATGATGGATAACTAACTTAGAAGTACTTTTGTCTTCACAATAGCAAATACTTGCCAAACCATTTCTAGTTCTACTAAAGTATATTGATTTCTATATATAGGAGACGTGAATGCATTCCAGAAGTTGTAATTATTAGAAGCCAAAAATGAAGCAAGTTGAAATAAACTCTGATTATAAGCAGTCACAATACTAACCTTTGCAGCAACCTTTAATCATTCATAGCAGATGCTCCAGTATCAATACTTTCAATTCTAACTCAAATTAGATTCCAGAATTAACTTCTTCATATGGTGGAATAGCATTGGCACCCTAGTTTGAACTTTTAGCTACAAATTTCTAGAAGAAAAAAAAATATTATTCAGAGCATTTACCTCCGTCGCAAGAATGGAGTAATTGATAAGTACCAGAATAAATTTTCCATCAAGGTCTAATAGGAGTACTAAGCATCAACTACCAGAAAGTAGGTGTTGAAACCCTAGGCCCGTTACAGTGGGCCCATTAGGTTATAGCTAGTTTTCAGTATAAATTATTGTAATCTGTACAGTTCTACGTAGAGAAATAGATGAAACCCTTCATACTTTCACATGGTATCAGAGCCTAAACCCTAGATAGTTTTTCCCCTCTCTTCCTCGCCGCCGCCGCCACCGGAGTTTCACTGCCGCCGCGACTGATCTTCTCTCTCCGACCTCTGCTTGGTGGTTCTTCTCCCAAACCGAGACCACAGGCCTCACCGGAGCTTCGTCGCGAGTCTGTGCCCAGAGTCCGGTCGCCGTCCGCCGCCGCACGCGCCGTCGCCGTCGCCGGGAACCGCCGCTGTTTTCCGGCCATAACTCTCTCCTCCGATCTCCGATCGAGACGCCGTCACCACCATTGGACTCGTCTCGACGAGACGCTTCCAGGAGTGTTGACTGTTTTCCTCGCCACCGCCCGCCGCCGCCATTCTCCGGCCACCGCCGCCGCCGCCGCCGGTCACCGCCGGTCAGAGAGAAACAGACAGTGTGTTTTTCTTTTTGGGTAATCTCTATGGCTTCCTTTACCTCTTATCCCACCATTACTATGGACAAATTGGTTGGGAGTGAAAACTACACTTCGTGGGCCGCTTCTGTGACACTCTGGTTCAAAGGCCAGGGGATGTCTGATCATCTAACCAAAAAGGTTGGGGAAATTGAAGAATCGAAGAAATCAGATTAGGAGAAGTCAGACGCGTTATTGTGCAATATGTTGTGGCAATCCATTGACCCTAAATTATATCTTATTTACAAGTCTTATGACACTTGTTATGATGTGTGGAATAAAGCTAAGTCATTGTATACTAATGATATCCAAAGGCTATATTCCCTTGTATCTAATATGCTTAATTTCCGTTCCACTGCTGATATGAGTACACAGGATTTCTTGGGTCGGATGGAAGCTTTACAGCAGGAGTATCATAATTTACTTCCATATCAGGAGACGTCAGAAAGTCATATGAAGCAGTATGATAAGTTCTTTATGGTGATGACCTTGGCTACCCTTCGGCCTGACTAGGTTCACATTCGTGATCAGATTTTATCCAGTCCTAGTGTGCCTACCTACACTGACGCTGCTGCCAGACTGCTTCGTATTGCCTCAACTCCCTCAATTGAACCTATTGGAGAGTCATCAGTTCTAGCTACTCGGGCTGTGGATAGAGGACCTTCTGGACCATCTAGTGGTGGTGGTGGTGGTCGTGGCAAACGTCCTCGGTGTGAATACTGCCACAAAGATGGTCATACCAAAGATCGTTGTTGGAAGTTACATGGTCGGCCTCCCCGTTCTGTTAATCTGGCCCAGGCTGCTGCATCCGAGAGTCAGACTCATGAGCCAACCTCTACCCCAGTTGAGATGACCTCTAGGGAATATGAAGAGTATCTCCAACTTAAAGCAGCATCCCGCCTTGAATCTTCCACACCTAATGCTGGTACTTCCTCTTTGGTTTGTCTTTCACACTCCAATACTCCAAACTCTTGGATATTGGACTCAGGTGCTTCAGATCATATTTCCGGTAACCTTTCTCTTTTGCATAATGTGTCTAAGTCTAAGACTTTACCCATGGTCACCTTAGCTAATGGTCATCAAACACCAGCAATTGGTGTTGGTCAGGCTTCCCCTATATCGTCTTTTTTCCTTGGAGTCTGTTTTATATGTCCCTAACAGTCCCTTCAACCTTATCTCTGTGAGTAAAATTACCCGTACTCTCAATTGTTCCATAACATTTTGTGCTGATTCGGTTGTTGTGCAGGATCGCAGTACGGGGAGGGTGATTGGCACCGGCAATGAGTTACAGGGCCTCTATTACCTGCGGGGTGGTGATGTTGCTGCTTCTGCCTCTACAGAGTCTCCTTTACTTATTCATAGTCGTTTGGGTCATCCTAGTCTCTCTAAACTAAAACGGATGGTCCCAGGTCTGTCTATTGAGTCTTTTGATTGTGAGTCGTGTCATCTTGGAAAGCAATCACGTCAGTCTTTTCCGAGAAGAGTCAATAATCGGGCTGCGTCCCTCTTTGATTTAGTTCATTCAGATATATGGGGTCCTTGTCGTGTCAACTCTATTTTGGGTTTTCGTTATTTCGTAACCTTTATTGATGATTATTCAAGGTGCACTTGGGTTTTCCTTATGAAAGATCGTTCTGAATTGTTTCAGATTTTTCAAACTTTTTGTGCTGAAATACAAACTCAATTTGGCAAACTCATTCGTGTTTTGCGTAGTGATAATGCTAAAGAATATCTCTCTCATCCTTTTCAGTCATATATGATATCTCGTGGTATATTGCATCAAAGGTCATGTGTTTACACACCTCAGCAGAATGGGGTGGCTGAGCGTAAGAATAGACATCTAGTAGAAATTGCCCGTACTATGTTGTTACACTCCCATGTTCATTCTCAATTCTGGGCTGATGCTATCCTTACTGCTTGTTACCTGATCAATCGCATGCCATCTTCTGCTCTTAACAATGACACCCCATATTCCATTGTGTGTCCTTCTGTTGATCCTTTCCCTATTCAACCTCGTGTTTTTGGGTGTGTTTGTTTTGTTCATGACATGACTCCAGGTCGATCCAAATTAGATCCTAAAGCAGTCAAGTGTGTCTTTTTGGGTTATTCCCGTGTCCAAAAGGGTTATAGGTGTTATTCTCCAGCACTAAAGCGTCACTTTGTATCCGCAGATGTCACCTTTATTGAGTCCACACCATTTTTCCAGTCCTCATCAGGAGACACGATCCCTGTCTCTGAGGTGCTCCCCGTACCTTATCTTGGTCCACTTCCTCTTGTCCAGTCCACTGTTCCTCCAGCTCAACCGACTCCTCTTAACCCGCCCCTTCAGGTTTATCACCGGCGTCCTCGCCCTGCAGTTCCTGAGGTCCCTAGTGACTTGCCAGTACTGTCCGATCCTCCGGCTGCGGTTCCACCACTTCCACTGCAATCTGACACTGATCTCACTGAGGCACCTATTGCTGTTCGAAAAGGTACACGTTCTACTCGTAACCCCCATCCTATATATACCTTTCTGAGTTATCACCGTGTCTCGTCCCCTTACTTTGCATTTCTTTCTCACCTATCTTCTGTGTCTATACCCAAATCCACTCGTGAGGCTCTCTCGGATCCAGGTTGGCGTCAAGCCATGTTAACAGAAATGGAGGCCCTCCAGTCTAGTGGCACGTGGGAGTTGGTTCCTCTTCCTCCTGGTAAAACTGTGGTTGGTTGTAGATGGATTTATACGGTGAAAGTGGGCCCTGATGGTGCAATTGATCGTCTTAAGGCTCGTCTGGTGGCAAAAGGCTATACTCAGATTTTTGGTTTGGATTATACTGATACTTTTTCCCCGGTTGCTAAAATTGCTTCAGTTCGTTTACTTTTGTCTTTGGCAGCCATTCATCATTGGGACTTACACCAGCTGGATATCAAGAATGCCTTTCTTCATGGTGATCTTCACGAGGAGGTTTATATGGAGCAACCACCTGGGTTTGTTGCTCAGGGGGAGTCTGGTATGGTATGTAAACTTCGCCGTTCTTTATATGGTTTAAAGCAATCTCCACGAGCTTGGTTTGGAAGGTTTAGTTCTGTGGTGTGTGAGTTTGGTATGACAAGAAGTGCAGTTGATCATTCTGTTTTCTATCGTCATTCTAATGAGAAATGCATATACCTTGTAGTATATGTGGATGACATTGTTATTACAGGGAGTGATCAAGAGGGCATATTTCAGTTGAAGGAGTATCTCTTTAGTCGGTTCCAGACTAAGGATTTGGGTAAGCTAAAATACTTTCTTGGAATTGAAGTGGCTCAATCTAGCAGTGGTGTTGTTATTTCTCAAAGGAAGTATGCCTTGGATATCTTAGAAGAAACTGGCATGCTGGACAGTAGACCGATTGATAATCCAATGGATCCGAATGTTAAACTCCTACCAGGACAGGAGGAGCCATTGCCTGACCGAGAGCGATATAGGAGATTGATTGGAAAACTGAATTATCTCACGATCACACGACCGGATATCTCCTTCGCAGTTAGTGTGTTGAGTCAGTTTCTTGAGACACCTTGTGATTCTCATTGGGATGCTGCTGTTCGTGTTCTAAGGTGTATCAAGAGAGCACCAGGACAAGGCTTAGTATACGAAGATAGAGGACATTCACAAGTTGTTGGATATTGTGATGCAGATTGGGCTGGTTGCCCGTTTGACAGACGCTCTACTTCAGGTTATTGTATTCTCATTGGAGGTAATCTCATATCTTGGAAAAGTAAGAAGCAGGATGTGGTTGCTAGGTCCAGTGCTGAAGCAGAATATCGAGCCATGGCGCTTGCCACATGTGAGCTTATGTGGCTTAAACACCTACTACAAGAATTGCAATGTGGCAATGTTGCCCAAATGACGTTGATATGTGGCAATGTTGCCCAAATGACGTTGATATGTGACAATCAAGCAGCTCTACACATCGCGTCAAATCCTGTTTATCATGAGAGGACTAAACACATTGAGGTTGACTGTCACTTCATTAGAGAGAAGATTGTGTCAGGGTGTATTAAAACTAGCTTTGTTAATTCTACAGATCAGTTAGCTGATATCTTGACGAAATCCCTTAGAGCTCCTAGAGTTGAATATATTTGTAACAAGTTGGGAGCTTATGATCTATACTCTCCAGCTTGAGGGGGAGTGTTGAAACCCTAGGCCCGTTACAGTAGGCCCATTAGGTTATAGCTAGTTTTCAGTATAAATTATTGTAATCTGTACAGTTCTACGTAGAGAAATAGATGAAACCCTTCACACTTTCACAGTAGGCAGTAGGAGTTCACAATGATGCATTCAATTTCTGCAAATCATCAACCTTAGCTTCTGAGATTTTCTGAGATTATAAGCTTAACCATACAAATACGTGTCTACTTACTAAATAGCCTCACAACAACACTATAATAAATGCATAGAGTGAGAGAAGTATCACCATTGACCATCAAGTAATGACTCATAACCAGCCGTGACTGCAAATTTGTGACTACTTAAGTAGCATCTTATAAGCATAATGCTAGAACAGAGAACTAAATGGCATGAATAGTAAATGAAAATAAATGAATTATACTGCTTTTAATTTTCTGCAAGTGACCCATTTCTGTTCTTAAACCATTTGTTTATAGCTAGAATTATTTTGATGGAACTTTATAATGCAAGTGATTCAAACCATAAGCTATCAACAATGGTCCCAAGAATACAATGCATTTCAATTACAACTTCTCAAACTACTCCTTAATTGAAACTCAAGCAATGCAACATAGAAAGAGTTATATTACTTTTAATTTTCTGCATGTGAACCATTTCTTTTTTATGACACTATTGGTTTATGAGTGAGCATTATTTTGATGTTTACCTTTGTACAAAATATCTGGAGCTGGATGTATTTGCTTTCTCGGTTTGAGTTGGTCAACTATAGGCAACTTAGGCTTGTTTACCTCCCTACGGTCCTTTGCCAGCTAGGGTCACAAGGCGGAGTTTACCCAGTGCACACCTTTGAGTGTGGTTGCAGGTTTTCCTCCTCGTCCAAAACAAAAAACAAAAACAAAAAAAAAACAAAAAAAGAGAAGTCTAAGCATCCGTCACAAAAACAAACTAATGAGAACTGAAGTATCAGCATGTGCAAAACCACCAAATATCATATTAGCCCCAAGAACATATAAACTAATAACATTAGAAGTAATTTATCTTCACAATAGCAAATACTTAAAACACTGGTTTATAGTACAGGTAGAATTATTTTGATGGAACTTTATACTGCAACTGATTCAAACCATAAAAGCTATGCATAAAGACATAAAGCTATCAACAATGGTCCCAAGAATATAAGACTGCATTCCAATTACAACTTCTCAAACTACACAAGCAATGCAACATAGAAAGAGTTATTGCTTTTAATTTTCTGCATGTGAACCATTTTTTTTACCCTGACACTATTGGTTTATGAGTTATCATTATTTTGAGGTTTACCTCTATTCTCTACAAATTAGCTGGAACTGCATGTTCAACATATATAGAAATCTAAGCATCCATCACAAAAACAAACTAATGATAAGTAACAGCATATGCAAAACTACCCAATATCATATTAGACCCAAGAACATGTAAACTAATAACATTACTAATAACATTAGAATTGAAGTACTTTTGTCTTCAGATGGAAAAATACTTACCAAACTATTGCATTTCTGGTTCTAATAAGTATATTGATTTCAACATATAGAAGATATAAATGCATTTCAGAAGTTGTAAGCAATAGAACCCAAAAATGAAGCAAGTTGAAATAAACTGCAATCACAATACTAACACAACCTTGGCACAAACATACATAGCAGATGCTCCAGTATTAATATTTTAAATTCTAACTCAAATTAGATTCCAGTTGAAGAATTAACTTCCTCATATGGTGGAATAGCATTGGCACCCTAGTTTGAACTTTTAGCTACAAATTTCTAGAAGATAAAAAAATATATTATTCAGAGCATTTACTTCCATCACAAGAATTCCAGAACAAATTGTTCTCAACAATTAAATACAATTTTTATAGTAAAGAATATAACTGAAATTCTTCAATTAATTTATTTACTAAATTATATCAAAAATTAGATTTTTTTTTTTTTCCTATGCAAAGTTGCTGACAAGTTTCATTACAGTCGGATGCACCTATTTCAAAATCTAATACTACAAAATATCACATATGCAATGCTAGTACCAACCAGTAAGGGCAATAAATAAATTTAAAAAAAAAAAAAAAAAAAAAACCAACAAGGCAAAAACCATTACAGCATTATGCTCTTATGTATCATTTAGCATATTTTTCTAAATATTAAACGGAACACAACAAAGACATTTTCTGAGATTATAAGCTTAAACCATACAAATATGTGACTACTTACAAAATAGCCCCACAGCACTATAATAAATGCATAGAGAAGTATCACCATTCACCATTGACCATCAAGTAATGGCTTGTAACCAGCCATGACTGCAAATTTGTGACTACTTGAGTAGCATCTTTACGGGTTTGCAAAAGCATGTTCTTTGATGAAACTAACATATGCATCACAACTTGTTGATGGGAATCATGGGATCATAGATTGCATGGAGAGTAGATTTGCATCATAGATTGTTGCAGTCAGTAAAGGATTAGTCGTATTATCTCTAAATTCAATTTGGAAGACAAATAATTAGTAGGCATAAGTGAACACATTCAATCAATGTCACAAATAACTTATACACTGTACAAGCACACATACGTCGCATATTAAAGTATACATATGCCTACCCTATGAGGCTATGACATCTGAAGAAGTGCAGGCACAGAGCATCCAATATTAAAACTGAAATTAATAACTAATATTTATGATAGCACTTAGCAAGTGACAATTAATGTAGAGAAGAAATCCAAATGCAAAGAAACCTCAAACATTTGTCCCTAGCCCAAACAATTCATAAACTCCTCAAAATTCTTTATCTGTTTCTGAAATAGCCAAATATAACTCTTCACTTTCACAAATCATTGTATCTTTAGCATAGATTAATTTGAAAAGCTACCAAGACACCAGATATCTGATTTGATACCACAAGGAGTATCCAAAGTTCAGGGCACATTTATTTGGGAGTTTCAATAACTTGGGGACATAAAAATACTGGTTCCTAAAGAAGATTTACTGTGCAAGTATTTCAAAGTTTCATACATTTCATTTATATTTCCTACTTTTCGTCAATGTTCCAGACCTCAAGTATGGTTTATGACCAAAATTCATATTTTAGGTTTTAGCTATAGTTCTGAACTCAAAAAGAATAAAGCACAAGGAGCCTATATTAAATCCGGTGGCATTTTCTTCCATCCATACATTAGAAATGAATAGCAAAATACAAGTATTTGAATTAACACATACTATTGAAGCCAAGTCATTTGGCTTCAATGTTTTAGCTAGTTCCAAATCATCTGCTCTATAAATGGATTATCAAAAGGATACATTGTTATCACTCCTAGTGAGAAATTAAATCAACAAAATAACAAAAGTATCAAACTTACCAAGTCAAACATCTTGTCAAAAATATGTTATAGCAATGTAACTCCACACATAATAGAGCAAACTAAACCTGAGTCGATATCCTCATCTTTGGTGTCATAGAAGGATCAAGACAACTTCAATATCCGACAAATGCATGTCCAAAACCTGCACTCATTCAATTTCAGTGTCAACAGTTATGACACATTGACACCCAAGGTGATAAACTATAAAGTTCCTAGGTATGTCACTAATTCTGAAGTAAAGATTAAAATATTTCTAGGTAAGCTATAAAGCCATTTTCTTCAGCAGTAAAGAAAATCTGAAATTCTTCTTATGTAAGATGACCATGAGGATTAAGGCATCTACGGAGCAAAAACATTTGAAGTTAATATTTGTTTTATACATTTATTAGACAGTAAGGCATCTACGGGGCAAAAACATTTGAAGTTAATATTTGTTTTATACATTTATTAGACAGTAATGCATCATTAACCGGCATAAATCTTTTCCTATGACAATAATGATATCTTATGTGTGAAGCAATATATTTTGTATTTCCTCCAACTGCCAATTGAGCATAAGGAAATTTTCCTAGACGGAACTGGATTTAATAGAAGATTAATTGTTAACATAAAGCATTCTTGTAAATCCTTAACCTTTTTCAATTAAAAAAAAAAAAATCAAACTTGATATCAAAAACAATAATGGGAACTCTTGTTTACTCAAGATAAATTCAGTGATCAATGGGAAAATTTCAAGTTTCTTATACAAAAGAGATGAAAATTTAAAATTTTAAAAGTCATAAATCCCTAAGAAGAAAAATTCACATCCCAAGAATGCAAAACGAAAACACATTAAAGCATTACCCGAAAAAACAAGAGTCAGATTTCGAATTATCCGAAAATTTCTTCCCTCTGACCACATATGATCTTGATACTCCTGACAAAGAATAGGGCCGTTTCTTCAGGCAATTTCATCTCGAAATCTAAGAAGTGACTGGGACGACGAACAATAAGCGGCCAACACATTCTTCAGGTTAGCCAAAACAATTGTCTTCTGAGAAATTGGGTATTTCAACCGCATAAATCTCTCGTTGTGTTTTATATAACAACTGAAGAAGTAAAAAGCAATTGTTTGCAATAGAAAGTGCCTGAAAATATTATAAGAAAGGAAGAAAACATAAAAATGGTCGGAGAGGGGAAATTGATCTTACCTTTAAAATGCTCTATTCGTCTCCAGACAGACAGAGAGGGAGAAGAAAGCAGAGAGAAAGGGTGAGATTGGTATAAATGTATACTGGTATTCGCATATTTGAATATAATTGAATTGTTTGTTTTAAATACTTGAGCCGTTAGTCTTACGGCTTGATAATTTCAAAGAAATTTTCAAAATTTAAAATTTAAATTAAATTTTTTAATTATTATTATTTATTATAATATTATAATAATAATTAAAAAGAATTTCACCATATCACCTACATCAGCATCACCCCCACCATCAACATCACCACTTATATTATTATTATTATTATTATTATTATTATTATTATTACAAATAATAGGTCTATTTTCATAGTAAAATAAATCTAAAAGAAAAAGAGAGTTTTTTAACCTCCAACCAAACACTAAAAAATTAAAATATTTTACAGAAATTGAGTTATTTTTAAAAATTTATTTCCTAAAAAAAAATATTCCAAATTTCAAAAAAGACCCTAAGAAATAAAAAACTGTTTAGCAAAGAATCCTACTTAGACTTTCAGTAGGAGTGTTCATTCAGTTAACCGAACCGAATTAATCGAATTTTTTTTTGCGTTAATCGTTAATCGAACTGAAGTTTGCTCTACCGAATTAACCGAATCGAACTTTTTTTCGGTTAACCGATTAACCTAAATTTTTAACCCTAAAATTGAAAATTCTAAAAATAACTCCTAAAATAATAAATTCAATTAAAATAAAATACATATCATAATAAATTCATATCAAAACATACAAAAACAATACCATAAGTCCATAATCCATTTGACTATTTGGGATATTAGTACATATTATATATTTATATTTAATATTTAATATATATATATATATATATATATATATATATATATATATATATATATATATGTATATATATATATGTATATATATATATATATATATATATATATATATATATATATATATATATATATATATATATATATATATTGTAAAGATTATGAATGGTTGTATTTATTGATGTAAAGCACAACCTATATATAGTACATAGAGGAGTGAAGATAGCAACAAGTTACAACCAAACACAACTAGTCTATAGGAGTACAAATAGGATAAATAACAACTAAAGAATACTAGCCACATATTGGCTTAACACGCCCCCGCAAGATGGAGGATCCGTCGGAGACTCCAATCTTGGACCGAAGGCTTAACGAAACGGATTTGTGTCTCGTGGACTTCCAGGAAATGCGATTGTCGCCCAGATACACCAAATATCCGGTGGTAGAACGGCCATCGGTGGGGCAACCTCCCCAATCAGAGTCAGTGAACACTCGTAGAGACAACGGCTGACCCGCCCGTAGAAATAGGCCATGGCAAACCGTACCTTTGAGATAGCGAAGAAGCCATTTTGCAGCCTGCCAGTGATGATCCGTAAGCGGCCTGGGATTGGGACGACGCTCTCGGGTAGTCCGGCGTAAATCATTTTGCGTTTGGGAACCTTCGGAGGTGGTGACATGCAAGGATCCAGACTGGTTGGTGTGACGACTATGTTCTGGAACAGCGGAATACGAACAACCAGGGGGTGACAAACTAGACGCAGCTGAAGGTAAACCAGTGGGGATGTCCAAACTATTCTCGCCGGATTGTGTTGGAACATGAGTTTGAACATCCACTGGTGCAGGTTGCGGGTAGTCGGCTACGCTAGAGAGAGACCCAGCCGGGGAAGACACGGAAGGCAGAGTAGGAGTCGGAATGGGGTCCCAACATTTATAACCTGATTGTGTGTTGGAATACCCAAGGAAAACACAAGGCCGAGACTTCGGCTCTAATTTCTTGGTGTTATACGGTCTCAACTACGGAAGATATAAGCAGCCAAACGATTGTATTTGAGTGTAAGTAGGGGATTGATTACCTGTCTCGACTAACCTTTTGAACTGAGGAAAAATGGTAAAAACATCTGAATTGTGCTTTGAGGGATACAACCAGACATATTTAGAAAAGTGATGAACAAAGACAACGTAATAAAGAAAACCACCAACTGACTTGTCTGTCGTTCCCCATACATCAGTGTAAAGTAACTGTAAGGGTTTTGTGCTAACGAGAGTGCTCTTCGAAAACGACAATTTGTGACTCTGGTGTACACTGCAAGACCAACAACGAAACTGACGTAGAGAGGCAGCAGAAACTGGAACTGTGCACTGTTGCAACACGAGTTGTAACACCGTATTTGACGGATATCCCAACCGGTGGTGCCATTCAGACACAAATGGCAGGTGCGTGGCATTCATTTGAGGCTCATAAGAGAGAGTATTGTAGTACACACCATTAACGTTCGGCCCCCGTAACAATGCCATCCCGGTTTGAAGACCCTTCACGACAAAATGAGACGCAAAGAGCTCAACAGACACACGGTTAGCTTTGCAAAGTTGCGAAATAGAAACTAAACTTTTGTGTAGCTGTGGAGCGTGCAAGACATTTTCTAGACTAAGGGCAGAAGAAGGGGTGGGAATTGTGGCATGACCAATGTGAGATGTGTGTAAAGAGTTACCGTCACCCAAGCGTATTTGGTTCGGACCATTGTACTCGGAGAATGACCGCAAAGGAGCAGTAGTAGGAGTGATATTGGCAGTAGCCAGCACGGTTTGGCGTGCTCGGTCACCGGCTTGTAACTGACGTTCATGATCAATGAGAACATCGGCTAGTTCCGCTAAGGAAATAGGCTTCTGTCGGACGCAAACAGCGGAGAAGATTGAATGATATTCATCCCCGAGCTGCGTTAGAATGTACATGACAAGGTCTTCATCAGAGACCGGGGACTGCGCCAACGCGAGTGCATCAGCGATGGATCGCATGTCATTCAAAAATACAGAAATCGACCGAGTACCTCTCGGATTTTGAGTGAGCTCGATTTTGAGGGAAAGTATACGAGCTCGGCTTTGAGACGCACTAGCGTAAGTAGTGGCTAGGCGTTGCCAAACATCATAGGCTGTCAAAGCCGAAGACACGAGAGGTCGAATCGAGTCAGAACAACTCTCTAAGAGTGCACTGACGATGACTTGGTCTTGACGGACCCAATGTAAATAATCTGGGTTTGTGGCTGTTGGAACCGAACCAGAAAACTTAGGCGGTTCTTGGACAGAACCATCAACATAGCCATGGAGGTTGAGGCCAATGAGTGTAGAGTGAACCAGGCGCCTCCAGACTGGGAAATTCGTAGGTGTGAGTTTGATAGGGAAGTGTGTAGTAGCGTGAAGCTGGACGACTTCAGTGGTTGCCGGAGTAGTTTGGGTGGTGGACGCCATTGAATAGGCAGGAAGCAAGGAAAAAAAAAAATTCTTTCGTAGGAGATTTTAGGCTCTGATTACCATGTAAAGATTATGAATGGTTGTATTTATTGATGTAAAACACAACCTATATATAGTACATAGAGGAGTGAAGATAGCAACAAGTTACAACCAAACACAACTAGTCTATAGGAGTACAAATAGGATAAATAACAACTAAAGAATACTAGCCACATATTGGCTTAACATATATATATATATATATATATATATATATATATATATATATATATATATATATATATATATATATTCCAAAATTCGGTTAACCATTCAGTTAATTCGGTTAACCGACACTTTCGAACCGAATTAACCGTTAACCGAATTTTGGGAAAAATCTTTAACCATTCTCTGAACCGAAATATTTCAGTTAAAAAACGGTTAACCGAATTCTGTCAATTCGGTCGGTTAACCAAAATTTCTTCGAAATTTGCACACCCCTAACTTTCACCTCTTAAATTTTCTTCATGCATAACTTAATACTATTGGGTGTCATTAATTGATTGACCCACAAACTTATTGTCAAAGATTAACTTATCTAATGAAATAGTGTCATGTAAGAATGAAAGATTAGGTAAAAAAAAAAAGTAAAAAATAAAAAAATTGGAGTGATAGATAACATTACTCGTTTAGCAAACAACAAACATCTAAATTATAAAATTAAAAAAATTAAAATTGAAAAGAAAAATTAAGAAAATGGAATTGATGATATTGTAGTTTTAAAATGAAAACAGTAAAATTATTAAGTCTATGATTGATGATTGATGATTCTCTTTTTCATCTATTCGACCCCTTTTTCTTTTCTTTTTTTTTTTCTTCATTTTTTATTCGTATTTGATTTTTTTCTTTTCTTTTTTTTTTTAGTTTCTCTGTTTGTTTTATTTTTATTTTTTTTCTCTAAAATTTTATAAGACAAATTGTTATTACTATGGACGTGCAATCCATAAAACTTTTGATTTCTTTTAACTAATGTTGTCTTTTAACTAATGTTGTAGAAGGTGCTAGGTGCGGGTCGGACGCACTATCTATCACTCCAATTTTTTTTTTTTTACCTAATCTTTCATTCTTACATGACACTATTCATTAGATAAGTTAATCTTTGACAATAAGTTTGTGCACTTAGATGGCCGAGTAATCCGAGTATATCGTCTCCACTTTTCCTACTCAGGGCTAAGAGTTGTTAGATTATTATAATCTCATACTAGTCAACTGCATATGTTAGATGATTAATTGAGTACATAGCTAGAAGAATAGCCGAGCAGGCAAAAAAAATCACTCGACCGATTTGAGCGCCCCACTCGACATAGTTAGGAGCCCAACTCGATCGAGTTAGGTGCCTAACTCAGGGGCCTAGGATGCCTCGTCAGCTGGTTAGTCGATCGACCGACTAAAATCCGTCTAGGGCTGAAATCGCCTCGACATAGGGGCGCCTAGATGGCCGGCCACCTAGGCCGATTTTTACAGCACTATTTTTAATTATAATAATGATGCTTTTAGATTTAATTCAAAAGTTTTACATTTTATAAACTTTAATTTTGTGCGTGGATTGGAAGGTGTTGTTATTTGGCAAATTATACCGTGCACCATGGCGTACAATACATTGTGCGTCTTGGTTCAAAACGATGTCGTTTTGTATCATTTTTGCGTGTCTGCTGTTAACTCCTTAAAACAAATAAAAAAAATTCATGTTTTGATGTACAGAATTGTATAATAGAAAACACATAATTTTTATACTTGAAAACACAAAATTTTATACCTGATAACACAGAATTTTTATAACTAAAAATTTCCATGTTTTGAATGTACTGAATTATATAATAGAAAACACATAATTTTATACTTGAAAACACAGAATTTGTAACTGAAAATTCCGATCCCGTGTTTCGGAGGTACAGAATTATATAATAGAAAACACAGAAATTTATACCTGAAAACAGAGAATTTTATACCTGAAAACACATAATCTTTTTTAAAATGATAAAAATCCTCTGTTTCGAATGTACAAAATTTTATACCTAAAAACACAGAATTTTATATCTGAAAACACATAATTTTATAACTGAATACACATACATTTTTGTCGCGTTAATTCTCCACACAACTTAACAAAACGACGTAATTATGAGAGGCGCGGAGCACACATTGCTATGTGCATCCTGGTGCATGGTATAACGGTTGTTGTTATTCTCTTCTCAACTTGGGCTAGAGGTGTTCATTGTTCCCTTGTTGGCGTGTGACCACTTCAGTCGTTATATCGTGGACCGCGATGCATAATCGATTATGCACAGCGCATCAAAATGGCATCGTTTCTTTAAGTAAAGAAACGACGCGCTGTTAGTGTTAACGGAGTGACACTACAGTGTATCTAAACCGACACTGCCTCACGTATTATTTTTATATTATCAAATGAAACTGCAGTTATATAAAATGATGCTGTAGTTGTGGTGAAATGAAACTGAATAACATTTCACATATTTGAGTGTATATTGTACAATGAAGCTGTAATTATATTAAAATGATCATGTAGTTGTGTTTTAATGAAACTATAGTGTATATAAAATAAAATTAAATAACATTTCCACATATTTGAGTGTATAAATATTGAATGGAACTGTAGTTATATCGAAATGAAACTGTAGTTGTGTTGAATTGAAACTGCAGTGCATACAAAATGAAACTATAATTGTGTTGAATTGAAACTGCAGTGTATACAAAATGAAACTAAAGAACAGAGTTATTTTTTGCGGAACGACACGAAATAGATTCTGTTTCTTTTCATTAAATAAAATGACATCGTTTTGATGTGCGGTGCATAATCGATTATGCACCGCGGTGCACGATATAATTTGCCTGACAACTTCTATTGATTGATGTGGTTGGGGGTCGTTTTCTTGTAATTCTTGTGACAATTTTCTTTCCCCTTGCACCATGGAAAAAATGTTCAAAACATTTCTCTCATTTTGTGACAATAATATTTGATTAAGAATGAAGGAAAAATTAGAAAGTAAATGATCAAATTTGTAAAAATTTAAAAATTGTAAATTACATTAATAATTTCTTCAATTCGTCTCCTAAATTTGATTTCCTCTTCAATATTTTCCCACTTAATGACTAAATAAGCTATTTTCTTACACTGTTGAAAATCTGTCAATTTCCGACCACCTGAAAGTGGTCGGAAATGGCCTTAATTAGGTCGGAAATACCTGTTCCGACCTCTTTTCCGACCAATTTAGGTTTTCGGAAAAATCACTCTCGTTAATTCCAACAACCGGATAAGAGGTCTGAAATAGCGACCACTTTTCTAAGACCATCGGAAAAAATGCCCAAGAGAATAGTCAGGCGGGTCCCTGATTTTCCGACCACTGGCAGTGGTCGGAAAAGTAGAGGCTAAGAACATCGAACATTTCCGACCACTTGTGGTGGTCGGAAAATGTGCACGATATAAAAAAGAGAAAACCCCTCTGTAGAGAAATGAATATATATATATATATATATATATATATATATATATATATATATATATATATATATATATTGTTGCTAGAAGTTTGATCTGAACAATCATTAACCACAAATGGCTCAGAAAATTTTATAAAGATCAATACAGTATGCATTATTATCACAATAGTGCTAATTACAAAGTTGAGAATGAAGTACATAAGTGAGTTTCATCATCTCCTATCTTCTCCTTCTGCAATTGCAGCTTCTTTTGCATAACAGAATGGTGCAACTTAACAAGACCATCCCATGCATTTATTGAGTTGTTATGCAAAATCCCAAAGTTTCATATTTCACTAGAATTAGCGCTACATTCAAAACTATGAAGCATGCTGACATAAACTGAGCTGATACCTGATCAAAATTTGATAAGCAATGTATCAAATAAAATACTTTATTTTCATAGTCGATACCTGATCAAAATTCGAGTAAAATGGAAGCACGTGGGAATACTTCTGTGAAATGCCCCAGGATTTCTCTACAAGCCCCCACCAACTTGCAAATAAATGACAAGAGAAATTCAGAATAAAAAGTTACAATAAGTTTCCATGATGATAGAAATTATGCATATGCAGAGAAGGATTAAATCTATCTGAGAGTGATTTGGGTGGGTTATATATGCATATGAGTCAAAGGAAGCCTCTACTTGGGGTGTTTGAGCACTTAGCTCTATAAGGGATCAACCAAAGCAAGAAATCACAATTCACAGACATACATATACTCTCAGTATACAATAAACCAAAAAGAGGTAGAGTAGTAAGCCATAAAGCCCAAGAGCATATTACAATTCAACAATAATAAGATTACTTACAGGTAAATTAGCTAATAATCAAGTGCTTTAAGAGAAATAACTCAAATTACTAGAGCAAGAAACTACATTAAGAACTAAACTACATGGCAATTCATCACAATATCAGTAGTATATATAAAATATGGATAATAATTAGAATCAAAGAAAGGTTTGCTTCACCAACCTGGAAGGCCGAACATCGTTCACCTCCGGCTACAAAATTTGCTAGCCAGATATGATGATAATTCTTCTATGATTGCTTGGACAACAAATGCAGTGTCCCATGATTGGCTGTCATTATATCCCTTAAGTAACAAGTTCGTGAAAGAGTTTTAAGGAAACAAAAAGTGATAGAAAGTGCAATAAATATACTAGTCTTATATGAACAAATCAGGATCAATTACACTATTGTTCAACCTGCATTTTCATGCCATCTTCAGCAACCCAGATATAATCATAGATTCTTGGCAAATGCAATTTGAAGGCCTCTGAATTAGGATCCTCAACCCAGCAGCAAAGCATATTTAATATCTGCACATGAGAGATGACTTTCATTACAAGCAAACTTTCCTCCAACATACTATCTTATCTGTCACCAAAAATAATGTGGAGCAGTAATAATGATAATAGTAATGAAAAGAAAAAATAACAACAACAATAAGCCACAAATATGTGCACTCACCTCAAGTAGCTCCTTTCCCGCCTCCTCATCAAATCTACTCCTCCAATATTAGCAAGAGCATATTGTTTCCTAAAAGCAACCCAAAGTCGAGGATAAAAGCAGTGTCATCATATTACTTGATTTTGAGAAAGAAATTTGAATAACTATAACTGCAATCCAATTATGCAGCCAATACAGTGCAACATCACATTTCATAGAGTAGAAGAAATTATGTTTACCTATCGCTATGGTGTTTCACTCTTCCTAGACTCGAATGTCAAATCTATAGTTGAAATTCAATTGATAAATGGCGTAGTGCACATTCAGATTAGTCTAGAAACACACATACTTGCATCAGTCATCAACCTTGAAACTAGTTCAATAATTCAAGTTGTTTCTATACTGCATATATTATGGCTGAAAAGAAATTCAAAAGTAATAAACCTAGTAACAAGAACAGAGGCCAACAACGTATTGTAGATACCACAAATCAACTTTCATCCATTCTTGATTCTATACACAATCCAAATGAAGTTCTTGATCGAATGTTATTTAATACACAGAAAACAGAAGAGGAACGAAAGGGTTATACCTGATTAGTTCGGTCTCGTCAGTAGTGATGCGGTATTCGATTGTCCAAAGAAGCAAGTAGATAGCTAAGCCCATCACCATTGCCAGTCCCAACCCAATAAGGACTACTATCATTCAAAAGGAATACTCTTTACTCACAACAAATATATAACCTAACCTGTTAATAAACACCACCATGGCTTTAAGTAGTTCATAGTACATGGCACCAAAAAGATCACAGTAATATAACACACAAAAAAACTATGAAAACAGAGATGAAACTTACATTACACACAACATGTTGAAAATTGTTAGGTAAATGAATGGGCAAACAAGAAACTCACATTGGCAACTGAATTGACTTGTTGAGAATCTTTAACAGACAGGAGACTGCTCCAATGATCTTCCTGCAGCTGGTACAGTTAATAGATTGCTCCAAAGGCAAGTAATGCACAATTAAATCCAACAAAACATCAATAAACAGATCATAATTACATAATCATGTTTATAGTAAAAAAGATCCTATGAGGATAAAATGCATATCATTACCTGAAGACAATGACAAAGAGACATTGGCAACAAATGCAGCATCCAAGCTTTAGTAAATCGACACCATATTTTCAATATAAGGTACTCGCCTTATGCTTGCACAAACAAACAAACAACAAACAAAAAAGAAAAAAAAAAAAAAAGCTCATTATCATTCAGTTTATCATTGTAATTCAATTTATCACTCCATATCTTATTCCTGGGCCAAATATATGTCATAAAATGAGTTTTGCCAATTAAACACATATACAACATGATATGATGCATAAAAACACAGAGTCTTTGTAACACCCCGTGTTACGGCCCTCAATCCCGGATTAATTATTAAATTAATCTCATCAATAATAATTAAATATGATTTAATTCGGTCCACCATGAACCGTGGACCCTTGCCTAAATTAGAGTCCTAAGCCTATTAGGAATAAAGAAAGTAAACCCTTTACTATTCAGATTCTAATTAGGAATCCTAGACCTAGTTATCTATTAGGAATAAAGGAAGTAGGCCTTTTACTATTCAGACTACGATTAGGATTCCCTTTAATTAATTAATTAATATGGCCCACTATGGACCATGGACCCTTATCCCTAAACCCAATCCTTAGTTCCAAAAGGAATAGAATTAGCAAGCCTATAATATTAGTTCCTAACCAGGACTCCTAAATATATAAATAGGGGACTTAAGAGACACCTAGAACCCCCCACCACAATAAGCGTTCCACCACCCCAAAGTGCTCCAAGAATCCCCTTAGAAGAAATCAAGAAAGCAAGAAAGCTTAAAGAAAGACCCTTCATAGCCAAGGAATTAATTAAGGCTAAGAGGTAACCCATGTCTCAACAAAACCTATTTTCATAGCTATGATTTCCCCTTAGGGTTTCCCCATATTATTGTGTATTAATGATTGGTGATGATCATTATTAATGATTGATTTAATGATTCCATGGGGAATCTTGATAATCTTGATATTGGGAGTTTCTTGATAATTGGGATGTTCTTGATGATTAATTGGGATTCTTGATGATGATGTGCTGTTCTTGATGATTATGATGTTCTTGATGATTAATTGGCATCCTTGATGTTTATGGGTTATTCTTACCGAATCTTGCAATTAGAAGATGAATCGTATTCTGGTTGATATAAAAGTAATTAGAACCCTAGGTTGTATCGTATGATCTTATTCTTGAATTATCGGGTGGGGAAATCGCATGTTTGGGTGTTGATTATATTTAGAAAAGCATGATAGGTTATGTGTCGTTCGTTTCTCGTAATTGATCCGTTAATTGTCTATGTGTTGTCGTTAATCGCGTTGTAAAGTGTCTAAGCATGGTTTCGGGTTCCACATCGGTTCCCGGGGCGAAAAGTGATGAAAAGAGTCAGTGGGGGGTAGGTGGGGGTAGGGGACCCGCCACCTACCCGCGGCATTCACGGGCAGCTCCGGCAGCGGGCAGCCGGCGGGCGGACAGCTGCCCGCCGGGCACCCGCTGCCCGGAACAGTGTTACCGGCGGGCAGCCGGCGGGTGGACCCCCCACCCACCGGCTACCCGCTGGAATCTTTCCCCCCTCGGGACCCCGGCTTCCCCGTTTGATGTTTCCCCGATCCTCGTGGTGTCCCAACGGACCCCGTTTGTCGTGCCTATGTCTAGGTTGATATTTCGGGTACCGTTCGTAGGTTTATGAGTCTATTATATTGCATGCTAGTTGAATTGGTATCCCGTTGACCTAGGTGGAAGAAGTATGAACCCCTTAGGACTATTCTTAGTAAGTGATGGATCACGCATAGGTTTTGTTATACGTTTTATTCCCCTTCCCAATGTGTAATGTGGGTTGCATGTGCTTGCTATGTGTTATGTGTGCGTGTTACCCCAATTCGGTTGCGATCGGATTGGTTATCCTGAGCTGCGGTTCAGAAGCCGGCTATGGTCAGATGGGAATTCCTGGCTATAGTCGGGTAGCGGTATCCTGGGCTGCGGTCCAGAAGCTGGTTGTAGTCAGATGGGAATTCCTGGCTGCAATCAGATGACATCTTTCCTGAGCTGCGGTTCAGAGGCTGGCTGTAGTCAGATGGGAATTCCTGGCTACAGTCAGACAATACACTCTCTTGGGCTGCGGTCCACTGTTTGGTTGCGATCAAACATTATGATGAGCTGCGGTTCATCGGTCGGTTGCGATCGACCCCTCCGTGTTGCGATACGGGGCAGGGTGCTGCAGGGCCGTGTCAGAGCTATATGCGCTGACCCTCATGTATGGGCATGCGATTGGTCCTGTGGCGCCAACAAAGTGTGCTATGTGTTGTGATACGGATGAGCTGTGATTATGAGTGCCTTGGAGAAATGTGACTATGGGATTTATGTTGGGGATTGTGTATGATGGGTGGTGATCATTGTTTATGCCTTGCCTTATCTGCCTTATCTATTATGAACTGCATATGACTGTTATAACTATTGCTTGCGTCTGACCTTATCTGTCGAGTCATTCCCGGTTTTAAAAGCTAGAGTTCGTACGATATATCTTCATGCCCACAATGGTTTTTGTATATCTATATATATATGGCTATATGTATTGTATCTCAACGCGTTGGAGTGGGTTACCAGCATCTCTCGCTGAACAGATATATTTGGCTTTCAGGCACAAAAGATTAAGTCACTGGAGTGCGCTAGAACTTAGAAGTAGATAGTTTCCCTTTTGGCCTGCGTGCCACGTTTACGTACTTACGCTTTAAGGATATTAGTTAGTTAGCCTGTGCACTTGGGTTCTCTAGCCCAGGTGTGGCATAGCACCCCGAACGCTTGTATTTATATCTTGGGATTTAATAAGATTCTACCTTTATTATAAGTTTTAAATGTCTTGAAAATCTGGGGTGTTACAGTCTTCACCCCTCATCTACCCAGAAGAATACCAATTACCTTCATATTGTCTTCTGATAGAGATGCACTTATTCTCGGGGCTGCAAAAAAATCAAGAACAATAAAAAAAATTCTGAAAACTCATCAATTACAAATATGCATATCACAATCAACATTATAAATCCACAAATAAACATGTAATCTAAGCTTCATATCTTGAATGAGAAACAAAATACAGGAATCACCAGCTCAAATTACACTGGCATACTATTCCATAATCTCAATAGAGGTCCAACACCAAAAGTTACTTTATGAATGTTAAACAATAAACTCAACTGTATATTTCTATATGTTCTGTGTGTCAATGTACAATGAGGTATAGAGCTATTTATATTAGACAAGAACTAATCCTAGCCATAGGTTTCAAATACCTAAAACTAAGGCTAAGAGAGATCCTCTCAACTAACACCCTATTTCTCTAACACTCCCCCTCAAGTTGGAGCATCCAACTTGTTACATATGTATCACATGAACCATAGGACTCCACACCTAGACTCATAAGCCCAAGTCTTGAACCACTCAAACAACCTTCGAACCACGCTGTGCCAAACCAGTCCACAACGCACCTTGTCGCATCAACAATGCTTCTACGGAGCCAACAAAAGCTAGGCCAATCACCACAGCGCCGCACCTGCATCTCACTCCCCACACCCTTATCACCGCTGCCTAACACCACAGCGTACCTGCCTCACACTCCACAAACCCTTAGCGCTGCTAGACCACAGTGCACCTGTCCCTCTCACCATGCACCCTTATCAACGTTGCCTAACACTACAGCGTTTCCCTGGTGCATGTACGTAAACTGATTCACTCTGAATCACTCTTCAGCCGTCGGCCTCCCCCGCGGCATATGCCAGGTCCGCCCCACTCCTGGCACCTGTGTTGCCCACTCCTGCAACACCCATGTTTACGCACACTGAACAAGCTGCACTTGACTCAACTCAGATCCTAGAATTGCTCCCATACCAAGTTAACTTAAAGCGACAAACTATGATAAACAAAATACAAAGCTCAAGACTTATTAATACGAATACGATAAACAAAAGAAAACTACTGCCTAATTATTCCTCAGCTTCGTGGACCTCAGACCACCCAGCTTCATGGACCTCCCCTATCACCTCTCTTGGCTGTCTCTCTTTCTCGGCTGACACCAAACTGGTGAACAAACAGATCCTCGCTGCTGTCGTCGGAGGTTATGAACCCAAACCCCTCACTGAACCACTCGACGTAGCCCTCCATCCTCTGCTCACTCTCCTCAGCCATAATAAACAAAACAGACCAACCCGAAAATGCAGCAGTCCAAAAATGCAGCAGTCCACAACGCAGCAGTCCAAAAGATGTAGCAGTCCAACACGTAGCAGTCCAAAACGCAGTAGCCCTTCGCAACACCGGAGTACACCACCACTGCAGACGCGTTGGGTGTTCAGAGACGAGCCCAACGGTACCGGCCGCGACCGGAGAAGACGCCGGAGAACTGCCCACGCACCGGCGTGTGGCGTCGGAACCCTAGGACTGCGCCGGCACGTGAGGACTCCGGTGGCTGCTCCGCCTCTCCTGCCGGCGTCGCCTCCTCTTTCTGACCAACACCCACTACCCAATCACCTCAAGGCTCTGATACCATGTTAAACAATAAACTCAACTGTATATTTCTATATGTTCTGTGTGTCAATGTACAAGGAGGTATAGAGCTATTTATATTAGACAAGAACTAATCCTAGCCATAGGTTTCAAATACCTAAAACTAAGGCTAAGAGAGATCCTCTCAACTAACACCCTATTTCTCTAACAATGAACAATTCAAAAACTTCATGCTCGTAATTCGGTTAGCAACAGAGCTTACAAAACCCTATATCACGATATCTCTACCAGATACACGGGCATCATACATACATCACAGATACAGTCAGAATTTAAGGAGAACAAGCAGCCGGAAGGGGTACCTGAGGTCGAAAGGCGAGCATTCGAGTGGCGTTTATCGTCTCTCGAAGCTGTTGGCGACCAGAAGAAGCGGTTCCAGATTTGGACGAGGATGCGATGATCCCAAGGCGAAGAAGCGTTCCTGATCTAACACGGTTCGCCGGACGATAGATTGGAGAAGAGAGGTGGGCGGCGTCATCCATAAGCACCGCTGCGCCGTCGTCGTTCTTTAGGCAGGCGGAGGAGAAGTGTTGAAGAGGCGAAGAGAGAGGCGTGAGAGCCTGAGAGGTGAAGTGTGAAGAGGTGAAGAGAAGTGAGAGGTGAACAGCTGTAAATAAAAGAAATTAAAGTAGAGAGAGTAAAAGTAGACATACTTAGCTACCGTTCTTTAAAAAATACCGAGGGGAATATAAGTTGAATTTAAAAAATTTAACCGACCGGTAAATTTTTTCGACCACTACGTAAATGTGGTCGGAATTTCAAACCACTTTTCCGTCCAATATGCTTTTTTGACGGAAAAGTGAAAAAATAGCATTTTTTCCGACCATTTTTCTTGGTGATCGGAAAAGTGGTCAGAAAATTAAAAATTTCCAGCCGTGTTATAATTTAATAACTAAAACTGTCATTTCCTTTTATCTTTCAACAAAATATTTGTGTGTCCACCATCATTAATTTCAACCATCTTTTATTTTATTTTGAAAACAGAGTTAAATAGATCACAAGACTACACAACAAAATATAATAACCACCCCTCCAATGTTTTCTCTATATCACAAACTAACTAAGGGTTCAAATCACTTCAAAATTTTATATATACCTACAAAATAGAACTTTTACCAGCTTTAAAAGCCACCCTTTGTTGCCCATTCTTTGCAAATTCAAAGCTACTCCTCAACACATACATATCCTTTCCAAAACAAACCAAAAAAATCAAGAAAAATAAAAGAAATACGAAATGGCTTCCTACAAGGTTGCAACTGCAATTTTGATCATCGCATTGGCCATGATAGTTTTAAATTGCGAGTCTACACAGGATGTGTCGAAACAAGTACTAAATGAACCTTCATCTGCAAATCCTGGCACGCCTAGCCAGACTTTGGAAGAGTCAAAACGAGCTACGAATGCGCCTCCGTCTCCTCAATCTGGCCCTATTACCCACCAATGAAGAACATTATTGATTCAATACGTTTTTTAAACGGAATCTTTTTATGCAAGTCGGGTTGACAACACGCAGTAATTTGCTCGATTTGACTACAATAATTGTCTCTTCATATTTTGGAAGTCAATTTTTTTTTTTTTTTTTTAATTTGTTGTAACAATTTGTATAAGCCACAATGCATGCCATACAAATATTCTTGATGCCGGTAGTAGGCATAATGTAGCTTTAAAGCAAGCCTATTATGGCTTACGTACGTAGTTACGTGCATGCATGCATGCAATTTTTGGGAATTTTATCTTTCCCTTTTTGGATTAGGCTATTCGAGGCTCTCCGATCCACTTATTTTGAAATGACTTGGAAGTCATCTTTTTTTAAGTGTAGATTGGGTTCAATATGGTATAGATATAAATTGTGTTTTGAATTATCCAAAACTTTTAAAAGAAACAAATATAGTTTTGTATTAAGCAAACGTTTTGATATGTTCCACGAATCAAATTAAAGCTACAAAAATATGATTTAAATTAAATACATAATCTTATATTTGTGTTGATAATTATAAATATCATTTAAATATACAACTATAAATGACATGTAAGGACATAAGGTTAATATAAAATGTATATACATGTCCATAATGAAATTTACAAAATATATTAAGAATGTATATATGGTGAGTATACAAATACTTTTATTTAGCATATAACTGGTAGAAATAAAATACATCTATGGTTATCATGAAGGTCTTACATATAAATAGAATTTCTTCTGTCAATTCCCAACACACTAAAAAAGTCTAAAATTTATATATGGATACATATATATTGATACATGTCATATATCATTATTGCTAATAAGCTTTTGTAAAATTAACTAATACAAAATATTAATCTAAGTATTGCTCGAGACTACACTAGTCTATCATTATTGCATGTGGATCATGGCCCAAAATGACGTTGTTTCTCTAATTATATGAAGAGACGGCCCAACTTTTTTTTTTTTTTTTCAAACAACATGCATAAAGTACATTATTGACTACCTAGGATTTATACTCGTTTCTAAAGATTATTCAAACATGTAAGCATAATGTACATTGTTTCGATTATGTATTCAAACAGCACGCATAAACTAATTGAGTGTGCATTATTTATATAAATAATAAAGTACATTATGTATTTGATATCTATTATTTGAGAATGTACAATACAGTACGAAGACATTTGGGGATTTTCTGGTTTTTTTTTTTTTTTTTTTTTTTTTGTGTATAAAGTACATTATTTTTATTCGTAAAGTACATTATTGTTCTTTATAAGGTACATTATTTGTGTACATAAAGTTCACTTATTGATGACTAGTTTTCTCTCTTACTCACTCTAGCAAGCCTCCTTTTGCTCTGTCTTTTCTTTCCGGCCGTCTTCACCATGGTTCTTCTTTCCCAGACTCCTCATCCCTAGACCGCTAATCCCCCTCCATAATATTCAATTGAAATAAAACTTTGTTCACTTATTATCTCACAAAATAAAATGAATTAAATTAAGCACCAAATTAATTTGTCAAGACACTTATAAAAACATATTCAAGAACTAAAAATAATACTAAATAAGTGCCTAACAGTAAGATATATCATCGTTTAGAAAATTAAACAACAGTACAGTTTAAAGACATCACATTCTACCGAATACCTAGTAAAATAAATATATCTTTAGGGGAAGGTTTGAAAGGTAACACCCACTTATCGTATGCAGGGATCGTTCGGTACCGAATAGCCAGTAAAGTAAAATATATCCTTAGGGGAAGGTTTGAAAGGTAACACCATCTATCATATGCAGGGATCATTCGTCAAACACTATTGTATCATTTTTTCAATCCTAAAAAATCAATTTTTATTCATGTGGAAGTTTTTGGAAAATTTTTCATAAAATAACATTTAAATTATTGATCAATTTTGGTGTAATTTTTAGTTGGGTCTACTTCCAATTTGTGTCAAGTTAAAGTGGATTCGGGTACTCTTAAGTAAGATGTTTAATTTGATATATTATATACTTAAAATGGATAATGGGTGAATAAGAAATTGATTCTCAAAAGTATATAATTTGAGTTTTTTAAAAAATACAGTTAGGAAGACTTTTAAGTAGCCTTTGACCCACACATTGAAAAGGAATGTGAGTTTGCAACCAATTGTATATATACAATTGAACTTTTTTAAGAGTTTGAATTGTATAACATAGATGTTTTCTGTAAATCAAATCCTAAAATGAGATCAAAAAACTTAAACTCATGTACACTTGCAACCTTAGCTTGGTGCTTCAATTAATTTTGTACCCTACTATGAAATTTTATATCTATTACCATGTTTGCTTGCCTACTTTTGCTATCTTACTATTGGATTAAAATCCTTTAGTAATCATAAAACTCATTACCATTTCCTTCACATACTTTTGAATTGAACAATGGAATAAAAACATGATCTGAAAAAATAAAAAGGTTACTGTCCATGCACTCAATATGGAACTTTAATATATATATATATATATATATATATATATATATATATATAGGGATGAGATCTGGTGCAGAGTTGCTCCCGGGTAAAAGAATGAGGTTAGATCTGAGCCATTGATCAAATCTAGAACCATCAATGAAAATTTAGAAAAACATGCATCCTCCATTAATGCTCTCATCTGAGTACCTGTGATGACAGACAACCTAAAGGAATTCATGAAATTAATAAAAATTCATTTTATTATATTTTTTTCTTAAGAAGGAAAAACAAAGCACCTTAAGAAGAAAAAAACAACGCACCTTAAGAAAGTAAACAATGCACCTTAAGAAGGAAAACAAAGCACCTTAAGAAGGAAACTCACGCACCTAAAACTTTAGACTGGCGCACCTTAAGAAGAAAAACAACGCACCTTAAGAAGGAAAACCACGCACTTAAAACTTTATGCCGACGCACCTTAAGTTTCAACAACTGACGCACCTTAAGAAGGAAAATCACACCTTAAGAAGAAAACCCACGCACCTAAAAGTTTAGACCGGCACACCTTAAGAAGGAAAACAACACACCTTAAGAAGAAAAACCACGAACCTAAAGCTTTAGACCAACACTTAAGTTTCTAACAACTTACGCACCTTAAGCACACAAACCACGCATATTAAGAAGGAAAACCACGCACCTTGAAAAGAAAAGTCACACACCTAAAGCTTTAGACAGACACACTTAAGTTTTCAACAACTGATGCACCTTAAGCACTCAACACAAAAACCACTCACATTAAGCACAAAAACCACGCACCTTAAGAAGGAAAACCACGCATCTTAAATTTGACTTAGTTACAAAATTACCAAATTGCCACCACATTTTATTTTTTAATTTTGTTAATCCTGGACGTTGATCTTGACAAGATCAATGACTCTCATCTCACCCCACAACCGCACCTGACACACACAACCGCACGGGAACCCATTTCTACATCTCCTCTTTTCTTCCCGATCTCTTGTTCTACATTTGCTTTTATCTTTATATTATTGATATAGTCGTGCAACCCACCGGTTAAAAGCTAAAGGCCAACATGCACAAACAAGGAGCGTTATGCCCTGGAACCCATGTCCACTATGTGCATGGTGGACACATGGTGGACACGCTATACATTCATAATTTCTATATTGTAGATTCATAATTTCTATACTATAGATTCATAATTTCTATACTGTAGATTCATAAAATTTATAATGTAGATTAATAATTTCTATACTGCACATTCATAATTTTTGTATTGTAGATTCATAATTTCTGTGCTGCACATTCATAATTTTTGTACTGTAGATTCATAACTTTTATACTGTAGATTCATAAAATTTATAATGTAGATTCATACAGTCCAGAAATTATGAATGTGCAGTATAGAAATTATGAATCTACAGTATAGATTTTATAAATCTACAGTATAGAAATTATGGATCTACAGTTTAGAAATTATGAATCTACAGTATAGAAATTATGAATGTATAGCGTGTCCATCATGCACATGGTGGACACGGGTCCATAGCATAATTTACCCACAAACAACATATTACAACAGTAACATCATATTTAATCCAATTAATTTGTTTTGAGAGTTACATGATTGAATTTTAAATTTAATTTTGAATATCATTAGTGGTAATGAATTTCACTTCACCTATAAATACATGTGGTTGAAAAGAATAACTTTACAAACTCAAAATTTTTGTTTTAACTCACATACTGTCCCAAACTCTGAATAACATTCTCCCAACCTCTCTTAAACCTCAAAGTGTTCCCTTTGTTCACATTCACTAATAATATTATTGTAATATATTGTATTTTGGGAAATCGACGCTTCAACGCTCTTAGCATCATTAAGAGGAAGCGAATCAATTTTAAAGAAAGTGCAAGCTTTGATTTTTTTTTTCCGTTGATTTGAAACTGGACTTTTTCAAAATATTATTACTATTTTCAAGTAATTGTGAAAATTTCTAACACTTTGAAGTCTCTGTTGTTGTCTTAACCTCTCTACCATACCTTTAACTTTTAGGCGTATAGATAGACTTCATATACCGTTTCTTGAGTGCTACCACTCAAGTGTTCTTCGGACTAATTGTTGGTTTAATTTGCTAAAAGTTAATTAGCTCTTTTGATTTTAGTGTCTCTACTTATTGGGTACATTTAAAAGGAGGCAAGTTTGTTTTTTCCTCTTGTCCCACATTGCTTAGCTAACCCACATTTTCTCACCTTTTATACTCCAATCCTTTATACAAGGCTTGAAGTGTTATGGAGAGGGATTGAGGGGAGATCCCATGCCCATTGTCGCTATTGCCCGCTCGCATGCACGTCGCGGTGTGGTGGGTTACTTGACTACACCACTTGACCACCTTGTTATATGAACGTGTTTGCGTGACCATGTTCCTCTCCAATTTTGTAGCTTTATTCTCATGGCTGCCAAGGAATGGATGATTAAAGCTCAAGCTATATAACCAGTCCTTCTCACTCCTTTCAGAATGTAGCTTTATTCTCATGGCTGCCAAGGAGTGGACGATTAAAGCTCAAGCTATATAACCAGTCCTTCTCACTCCTTTCAGAATACACGAAATCCTTTCTTTTGCCTGAGTTGGTGACCATGTTCCTCTCCATTTTTGTAGCTTTATTCTCATGGCTGCCAAGGAGTGGACGGTTAAAGCTCAAGCTATATAACCAGTCCTTCTCACTCCTTTCAGAATACACGAAATCCTTTCTTTTGCCTGAGTTGATACGAACAGCCTTCTGTTCTGAGAGTCTGTGAGCCTTGTTGAAAGCATGCGATACCCTGGTCGCAAATACTTTTAAGGTAGTGTTTTATAAACACGTCACATATATATAAACTTCCTACTCCAATTATCCAAACCAAAACAGCAGCCTTCGAGCCACGACTTGGTTGGTGTCCAGATCAACTTTCTGCTTCTAATATACAAAAAGCACAACAGTTAAAAGTATTTGCGTTTTATCAACCATGTCGCAATCGTCCAACCCTCCCTCTGATGTAGCTCCGATTGAAACACTCACGGATGGTTTGAACTACAAGCGATGGGCTGCTAAAATTATGATGTTACTGGAATCCAAAGATGTGGATTATGTCATCTTTGAGGATCCTCAGAAGTTCGCTAAGTCTGCTGCGCAGTCCCCTGCACAAACTGCTACAAACGACGCACAGGCAACCTCTGATGATTCAACATATCTGAAGTCGACAACCCCTCTATCGGTTCCAAAGTCGACCTCACCACAGGCTTCTGTGATTACCTAGACAATTCGTACCAGGTACGAGAAGGACAACAAAACCGCTCGCGCAACAATACTGCAGCGAGTTAACAATGCTTTGTTTGATATGTTTTAGCCACACAAATCAGCGAAACTAATCTAGGAATTAATGAAAGAAAAGTATGGTGTTGACGAGATTGGAAGGTGAAAATATGCAGTTAATCGCTGGTTGCACTTCACAATGACGGATGCCAAATCAATTACTGAACAGGTACATGATTTTAAAAATCTTGTCGCTGACATGAAAGCAGAAGGAGATGTGGTGACCGATGCCTTTTTATCTGACGCAATGGTTGATAGATTACCGACTCGTGGCTGGACTTCAAAAACAAATCGAAGCATGAACTGAAGCACTACACTTTGCAGCAGCTGATCAATACTATAAATATTGAAGAAGAAAATCGCATGGTCAACAAGTCTGGTAATTTTCCTGATAGTCTTAAAGCAAATGTATTCGAAACTAGTGTTGGTTTTGATAGGCCAAAGTCTGGTGAAAATGCCAAAAATCAAAAGAAGAATTCAAAACCAAACAACACTTACCGGGTCAAAAACGGGAAAATCCAGAAAAAAGGGAGAAACAATAATGAATGTTTCGTTTATGGAAAACGAGGCCACAAAGCTGCACAATGTTTTCACCGGAAGGGATCCACAAGCCAGACCGGTCAGAAGTCAAATAACGAGAGGCCAAAGAACCAAGCACACCTGCTGTAAAACACAGAAAACTCGGACATAGTAGCAACTGTAATAACCGAGGCCAATATGGTAGGAGATCCAGACGAGTGGGTTGTGGACACAGGAGCATCTCGCCACTTCTCGAACAACAAAGACCTATTCAAGGTGCTAGAGGCCAACACTGGAGAAGAACAAGTGTTTATCGGAAACTCCAGCATGTCTAAGGTAAGTGGTAGAGGAAAAATAGAGTTAATGCATTATTCTGGGAAGCTTCTTTTATTGCAAAATGTGCTATATGTCCCTTCCATCCGTAGAAACCTGATTTCTGGAGGCCTACTCAATAAGGCTGGAATAAAAAATGGTTTTTGAGTCTGACCGACTGGTTCTAACTCACTATGGGAAATATCTGGGAAAGGGATACTTGCGTGGAGGCCTTTTTGTGTTAGATGCTTCTGTAGCTAGAAATCATACTGCTATAGATGGTTCAATTTCAACTACTTGTGATTTCATCTCAATGCTAATAATAAAGCTTCCTCTTCTGCTTACATGATTGTTTCAATAAATCTTTGGCATGATAGATTAGGACATGTTGGTACTAAGTGCTTAAATATATTAAAAAGCGTGAATATATTACCAAAATTGTCTAGTGATTCATGCACACAATGTGAAACTTGCGTTGAAGCTAAGTTTGCTAGAAATTCGTTTTCAACAGTGAATAATCAAACATCATCTGTTTTAGAACTGATTCACACTGACTTAGCAAACTTTAAAACCACTGAAAGTAGAGGTGGAAAATGTTATTACATTACATTTATTGATGATTTCTCACGTTTCACTAAACTTTATTTATTGAGATCAAAAGACGAAGCCGAACAGAAATTTGTGGTTTATAAAAATGAAGTAGAAAACCAATTAGATAAAAAGATTAAAAGGCTTCGATCCGATAGAGGAGGAGAATATGAATCAAACTCTCTTAAAAACCTGTGTGAAAATTCTGGAATTATTCATGAAGTAACAGCACCTTATACTCCCCAACAAAATGGCATTGCAGAGAGAAAAAATAGAAATCTCAAAGAGATGATCAATGCAATGATGATCAGTTCTGACGCTCCGGACTCTTTGTGGGGGGAAGCTGTTCTAACAGCAAACCACATTTTAAATAGAGTTCCGCACAAAGGGTTTGAGAAAACCCCCTATGAACTATGGAAGGGGCATGTCCCTAACGTTAATTAACTACTTTAAGGTGTGGGGCTGCTTGGCTAAAGTGGGACTACCGTCCTTTAAGAAGCCCAATCTGGGACCTAAAACTATAAATGCCATCTTTGTTGGGTATGCTGAAAATAGTGCTGCATATAGATTTATGTGCCTAGAAAACCGTACAATGTGTGAATCTAGAATGCTATTTTCTTTGAATCCATATTTCCAATGAAGAATGATTATGCCTTACCTGATAACAGTATAGTAGTAACCCAAATTCTTCGGATATATTTCCTAGTCTCACGAGTAATTTAGAAGAGCCTAGAAGAAGTAAAAGGCCTAGAATTGAGAAAAACTTTGGTTGTGATTTCATAACATATATGACAGAATTGAAAGACGTGAATGAACTTTGTGATCAATTCATATGTCAACTAGTCCTAGAAAAAGAACCTAAAACCTTTCAAGAAGCCATGCGATCGGTGGATTCCACGCTTTGGAAAGAAGCTGTTAAAAGTGAATTAGACTCTATACAGTCCAATCACATATGGGAATTAGTTAATCTACCAAAAGCCTATAAACCAACCGGTTGTAAATGGATTTTCAAAAGAAAATTGAGACCGGATGGCTCAATTGAAAGGTTTAAGGCCAGACTAGTGGCCAAAGGCTACACTCAAAAATTCGGTGAAGACTACTTTTTTACTTACTCACCAGTAACAAAAATAACAACCATTCGTGTTCTATTTGCGTTAGCGTCTCTACACAGGTTGATAGTTCACCAAATGGATGTGAAAACCGAGTTTCTCAATGGTGAACTAGAGGAAGAAATCTACATGGAACAACCCCTAGGATGCATTGATCCAGGTCAAGAAGGGAAAGTATGCAGATCCAAGAGATCTCTATATGGCTTGAAACAAGCTCCTAAGTAGTGGTGTGAGAAATTTCATAAAACTTTATTAGACTTGGGTTATTCTACTAACCGGTCAGATGCCTACTTATATACTAAAGAGATAGAGTCTAGCATAATGATTATCTGCCTCTATGTAGATGATATGCTAATTTTTAGTTCGAATATTGAGTCTATAAATGAGACTAAAAGAACTCTAGGTGATAACTTTGACATGAAAGATCTAGGGGAAGCTGACGTAATACTTGGGATAAAAATTACAAAAATCGAGAAAGGTTATCTTTTATCTCAAAGTCATTATACAGAGAAGCTTCTGAAGAAGTTTGCAAATTATGATGTAACTCCAGCCAAAACCCCTTTCGATCGTAGTGTAAAACTGTCAAAGAACATAGAGTCAAGTGTGTCACAAGAAGAGTATGCAAAGATAATCGGGAGCCTAATGTTCTTTATGAACTACACCAGACCCGACATTGCATACGCAGTGAACAAACTCAGTTGCTACACACATAACCCTAGTGCTCCACATTGGGATGCATTGAAAAGAGTACTTCAGTACCTTAGAGGCACTGTAGACTAGGGTTTTGATTATAAAGGGTCCCCCAGACGTGCTAGAAGGGTATGTGATGCGAATTGGGTAAATAGCAGTTATGATGCAAGCTCAACTAGTGGATATGTGTTCACTATGTGTGGAGCTGCGATATCATAGAAGTCCACCAAACAATCTTGCATTGCCAGATCAACAATGGAGACTGAGTTTATAGCCTTAGATATGGCAAGCCAAGAAGCCGAGTGGCTGGGAAACCTACTAGCAGACGTGCCGTTGTGGGGGTGTCCAGCACCAGTTGTTCCTATACATTGTGATTCACAAACTGCCATCTGTGTTGCACAAAATAGTGTCTATAATGGGAAGAGAAGACACATAAGAGTCAAACATGAGTCTGTATATGGCAGTTGATACTAAATGGGGTGATCACAATGGAGTTTGTGAGGTCTGAAAAGAATATTGCAGATCCTTTCACAAAAGGCCTGAATCGAAAGGCCGTACTTGATACTTCAAGGGAGATGGGTTTGAGACCCAGTGAGGTAAGAAATTCGTGATGGAAACCACCTGTGTGGTCAACGTAGTCACGGAAAGACTTACATTAAAGAGCTGTCAATAACGCTGCCTAATCTGTAGCCTAATATGGGTGGTCTATGTTGAGATAGATTTGACAGAATAAAATGTCTATGCTGAGATAGACTGAACAGGGATTTTACAGAGTTAATAAGTACATTTAAGTTCAAAACTCAATTAACCGATGAGTTCAAGATCCAATTCACTCTCGGGAAAAAGTTACTTAAACGTCACTACATGTCAGTTCAAGTATCATACACTGATGTGGTAATTAGCTCTGGTGTAGACTCAGGTATTATCCGTATTGTCTTGCCACCTCAAATGTGTGGGGGATTGTTGGGTACATTTAAGAGGAGGCAAGTTTGTCTTTTCCTCTTGTCCCACATTGCTTGGCTAACCCATCTTTTCTCACATTTTATACTCCAATCCTTTCTACAAGGCTTGAAGTGTTACGAATTGAAGAGGGAATGAGGGGTGATCCCCCGCTCGCCGTTGACCGCGTGATACCTTGATCGCAAATACTTTTAAGATAGTGTTCATAAACACGTCACAGATATATAAATTTCCTACTCCAATTATCCAAACCAAAACAGTTGCCTTCGAGCCAAAACTTGGTTGGTGTCCAGATCAACTTTCTGCTTCCAATATACAAGAAGCACAACACTACTATTATAAGGTCTACTGATTCCAAGTTTGCTGGAATGCATCTCAATCGTTTTGCAGGTCTATTGAGATGTGCCTTTGCTATTTATATATAGCTTTACTAGCTAGACCTAGTTTGGATGCATTAAATTCTATTTTTACCTTTACAAGAATTTTTAAGAGATAATTACAAGTTGATTTTGGGTGTATTAATTAGATTCCTTAATTTTGCATTTGTTAGCCCCATTAATTTTTTTTTTTTTTTTTTTTTTTTTTTTTTTTTTTTTGTCTTGAGTACTGACTCTGTTACAATGTAGTATATGTTCATAACAATTTTCTCAATCTATTGAAAGTTACTTAGTGCAACTAGATCACAAGGTCATTGGCCATTAAAATCTATCTAAACATGCATTATTTCTAACAATAATACACAATACTCGAATAAAAAACTAATGAATATTTAAATGTGTTCTTAGTAGCTAACTCGATTTTTTCTAAATGAGTTTTTCCTATCAATTAATATAGGTTATAGCATTGATTTAAAGTTAATTATATTGAGGGTTTCACACAAAAATATTACATATGACTGGTTAAATGTTACTCTGATTATTTCAGTTATTAGTTTGCAACAAGGACTAGCGATTTCATAATTCATATTACTAACTTGATTTCTATAATATTCGAGTATTTTCTTTGATTTATTGGAACGCCTGCAATCGTCATCTAGATGTGCGCTCTGGATGAATCCCGTGCTTTGTGGTCATAGCTAGTAAAGGATATGCTTAAGTTGCCTATAATTGATTGATTCGAATAGGGAAGGACAATAGGGTACTCCTAGCTAGTGGGAATTAAACTTGAAACCTTGTGCTTATGAAGCCAACAACCCGACCAACTTGATCGGAGTTTCCCCAAATTTATATTATTTTTTAAGACTTAATAATTAATATTATTATTATTTTTAATTCGCTCTAACATATTCATAGTGTCTATATATTCAACAATTATGCCATCTTGATTGCGATAAGACTCAAGGCTCAAACCTGAATGATTCTATCATTCACAATGTACTTGGCAATCAGTGGTGGAGCCACAATGGGGGCAGCTGCCCCCACTTCCCCCACCCCATCCCATTTATATATATTGTATGTATAGGTTCCATTTATATACATAGTTAACTTATAAATACTAAATTTACATAAATTTAACTAAAAGATGAGTTAGCTTAAACGATAATATATCTAGTTTTTTCTTAAATGGTGGGGGTTCAAATCCTACGGCGTGAATTTATAGTGAGATTAATTCTAATCAAATTTTTTATTTGTAGCTTTGTGTTTTTTTAATCTCATTTTTAATATTAATAATGATATTTTATAATATGTTTTCTATTCGAACTATTTTTCCTAATTAATTATATTTCATATTTTGTGAAATTTTATTTGTAACATTGTGTTTTTTTTTTCTCGCTGTTTAATATTAATAGTGATATGAGTGTTTTATTATAATATGTTTCTATTCAAATTATTTTATCTAATTAATAATATTTTATATTTTGTTTTGAATAAATTTTTTTTAATCTTATTTGGATGTATTTTAAATTTTCATCACAAATTACAATATTTATGACTCGGCCTCGAAGTATTTTTTTTTTCTTCAAAATATCTCATTGATTTTTAATTAATCTTTCACCACCACTATCAAAGATTTCTGAATCCGTCCCTGTTGGCAATAATTAATATTATGTTAAAAAGTGAAACATGGAAGATACAATAACACCCCTCATTCTAAATCCTAGTACTATAACCTCCCCTTCCAAAGTTTCCTCTTTACCTCAAACCAACTGAAGGCTGATACGAAATCAAAACTTACACACACACATACCCTACAAAATAGAGCTCTAACCAACTATAAAACCCACTATTTCATGCCAAATCAGAGGCCTGAATATAAAAATAAAAATAAAAAATAATAATAAAAGAAAAAGAAATGGGTTCCAGCAAGGTTGCTACTACACTTTTGGTGATGGCTTTTGCGATGTTGGTCCTGAGTTGTGGAACCACAGAGGCCCTAAAATTTGAGAGAAAAAGACAATCAAATATTGTACCGCCGACTCCAAAACCCAATGTCAACCGCCAAGCGGACCTCATGCCCGAATCAAGCCTCCAACAACATGGCATGCCCCCTGATAATTCAAGATTATAGTCATCTCATTTTTCTTTCCTTATCCTTATAGTTAAAATAAATAATGTTGTTTTAATTTCTTTCATAAAATTTGCTTTTGCAATGTGTATGTATATGTATATGAACTTGGTTTCTCACTAATTGTAGTTTTTTTTTATAATGTAATATCATAGTTGATTTGTTGAAATAGTATGTGATGAGTTACTTAATTTCTTTTGAGAAAGCCATATCTTCAAAGTTCTATCTCCAGCTATATTGCTAAGTATGTTCTCAAGATATATGGATTTCATCACAGATCAAGCTGGTTGAAATTGAAAATTAATTGCATCGAATCATGACCTCCCGGCTCCTGGTGAGGTTGTTGTCTAGGCGTCTATTTGATTAAAGAAAATCATCTTTTAACGTGTTACCATTTCCGACCAACAAAAGTTGGATGGTAATAGGTCTTATTTAGACCGAAATCAGTCTTTCGACCAACATATCAATCAAAATCGAGATCCAAAAAATCCACCGTCTAAATTATTTACCAACAACCAATATTGGACGGAATAACATCAACACCTTATTTGTGGACAGAAAATCTTGACGAGAAACCGACCATTTTGATATCGGGTTATTTTCTTCCAATCCTGCTCATAAAGTTGATTGAAAATTCTACCAAATTTTTACTGTTGGTCAGAAATTCCATCCAATTGTTGGACGGAACTCTATTTTTGTATTTTGTGTTCTTCCTTCTAACTATTGGTCAAAATTCCGACCAAACATTGGCAAGAAATTCCTAAATGGTTTATGTTGCTTTTATTATTTTCGTCCTGCATTATTTTAATTAATTAATTGGAAATTAAAAAAAAATAAAAAACTCTAATTGATGTTATTAACTATTGAGCCGTTTTAGTTAATGGCATTATCTTCGTCTAAAAGTTGAATTGCCAACTCCAAGGGCCCCACACCTTGACCCGACATATAATTTAAGAGGATATAAATAATGTCTTAGTAGACATGATCAAGTGTCGATGCGGGGATCTGAGGTTGGCTTCTTTTTCCAAATATGTTTACTGAACCAATGAGTTAAACCCGTGCGAACTAGTTAATTAACTGGCATTATCAAACAAGGGCATGAACCAAATACTCCCTTAATGTTTAATAAGTTAATCATATTGTTAAAGTTGATATGAAACAACCTGGAGGGTGTGGTTGAATGGAAGGGACTCAATTCACCCTTAATCAAACGTCAAAGGTTTGATCCTTGACCGTGGGTATTCAAACGTCAAAGGTTTGATCCTTGACCGTGGGTATGGAGCAGTCTTAAATCTAATTCAACCTAGTACAAGAGGAATAGTTGATTCACACAACTGGAATGGTCATCGTGCTGGTTGAAAAGCCAATGGCGTGAAGCTACCGTGCATTGGAAACCCTGGGCTACATACCGAAAAAAAAAAAAAAAAGTTCTTATGAAATTTCTCAAAGAGTCATCAATCCCAAGAAATCACTCTAAAGTGAAGATTATGAGATTGAACCATTTGAGTTAGGAGAACAAGTTACTTATTCCTGGTAATTCAACCTAGCTAGTACAAGAGGAATAATTGATTTACACAATTGGCATGGTCATCGTGCTTGGTTGAAAAGCTAGTGGCGTGAAACTACCGTGCACCGAAAAAAAAAAAAAGTTCTTATGAAATTTCTCAAAGAGTCATCAATCTCAAGAAATCATTCTAAAGTGAAGATTACGAGATTGAACCATTTGAGTTACGAGAACAAGAAACTTATACAGGAGGAAAATTAAGGCACTACCAATGTACCATACAAGAGGAAAATTGAGGAGCAATATATGTACCGTTTTAAAAATTGAAGGACAACATTTACAGCACTAAGGATTCAGAAGTGACATTGATAATATAATATAATTGACATATTATAGAGGAGCATAAATTACATTTTTTTCCGTAACCAATAATTTCCACTACTAGTGTACTACCAAATTCTCACTGAACACAAGCAGAAATGGCCGCAAGTTAATGACCACATTTCCTGAAAGTTATCTCTTCCCACAAACGTAGCCAAGAAATAGCGTATGATTGGGAACGCCCCCATCTATTTCCTCACTATAAAACCCACCCTTTCTCCTGCATTCTCTTCACAATATATCTTCTCTTCATCCCTTTTTCATCAAATAATCGAAGAGAAGACAAAAACATACATAAAAGAAATGGCTTCCAACAAGGCCGCAACCGCCATATATATAGCAGCGTTCGCCATGATTTTTGCAGTGGAGGTTGCACTGGGCGTCTTCACCGACCACCACACCAACCCGCCGCCGTGCGCCGGCGACTCTGTTGGTCACTACAAAGTGAACGGATATGATTTGAAGATGGAGAAAGGGCACGAAGCTTGCTACATTGCCTGCTACAAAAACGTGTTCGTTAGCGGAAGCAGTCCGTCCTCCGCTGAGAAAAGGTGCCACAAGAGATGTAGCTCCGGTCGTGGGGTTTCTCTGTTTTCCGGCGCGATTGGAGCGGCGCATACTATTTCGTCCTCTGTCATCCCCCAAAATGGAATTTTCGACACCAGCGGCGACGCAGAAAAGCCTGATGCGTTTTCGTGCACCAACGCCGCCGCAGAGAAGCCTGCCGTTTCGTCCACCGGCGCCGCCGCAGAGAAGCCTGCAGTTTCGTCCACCGACACTACCACAGAGAAGCCAGCGATTTCGTCCACCGGCACCGCCATTGAGAAGCCAGCAATTTCGTCCACCGGCACTGCTGCAGAGAGGCCTGTAGTTTCGTCCGCCGGCACCGTCGCAGAGGCGCCTGCGGTTTGGTCCACCAACACGGAGGAAACAAATTTTGGCAATCCCTATTCGTGAATTGAAGAAAGCGTACGTCCATGCATGCATGCAGCTTTTCTTCTGTCGGTTGAACGTGACATTTGCCTTAAGGAGCCATTTCTTTTATGTTGTAATTTAATTATCGATATGGATATCGATGATGTTGGAAAATATATTTCAACCAGGCACAAGGAATTATTATTAGTTTTTGTTTACTTCCGACCACTTCATCCATTACCATGCATTAAAGGGTTGGGGTTTAGCCTTTGGAAGAATGCATTATTATCCTAATAATAATAATAACACACACATAACTGAACTTGAAAAAATTAATATGACTAGCACTTCGTCGGTTTATTCCTTAATTGGTTCTAAGAGAGTTGGTTGAATTCTTTTCCATGGAGAGATTTAAAGACCATTACCATTGGCAGTTCTATATATAGCGCTCCAGACTAAAAAGGGAATTTCCACTGCATTCTGAGCATGATGGAAACTCATTGAAGGATGTTGGAAGATCAACATCCGAATTAATCATTCAAGAAGAACAAAAAGAGCTGTTTGAGGATTCTACTTGTCTAAAATTCATTATCCTAACTGTGATAACTGTTGTAGCTTTTGTGGATGACTACCACTTGCGAGAAAGATTTAAAAATCAAGTTGGCACTCATTATCTATAAAAGGATAATGACCCCAAGCTAAGAGAGAAGATGCTGACGTGATAAAAACTATACGAGAAATCGACTTTATGAACAACCCTTGGCTAAGTTTGGTTGGATAGTGAAGAGTAGGGTGACTTAGTACCTGACCCCTTGAAGGACTATCACCGGTAGAAGTTGAGGCTTATCACTTTCTATTTAAGCATTATTCATCGACTAAGTGAACAACCCTTGGCTAAGTTTGGTTGGATAGTGAAGAGTAGGGTGACTTATTAGCTGACCCCTTGAAGGACTATCACCGGTAGAAGTTGAGGCTTCTTATCACTTTCTATTTAAGCATTATTCATTATATTATACTGTGAACTAATGTCATACTCGACACACACAACCACGATATTCGTTCGTTCAAATTTAGCTACTTATTTTTCGGCAAGCTTAGTGGCAAGGAAACTGGTTTCCAAGCTCTATTTAAAATCTTTGATTTCGAAATTCAAGTTCACCTAAGAGTTATTTTGAAAACTTTAAAAAGTCTATTCAACCCTTGTCCTTCCTCTAGACTTTTTTACTTCTCCGGACCAACACTTCGTAATCACCAACAACGCACGTATCAACATTGTGTCGCAATCGTTTGTTCATTGACCCCGTCGAGCCAATGCTCCCCCTAGCACTCAATTAGGTTTGTAGGATGATTTTTACCACCTTTAAAAATTTGTGTGTTTATATAAATATATTTTATATCTTGCAATTTTCTTCTATCTATAGTCTATATTATATATAAAAATAAAATCCTCAATTTTAACTTCCCACCCAAAAAACTCCTATACTATTAATGTTTGCGTAATATTGTAAAATATGATAATACAATTCTTATTCCTATTACAATTGTACATTAAAATATGGTAATACAATTCCTAATACAATATATTCTTTCATACTCTCCCATTCCTAATACAATTCTAGATTAATCTATACTATATATAAAAATAAAATCCTCCATTTTATCTTCCTGCCCAAAAAACTCCTATACTATTAAGGTTTGCGTAATATTGTAAAATATGATAATACAATTCTTATTCGTATTACAATTGTACATTAAAATATGGTAATACAATTCCTAATACAATATATTCTTTCATACTCTCCTATTCCTAATACAATTCTAGATTAAAATTACTAGTCGTAATAATAATAATAATAATAATAATAATAATAATAATAATAATAATAATAATAACAATAATAATAATTTTTTTTAAAAAGGAAGAAACTTGAATTGCTCCCCTTTTGTTTTCCCAATTTTACCACCATCCCACATCGGTGAGAAAAGTGGGAATGGAGCCTTGAGCTCCTTTCAAATTAGCATTTCGTTGCCTTGGGCAACAATGAGGAGCTCCTCGTGTGAAGTTGATTACCAAAACACTATATCACCATGGGTGTTTTGGGGAAAATTTAAATTTTTCTCAAAACGCCAATTGCAAACGTTTCAAATTGCAACGTTTGCAAAAGCATAGGCCTTTTGGCGTTTTGACATGGTCAAAACGTCAAAAAATGACAAATTTGTTAGAAAATTGATCGAAAAGTATCTGTAACACCCCCTAAAAACAAGCTATTTAAAAGTCTTAAACATGCAGATAACTGAACAAACAACAAACACAGCAGAAGACTGAAAGATAACTAGATAAACATAATCCGAAACAGGGGGTGTTATGCCACGTTCACCGAAAGGATGAACGCTACGGCAACATCTGCAATGTTTACATCTAATCCATAGTCTAAAAGTGCTACAAGGGAGAAGCTATACTAGCAAGCACTAGACCGCGCACACGTCTAGACATCACCTAAAAGAACACAATAAAACATGGGATGACGCCCGGTCAGCGAATAATGCTGGTAACCCACCAATACATGTGAAATATCATACATAGATAAGATATAAGTTGTAAAGCCATTTTCGAAACGGAATACATAAGTATATAAGTACAAAACCAAGAGCAATAGTCAACACAAAACTCAACACTCTCAACAAGGATACGGGAACACATCCCAAAACCACAAAGGATAACCACAACACAAAAGATAAAGACAAGACCGATGGCAACACATGCCTAGGCAACACATGCCTTTGTGACTACACGCGTCACAAGAAGAGAACTCACAACAACGGCTACACAAGCACTCGTGACATCACCCATCACGAGTTGATATGCCTTCCATATGCCCGGTTCCAACCTTATGGCTACCCCCAACTTATATCTAGTTCCAACCTTTACCTCCAGGACCCCTGTACACCAAGTACAACCTTATTCCCCCGGGAACCGTCGTTCCCCCTCGAACAGTCCCTCCAACAAAACCACCGATTTCATAGTACACGAGGTACCAATCACACATGGCAACACATGCCCTGGATAACACATGTTATCCCAGAAATAAACACATGAACCTTACACAAAGGCCATAAACTCCATAATCACGTCACGACCACCACGAGGACCGCTGCAATACCTTGGTGAGTAGTGTCCCATACCACTAATCGTGCAATCCAGGTAAAGCCACACAGACATCACACCACAACAAGAATCAATCAACGGATCACAATGAAAGTATGAAACCATACTCAATCAAGGAATGGGTCACAGCCCAACAACAACAACGATGAATAACACAAGTTTTCATCAACCAATAGGAAGGTACAAACAACACACATGCTAGCATTTAAACACCGAACTAGCATGCTTATCAAACGGGTAAACCAAACGTAGTTCCGAAGAACACACAAAACCCATCACGGTTCAACGAAACACAATGTTGAACACTTAGCACGATTCAAGACACCAAAACCTACATGGATTCCTACCATATAGTTCTAGACATACGAAACATCAAGAAGACACTCAAATAGTTCCACAAAACAACATCGGGAAGTCAAAAGAATCACGGGGAACAAATCCCCCAACAACCAACATAGTGTACCCCGCGGGTGGGCCCACGGGTAAGCCCCTACCTGTGGTCCTGCCTGCGGGACATACACCCACAAGCCTCATGTTCTCGCGGCTGCCCGCCGTTCCGCCCGCGGGTACATCCTTGTGCACCAAAATAATCCCTTCGGGGATTTTCTACTCCAAGCTCAAATTCAAGTCCAAAATATGCCAAATCTCACCAAATACAACAAAATGACTTGAATCAAAGGAAATGACAAGCAGTGGCACAAATGAACCCTAAACACAAGCTCTAGATATGCATTTTCACAAGACAATGCATAAACACTCACATTTCATAGCAAAACACATGTAGAATCCAAGAAATATTCATATAGGTAAGCAAAATAGATTTTGTAGAGCATGGGTTACCTCTTGTAGACCAAAAACCTTCACTTAACACCACACCAAGCTCCTATCAAAGCTCACCTTCCAAACCCACTTCAAGAACATACCAAAAGATCATAAAGATCTTATCTTTAAGAAAAGACACCTAAGAAAACACTAAAAACACAAGATGAACATGGATCTTACCCTCCTAGATGCCCAAATGTATGAAAGGTAGAATCTTGGAGACAACTCTTGAAGTCTTGACAAAGCTTCAACTTGGCTTGGAAGAAAAGTTTTCCACCTTTTTAGAGAGAAGATGGAGCTAGGATTTTGGAAAGTGTAAGGATAGAAATGAGGTGTTCTCACTAGGTTAGGTTACAATACTAACACAAGGTGAAAGGTCAAGAATACCCTTACTAACATGGAAAGGTGTAAGGAACAAGGGAACTCCTTACAAAGCTCAAGGTACAACTTTGACTATGGGGTTGACTAGTCAATTACTAGTCCCCGACTATTAAATTTCAGGAATTTAAGGAATTAAATTACAAATTGAAATAGGATTAATTACTCAATTAATCCCTTAATTAAATTTGGATTTCGGGGTGTCACATCTTCTCCCCCTTCAAAGAAGCTTCGTCCCCGAAGCTTGGGTACGACGAATTAAAGGCAAACGGTGAAAAGAAACAACATTGTGACAAGAGGTTCAAGAAAAAACTCTTTTAGTCAAAGACTCCAAAAGAATTCACAAGAATTTCAAAGCAAGAAAGTAGGCATATCAATTCGAGGATTGGCAAGGGTTTAACAAACGGATGAATTGAGCATCAAGAACTCTAGCCTCAACACAAACACCGACTTCTAGACAACAACTAAGAACTAGACAACCAACACCAACTACTAAGCTAAAAAAACAACAAGGCAGCAAACAAAAAACAAGCAAGGGACGCAACAAGGTACCACAACGAAAACGGTCGGCTTGCGAAACGGATGACCAAGCTTAAGAGATGGGTTGCAAACGAGGTTTTAAGCAACAAAGGTGCTCGTCACTAACCAAGGTTAGAGGAAACAAGGGTTCAAATTAAAGTGGTGCGATAGATAGGTTTGGTCACAACGAAGTTCAACACCAAAACCGTCGATTGACAAAACGAGAGACAAGGCTTAGAGATAGGTTGAGGGTTCACAAAGGTAAGACAAGAAAGAAAGATAAGGTGATAGATAAAAGATTTACCGGAGAAGAAAGCTAACTTCACACCGAGCCTAACTCCTGCTCAAAACTAGCCAACGATCTACTCAAAACGAGACGGCTCAGCTAAGGAACAAGCCACAAACAGAAACTGACACCACAAGAACTCTAAACTAGATCACTCGGGATCACAGAACCAGGGTTGCATCTTCAACTGATCTCTACTGACTTCTTCAACCAAAGGAAACAAGGTACTCCCACTACTTAACTTGAGCTCGGCATTTGCGTGAACTTGATCCGCCACTTCCGACAAAGGCTTCAGCTGCTAGATCCAAAACATGAGTTGGATATCCTTCTCTCTGGCTCTAGGGTGAACTTGATGCAGGCTACCGACTTAACACTTGCATTAGCACACAACCCGCTACTCGCTGCAAGGCAAAGCTTGAAAACTTCAAGGTTTCGGTTCGGATGAAAGGTCCAAAACAGGGACGGTAACAAAGGAGAAAGGTAACTCAGGGGAAAGAAGGCTCACAAGAAGATATGTGGTTCAACGGAAAGGATTAGAGTGAAAGGTTTGGGGTTCAGAAATTCAAAGACCACGTTACTTAGGAGTAGGATCAAAGTCATCAAAGTTGCAACTTAGGAAATAAGGTTGCCACCTTGCACAGAATCATTAGAAGTGGGGAATACAAGAACGAGGTTCGATTCAAAGGGAAAGATCAAGGTGAGAGTTTAGGTTCAACAATTCGAGGACCATGTTGATTAAGATGAAAAGAATTGCAAACGAGGTTACAACTTAGGGAGTAAGGAATCAAAACGGGGTTTAAGGAAGTTGAAAAGGATTTCCCCACGGAGGGTATCCGGTTTAAACTCAAGGAAAAAGTTTATTAGGAAGGGGATCAAGATTTTCAAAGTCACAACTTAGAAAGGTGAGGTTGCAACATTGAACAGAGTCAAATCAAGAGAGGAACAAGAATGAGGTTTGAAAGAATTGAAAGGATTTCCCAACGAAGGGTACTAGATTTAGGCTAAAGAATAGCGTAGGTTAAGGAGGAAATCAAGATTTTCAAGATTACAACTTAGGAAAACGAGGTTGTCATCTTGTATAGAATCAAATTAAAAAGGAAACGAGAACGACGTTCGAAGTGATAGGAAAGATTTCTCGGAAAGGGGCAAGGGATGAAGATCGGTTTCAAGAGGTAAAAGGGTTCACGACTTCTGGCGAAACTTCGGCTTGACGCTGAACACTAAGCTTGTCGAACTGAAGGCTCTCTACCACGACTCAGACACGGCTTACTCTTAGACCTTGCAAGATTTCTTCATAAGCTGATGACACCGCCGCCTTGCACAAGATGGTTTGGGAAAGAACAAGGTTCGGAAGAAAAGGACTACTTGGCAAAAAAGGGTGATTGGATTTGTCTAGGGACAAGAAAAGATTACAGAGGGTCAAGGGTGACTCTCGAACAAGATAACACCTGAAGCTAACACGCAAGGGAGGGCACAAAGACGAAGGGAGGTGCAACAAAAGGGTACAAAACTTACTTCCACGGTTCCCACTTGCATCTGTCTCACAACTGTTGATCTTGCCTTGCCGAGATTGTTGTTGAGTCCGTTGAAGTCTTCCTCTTAGCCTTGCACTCAAAGGACCGGTGACATTTCTTGCCACAAGCAAAGCACTCTATCGGTTTCCCATAACAGTCAACGCCGGGGTGGTCACTTCCACACTTCTGGCAAACTGGGCGCCTTCCCTTAGCCTTGTTGTTCCGAATTGGTTTGGGAGCCTTACCTCTCTTAGAGTCGTCTATTTGCAGGCTTCTTGTTGATCCAACACTAGTAGCCATCAAACTCCTAACCACAGGTGAAACACTTTCGTCAAGCTTCCTCTTACGGTTCTCCCGGGTTTCTTTCTGGACTTGCTGAACTCGGTAGGGGTCGGTTGCACAAAGGTAGGCCTCCTTGACACGAGCAGGATAGAACCGTTCACGTATCTTAACCTTCAGGTCCTCCCAACTGAACTCCGGATCTTGTCTACAAACTGGCCCTTCAAGCATCCACCACGAGTCCGCTTTTTGCCGAAGATAGAACGTAGCCAACTCCACCTTGCGATTCTCCGGGCACACCACAACTTCGAAGGTCTTGTCAAACATTCGGATCCACTCGTCCAGCACTGCAGAATCTCCTTCACCGGCAAAGATCGGGGGACGGAGACTTGCGACTCGGCGTACTATGTCTCGACTCCCATTCTGAAGAGGGTGGTTGTTGAGGAGGGCTTGCTCAGCGTCTGGGTGATCTGAGTCAGTTGATGAAGGCTTTGAGCTAACTGTTCACTGGTGACTGCTTTTGAAGGCCTTGTACGACGTCTCGATGGTGCCTTCCTCGGCTTCTACAGCAACAGCACGATATTGGAAGGAAACTTAGGGCCCGCACCCTTACCTGGTGCCTTAACTAAAGAGAACCAAAGCTGAAAGGAAAACAAAGCACAGAAAACATAACAGAAAACGACACAAGAACTCACAACCACACCGCGCGTCCTAAGAATCCTATACTTAGGTACTTAAACACTTAGAGGCTTCACTAAAAAAACTTAGGGTCTCAACTTAGAGCACTAACCTAAGCTCAACTTAGGTTCTTAAGGTCCAACTCTTAACATCCTAGGCTCAAACCTAGGCTCTGATACCAACTGTAACACCCCCTAAAAATAAGCTATTTAAAAGCCTTAAACATGCAGATAACTGAACTAAACAACAAACACAGCGGAAGACTGAAAGATAACTAGATAAACATAATCCGAAACACGGGGTGTTATGCCACGTTCACCAAAAGGATGAACGCTACGGCAACATCTGCAATGTTTACATCTAATCCATAGTCTCAAAGTGCTACATCTAAACTGGCACTCAGGCGACAAAACAAAGAGGGAGAAGCTATACTAGCAAGCACTAGACCGTGCACACGTGAAATAACACAATAAAACATGGGACTACGCCCGGTCAGCGAATAATACTGGTAACCCACCAATACATGTGAAATATCATACATAGATAAGATATAAGTTGTAAAGCCATTTTCGAAACGGAATACATACGTATATAAGTACAAAACCAAGAGCAATAGTCAACACAAGACTCAACACTCTCAACAAGGATACGGGAACACATCCCAAAACCACAAAGGATAACCACAACACAAAAGATAAAGACAAGATCGATGGCAACACATGCCTTTGTGACTACACACGTCACAAGAAGAGAACTCACAACAACGGCTACACAAGCCCTCGTGACATCACCCATCACGAGTTGATATGTCTTCCTTATGCCCGGTTCCAACCTTATGGCTACCCCAAACCTTGTGTCTAGTTCCAACCTTTACCTCCAGGACCCCTGTACACCAAGTCCAACCTTATTCCCCCGGGAACCGTCATTCCCCCTCCAACAGTCCCTCCAACAAAACCACCGATTTCATAGTACACGAGGTACCGATCACACATGGCAACACATGCCCTGGATAACACATGTTATCCCAGAAATAAACACATGAACCTTACACAAAGGCCACAAACTCCATAATCACGTCACGGCCACCACGAGGACCGCTGCAATACCTTGGTGACTAGTGTCCCATACCACTAATCGTGCAATCCAGGTAAAGCCACACACACATCACACCACAACAGGAATCAATTAACGGATCACAACGAAGGTATGAAACCATACTCAATCAAGGAATGGGTCACAGCCCAACAACAACAACGATGAATAACACAAGTTATCATCAACCAATAGGAAGGTACAAACAACACACATGCTAGCATTTAAACACCGAACTAGCATGCTTATCAAACGGGTAAACCAAACGTAGTTCTGAAGAACACACAAGACTCATCACGGTTCAACGAAACATAATGTTGAACACTTAGCACGATTCAAGACATCAAAACCTACATGGATTCCTACCATATAGTTCTAGACATACAAAACATCAAAAAGACACTCAAATAGTTCCACAAAAGAACATTGGGAAGTCAAAAGACCAAATACCGAATCAAAAGAATCACGGGGAACAAATCCCCCAACAACCAACATAGTGTACCCCGCGGATGGGCCCACGGGTAGGCCCCTACCCGTGGTCCTACCCGCGGGTACATATACCCACAAGCCTCATGTTCCCGCGGGTAGGGCTTTGCCCGCCGTTCCGCCCGCGAGTACATCCCTGTGCACCAAAATAATCCCTTCGGGGATTTTCTACTCCAAGCTCAAATTCAAGTCCAAAACATGCCAAATCTCACCAAATACAACAAAATGACTTGAATCAAAGGAAATGCCAAGCAATGGCACAAATGAACCCTAAACACAAGCTCTAGATATGCATTTTCACAAGACAATGCATAAACACTCACATTTCATAGCAAAACACATGTAGAATCCTAGAAATATTCATATAGGTAAGAAAAATAGATTTTGTAGAGCATGGGTTACCTCTTGTAGACCAAAAACCTTCACTTAACACCACACCAAACTCCTATCAAAGCTCACCTTCCAAACCCACTTCAAGAACATACCAAAAGATCATAAAGATCCTATCTTTAAGAAAAGACACCTAAGAAAACACTAAAAACACAAGATGAACATGGATCTTACCCTCCTTGATGCCCAAATGTATGAAAGGTAGAATCCTGGAGACAACTCTTGAAGTCTTGACAAAGCTTCAAATTGGCTTGGAAGAAAAACTATCCACCTTTTTAGAGAGAAGATGGAGCTAGGATTTTGGAAAGTGTAAGGATAGAAATGAGGTGTTCTCTCTAGGTTAGGTTACAATACTAACACAAGGTGAAAGGTCAAGAATACCCTTACTAACATGGAAAGGTGTAAGGAACAAGGGAACTCCTTACAAAGCTCAAGGTACAACTTTGACTATGGGGTTGACTAGTCAATTACTAGTCCCCGACTATTAAATTTCAGGAATTTAAGGAATTAAATTAAAAATTGAAATAGGATTAATTACTCAATTAATCTCTTAATTGAATTTGGATTTCGGGGTGTCACAGTATCCAACGACCTCAAAGTGTAAAATATATTGCTAAAGGATTCTCTTTTTTTTTTTTTATACGCATTTGATATAATTAATGACGTATCAAATATTTTACAAAGAACACATTATATTGAGCGTTAAACACATAATTTGTTCCACATTAATAATTATAAAAATTGTTAAATTGGAGCCTTAGCCCCTTTATATAAGATGAGACTTAGAGTCATATTTAACTTGTATGATTGTGTTTTATCACTAGCTTGATTATATTTTGATTAGTTTACATGTACAATTTTAAACGATCAACAAATTGAAAATATGTTGGTATTATTATATTTTGAAAATATGTTGGTATTATTATTAGTTACAATGATAAGTTACCCATTATTTTAGGGTGCGTTTGGAAATCTGGAAAATGATTTTAATAAATCATTTTTTCGTAAATCATTTTTTGAATATTCAGTGTTTGGCTAGAGGGGGAAAATGAAAGTAATGGAAAATAGGGGTGTTGTCAATGAAAAATAGAGGGAGTTTTCTGGAAAATAGCTTCCCATATTTTTAGTGGGTCTCATGGCGTTTTAATCATATTCTTATTCCGTAAACATGCTGGTGGGTGATAAGGTGGAAAATCCCAAAAAATAATAATCCTATGAAAAGATTATAATTATATGGGAAAAGAGAAAACCAAATCGGGAAGTTAGGATGCAGAGTATGAACACACTTGACTCAAGCCTTTTCAATTTCATTTTGGGATTTGATTTGCAACCCCACCCCCCACCCCCCTTGAGCGCGAGAAAGAGCATCAATACTATACAATTCAATAAGCTTAAAAAGAGCTCTTGTATAAACAGTGGGGCAAATCCTCTTCACAAACCAATGTGGGACAAAAGTTCACTTTTTCCCTTCATTTTTCCAACTCAATGGGTTTACTTTGAGCGGGACCCACTGTTCTAACGAGGAGTGGAAGGGAATCTGAGACCTCCACAGTGACACGCTCCATTCCATAATTTAGTTGTCCCATTGAAGCTAGGTGCCAGATAGGTTAGGTATCCACTATAGAAATTTATACCAAGGGCTTTAGACCCATTCCTCGTCTCAACTTCTCCACAGCTACTCTACATAACCCTTTGGTTAGCAGATCTGCTATATTGTCTTTTGACTTTACGTAGTCAATCGAGACAACACTAGTTGTGAGAAGTTGTCTAATGGTATTCTGTCTACGACGCACATGTCTAGACTTACCATTATACATATGACTCAGTACTCTTTCAATTGTAGCTTGACTATCACAATGCACACATATTGGAGGTACATGTCTTTCCCAATTAGGAATATCCTCTAGAAAATGGCGTAGCCACTCAGCCTCTTCACAACATTTGTCCAAGGCTATCAGCTCAGATTCCATCGTGGATCTCGCTATCACGGTTTGCTTAGAGGATTTCCATGCAACGGCTGCACCGACTAGTGTTAACACATAGCCACTCATGGACTTGGAGCCCTTAATATCATATATCCAGCTAGCGTCGCTATACCCTTCAAGTACAGCAGGATATCTCCCATAGTGCAGTTCAAGGTCTCGAGTAAACATTAAGTATCTCATAACCTTCGCTATTGCCGTCTAGTGCATGGCACCGGGGTTACTCGTATATCTGCTGAGTTTACTAACCGCAAAGGCAATATCTGGCCTAGTACAGCTCATAAGATACATCAAACTACCAATAACACGAGCATATTCTATTTGAGAAATACACTTCCTGTGGTTCTTGGTTAGATGAATACTACGATCTAATAGCGTCCTAGTCTTTTGATCATCATCCTTGTTAAAATTTTCAAGAATTTTATCAATATAATATGATTGGCTCAACACAAGACCATCAAGTCTTCTAATGATTCTAATCCCGAGGATTAAATCAGTCAAACCCATATCATTCATGTCAAATCTCGCATTTAACATGTTTTTGGTAGACTTGATCATCCGATCATTACTACCAACGATGAGCATATCATCTACGTATAAACAAAGAATGACATAGCCGTCTATCGTTTCCTTAACGTAGACACATTTGTCACTTTCGTTTATTTTAAACCCATTAGTTAACATCGCATGGTCAAACTTCTCGTGCCATTGCTTAGGCGCTTGTTTTAAACCATATAGTGATTTAACCAACTTACACACTTTCCTTTCTTGGCCCGGAACCACGAACCATTCGGGTTGTTCCATATAGATTTCCTCATCTAATTCGCCATTTAGGAAAGCGGTTTTAACGTCCAGTTGATGAACTTCCAAGTTTCGCAACGCGACTATAGCAAGAATCATCCTAATGGAATTTATTCTCATCACGGGAGAATGCGTGTCGAAGTAATCAAGGCCCTCGCGTTGCCTATAACCCTTGATTACAAGCCTAGCCTTATACTTCTCGATGGAACCATCGGGTTTCATCTTCCTTTTAAAGACCCACTTGGATCCTAAGGGTTTACTACCCGGAGGAAGATCAACAAGTTCCCAAGTGTGATTCTGTAGAATAGAATCCACTTCACTTTTAATAACCTCTTTCCACATTGGTTCTTCTGTAGAAATCACGGCTTCTACATACATTCGAGGTTCGTTCTCTATCAAACAAGTTAGAAATCGGGTTCATTTTCTAATAAACAAGTTAGATTACCTGAATTGTACTCCAACAAGTAAGTTAGAAAATCGGGACCAAATGATTTTTCAACTCTCGCCCACTTACTGCTTCTCGGCTCGAGCTCGGGTTCTTTCTCGGATTCCCCATTATCATTATCCATAGCTTCGTCAAACATTCGTTTTGACGTACTCAGTCCCTCATTGAACCTACAAGGAAATACATTTTCAAAGAAAGATGCATTCCTTGATTCTATTATCGTGTTCTTATGTACGTCCAGATTAAGGGATTCGTGTACTAAGAACCGATAAGCACTACTGTTATGTGCATAGCCAATAAAGATACAGTCCACCATCTTAGGACCTATCTTTACTTTCTTAGGTGTTGACATCAAAACATTAGCAAGACACCCCCACACTTTCAGGTACTGATAAGAAGGTTTCCTACCGTTCCACAGCTCATAAGGAGTCTTATCGAGCTTCTTGCAAGGTACCTTATTTAAAAGGTAATTACTTGTCAAAATCGCCTCCCCCCATATGCCTTGAGGTAGGCCCGAACTTATAAGCATCGCATTCATCATATCTTTCAATGTACGATTCTTTCGTTCGGCAACACCGTTCGATTGAGGTGCGTAAGGTGCCATACGCTCGTGTATGATACCTACACTAGCACAGAAGTCACCAATCGGTGCTTCGTACTCACCACCTCTATCGCTTCTAACCCTCTTAATCTTACGATTAAGTTGGTTTTCAACTTCATTCTTATAGAGAATGAATTTTTCCAAGGCTTCGTCTTTGCTTTTAAGCAAATACACATAGCAATATCGTGTGCTATCGTCGATAAACGTGATAAAATATTTATTACCACCTCTAGTTTGTATCGATCTAAAATCGCACAAATCACTATGGATTAATTCTAGTGGTTCAGTTTCCCTTTCAATTGATTTGAAAGGTACTTTCGTTAGTTTTGCCTCAACACAAATTTCACACTTGTTATTTGTGTTAATTTGAAAATTAGGAATATGGTTCATGTTAATTAATCTACGTATAGAATTAAAATTAACATGACCTAGTCTACCATGCCACAAATTGGAAGACTCAAGCAAGTAAACAGAAGTAACTTTGCTCTTATTCATGACAATAGGCATTACATTGAGCTTAAAAAGCCCATTAGTTACATAACCTTTGCCTACAAAAATTCCTAACTTAGACAAAACAACATTGTCTGACTCGAACACCATGCGGAATCCATGCTTGTTCAGCAGCGAACCAGACACCAGATTCTTCCTCAGCTCTGGAACATACAACACGTTGGTCAACGTTACGTTCCTTCCCAGAAGTCATCTTCAGAACCACCTTGCCCACGCCTTCCACAGCAGACTGAGCAGAGTTTCACATCCAAACATTCTCAACCTCAACGGTCTCAAAGGTGTTGAACATCTCTCGATTGCAACACAAATGCCTTGTTGCACCAGTATCGATGAACCACTCTCGTGGGTTAGAGTCCACGAGGTTCACCTTGGTCACCATAGCCGAAAGGCTAGTCTCAACCTCCTTCTGGCTGCTTTCTTCAACCATGTTTGCTTCCGAACTCTTGTTCTTCTTCTTCAAAACTTTGCATTCAGAAGACCTGTGGCCAGACTTGCCACAATTGAAGCATTTTCCATGAAACATCTTCTTGGTAATGCCTCCATTCGGACCTAGCTTACGCTTGTCCTTCTTGTTCCTCTTGCAGCTTTTTTGGTGCTCCTTTACGTTGGCCTTAGCGCCACTAGTGACAGAATTCCTCCCATCATTCATCATGTTCCCCTCCTCAATTCTGAGTCGCTGGATCAGGTCCTCCAGGTTCATCTCCTTTCGCTTATGCTTAAGGTAGTTCTTGAAGTCCTTTCACCCTTGAGGCAATAAGTGAATAACAGATCCCACTAGGAAGGCTTCACTCAACACCATGCCCTCGTCACGTATTTTGTCGAAGATCAATTGTAAATCCTCTACCTGACTTAGCACGGTATTGGAACCAACCATTTTGAAGTCCAGGAATCGGCCAACGACAAATTTCTTTGAGCCAACATCCTCGCTTCGGTATTTATGATCCAAGGCTTCCTACAGCGCTTTCGCTGTGCCAATCTTGCGATATACGTCGTATAACGCATCACATAATCTATTCTGGTTGTAGTTTTGGCATAGGAAGTCAGAGTCTTTCCAATAGCCAACTGCCATCAAGGATTGGGCATCATGTTCCTTTAACTCAGGAACTCTCTCGGTCAAGAACCTTTCCAAGCCGAGAATTGCCAGGTAGAACAACATCATTTGTTGCCACCTCTTGAAGTTCGATCCACTACCGATGAACTTCTCCGGTCTTTCGGCCTAACCACTCGGTACCGAAGGTACCCGAGTCATGGGAATGTATCCCTCGGTGCTCCCACCATCTTGTGAACCAACGTTCACTAGTGGGGCTTGGGAATTTGCAACGTTGTTGCCATTCCCACCATTGTTGTTCTCAACAACATTCTCCTCCCCATGAACTGGCAAAGCAGGGTTCTCTATTTCTTCTAGGAAATTAGAGATAAACAACCAACATGAAACGAGAATAAGGTTTTAAGGTTGTTGGTGATAAGGTGGAAAATCTCAAAAAATAATAATCCTACGAAAAGATTATAATTATATGGGAAAAGAGAAACCCGGGAAGGAAAAGGTGGATGATTTGGAAAGCGGTTAGCACGAGTTTGAACAAATCGTTCTTTTCTTTAACACCTTATTTGCTACCTCCCACAAGTGCTAGGAACGTTGTAGCCTAGGTTTCCCAGGATAAAACGTGCTACGATTCCTTGTTTGAGCACCCAAACAAAGAATCCGGCGAACAAAGCAAAGTATGAACACACTTGGCTAAAGAAAGAGAGTAGAAGCAGAGTTTTGGGGCTGAAAAACGTAGTGGAATTCCTTCAGATTGTTGTTGTGTTGTAGTGAAAAGCTCCTGCCCTACCCCTTCTTATATAGGGTTGTTGGAGTGATAGCATCATTAAGGCATTTAATATTGGAACAAAGCCAATCATTGTAACCACTGAAACAACATGGCCATTATCTAAGATTTAAATCCAAATATTAAAAATCTTCCAACATACATGTTGGCCTGCTGCTGGTGCCGAGACATTAGTTTCGTCCATAAGGACGAAACATCAGTTACGCTAGTTTCGTCTAGGGACGAAGTGCTAGCGCACGTACACAAGCTTAGGCTTGATTCAAGCCTTTTCGATCTCATTTTTGGATTTGATTTGCACCACTGCCCCTGCACACGAAAGAGAGCATCTATGCTATACAATTCAATAAGCTTAAAAAGAGCTCTTGTATAAATAGTGGGGCAAATCCTCTTCCCAAACCAATGTGAGACAAAAGTTCACTTTTTCCCTTCATTTTTCCAACTCAATGGGTCTGCTTTGAGAATCAATATCTCATTCACCCATTATCCATTTTGAGCGTACAATATATTAATCTCTTCGTCTCACTACGAAGAACCCGAATCCACTTTGACCCGACCCAAATCGGAAGTGAATCCCACTGATAATTGTACCACAAAATAGCCACTTAACATGCCATTTTTTCCAACACATGCTACCTATTTATTGTTCATATTATTGAGCATAGATGATTTTGTAGTATACAGTTAATTTACTATAAGTCATTTAATCATCTTGTTATGCATATTTAAATATAATGTTTTTTATTGGTTGAGAGTTTGTAGCTTAGATGAAAAATTGAACTTTAGAGTGGTTCCAAACTTAAAGGAACTATGGATTTACATTGAAGGTGAAATGACACCTAGTTGCCTAGAGAGTCTTGTCCATTTACATCGACCGAAGAAGTAAACATTTAACATGGCAATGGCTGAATGCTTTTATCTCCTTAGCGGTTTTCCACCAAGCCTAAGGAAGTTGCCATTTTATTATACATATTGATGTGAGCTAAATTGTACATGTTTCTTGTGTTAGTTTAATAATATATGTTGGGTTTAAGTTCATGAAATTGTTATGTTAATTGAATATTCCCTTATTTTATCATTTAGATATGATTTACACTTGATTTGAAGGATTTACGGTGTTTGTTAGTGTTTTGGAGCCATTATAGGTCAAGTGCAAAAGCAAGGAAAGTTCTAGGACAAGTTTGGAGCCAATAAAGTGGTCCGAAAGGCGCGTATACAGGAGATTCGATGCGTCGAGCCAATGCGTCCAGTTTTTACGATAGCTTTGTGGTCCGAGCCTTCTAGAGACTCGACGCGTGGAGTTGTCACAGCGTTCAAGTTTGAAATAGATGTCTCAGTCTCGATGCGTCGAGACGCCGAAGGGCTGGGCCGAAAGTTTTCAAATTTTAGTGGGGAAAATTCCTAATTCACCCCGGTTAGGTTCCCGCTATAAAAGGACGCCTTTCCTCAACCCTAGGATTATTATGCTGTGTTTTGGGGACAAGAAAGAAGAGAATTGAGAGTTACAAGTTATCTTTGGAAGCAAGAAGAAAGCTAGGGAGATTTGGGAGAATCACTTGGTTTATTCTTGTACTCTTTTGATTATTTGTAAACTCTTAATATTTGCTATGTATTGCATATTAGCCATGTGTGGCTAATTTACTTTAGAGATTCTTGGGTAAAAGTATTTAAGAACCAATGTGCATGCCTAGTTCTATAATTCTTTAATATATTATTATTTGGGTTATAACTTGTGTTGCAATTGTGATTTTATTGTTTGATGCTTGTAATTAGTGGCCAAAATTACTTGTTTCATAGCTAGTTATGTCATAATGGGAGTTAAGCAAATTTAGGGCACCCACAATTGCACTTAACTATTGCACCTTGGAGAGGGCGGCATATATGTTAGGGTGTTTAATTCTTAGTTATTGCACATCGGGAGATTTAGAAATTTATTATGAATACGTGTTCTTGCGTTATATAGTGTTTATATCACGGGAGTGAATATTCACTTAGGTTAGAGATTACGGGAGTAACTCTTTCCACTGTTCGCATTCTCACACTTGTTTGAACCCAGGTTTAATATTGATCTTAAGATTGGCAGAAGGTGATTAAATACTTGAATCTCAGGAATCTCATTCTTTCTCAACTGTTCTCACAAACTTGCATACTTTGTTTTAATTAGTTTTTATCATTGCTCAATCACTCTCTTTGTTAGGATTAGCTTCACAAGAATAATTTAGTAGCTAGTGCTTAGTACGCCCCACTTCCCTGTGGATCGATAACTCGTTTACTCCGAGTAATTATTTGTTTGAGAATTATATTGCAATCACATATCTCCCCTGAGAGGAAATTAAATGAGCATAACTGGCAAATGGAATCTTGAAGTGCTCAAAATTAAAAGATTTTGCGTTTTGTTGCTTAGAGTGAGAGCCAATAAAATGGTGCCTTCAGGGATTAAACGTACTCCTTATTGAGCGATTGGATCTCAAACATTGGAATGTAAATGCTGATCATTTTTCTGTTCTGAAACTCCTAGTCTTGATTCTTGAGACATTGTTGGGGACTTGAAAAAAGTTCTGATTACTTTTGCAAATATTAGAATTTTGAAATCAATTGTGTTAGAAAACTGTTATTCTTTCTCTTGTGACTTTTGTAAACAATATTTCTGGAAAGGTTCAAAGAAAGAGAGACTGGGCACTTGGTGTTTGTGATCTCAGAACCGAAAATTCTATTCACACCACCTATTTTGCTATTTGCACCATCTATTTAATAGGTCTAATAACTTTATAGGTGGTGCAAATAGAAAAGTACTATTTACACCACCATCATTAAATGTGGTCAAAGATTAATATTTATTATCCATTTTTTAACAATAATCAAAATATTAATTTTTAGAAAAAAAACAAAAAACAAAAAACAAATAACCCGTCACCTTATCCGGTGAGAAGGTAGTCCCTCGCCTTTTCACCGGAGAAGGCGAGGGGGTTCTTTTAAAAAAAAAATTGTTTTAATTAATTAAATTTTAAATTAAAAAAAAATTATTAATTGCAAGTTTAACCAAGGTGGTGCAAATAGCAAAATGTACCCCCATTTGGCTATTATCAGGACTATGTGGTCCAATGGTACCCGGATTGGACTTTCATTTGGAAAATTGTGAGTTCAAGCCTCAGTGGCTGCGTTATTAGCTCTTTGTGTTTCAGTAGGTTGAGAAAGTAAGCTAGTAGCATACAAAAACACCACCTATGTAATTATTACAAGTTTTTGTAACTTTTTACAATTTCAAGATACTTTATACCTATTTTTTTTTGTCAAAGGGTGGTGCAAATAGCAACACCCTCTCAGAACTTAGGTTGTTCTCTCTTTAATTCTCATTCACAATTCGGAATTGTTAGTCTGATCTTGTGGCTTCTAATTCCATGGATTGATATTATTTTCATTTCTTGATCTCATCATTGTAAACTATTGTGTTCTCTAGGTTGAATTGCCAAATAATAAAAGTGACCGTGGAATTTGTTTGTTTTGTGATTGGGGAAAACTTGCGTTCTGCTTTTGAGGAAGAAAAACAACAGAAAAAGATTCAAAGCTTTCATCACTTCCTCCTTAATAGCTTTTGGCCTTTCTTCTTCATGACTTAGATAAGATGAAAATTCAAAATCAACTTCTTTAGAGATTTTGTTTTTTTGTTTTTTTTTTTTGTTTTTTTTTTTTTGTTTTTTTTTTTTTTTTTTTCATGACTTAGTGTTGAATCAAATTCTGTATTTTTTATTTCCATTTGCTTTGAATAATTGATAGTGGTGAATCAAATGCTGTATTTTTGCTTTCCATTTGCTTTAAATAATGGATAGATTTTAAGTAAGAATAATTAACAATAATAGAAAATACACCTATTGGAGTAATTGGACTAGTATTATGGATGGACGTACTCTTCTTTTAAATCAATTTGAGCAATCGTTATGTTGTGCATCCGTATGCACCATGCATGGTGCATACGGATGCCAAAACGACGTCGTTTTATTAAAAAACGCGCGTCTCTCCTTTAAAAAAAATTCAGGTTCGATTCTCAGCAACAACATTATATTGTTCATTCATTCTGGAATTTTAGTTCATAGATTATGGAATTATAGTTTATTGATTATGGAATTATAGTTCATCGATTATGGAATTGTAGTTCATCGATTTTGAAATTTTAGTTTATAGATTATGGAATTTTAGTTCATTCATTCTGGAATTTTTAGTTTTAGATTATGGAATTATAGTTCATCGATTATGGAATTATAGTTCAACGATTATGGAATTATAGTTCATCGATTATGGGATTTTAGTTCATATGTTGTTGCTGAGAATCGAACCTGATTTTTTTTTTTTTTAAGGGGAGACGCGCGTTTTATTAAAACGACGTCGTTTTTGCATCTGTATGCACCATGCATGGTGCATACGGATGCACAGCATAATTTTCCCAATTTGAGTGCTTATCATAAACCAGATTATCTTATTTTAAAGGGTTGGCGAATATAATACAATTGTTATACCATGGACTAAGGTCTATCTTGCAAGGTGGACCTTTGTCCTAAATTGTGTATTTTTAATATTGGAATTATGAACTTTTAGAATATGAATTGTGTTTCTAAGTTTTGGAAATTTGTGAATACAATACAAAGGTCATCACAAATTATTAATTTTTAAAAGGTAAATTGTGAACATTTATTATGTGAATTGTGTATCTTTGGACCAGGACTATGTGGTCTAATGGTACCCAGGTAGGACTTCCATTTGGAAGATTATGAGTTCAAGCCTCAGTGGAGGCGTTATTGGTTATTTGTGCGTTATTGGTTATTTGTGTTTCAGTAGGTTGAGATACTCCAATGTAATAGAGCCAGTAACTTCCAAAAAAAAAAAAAACTACTTTAATGTTAAATTGTGTTATCTCACTATATTACTTTTCAAAAGGTGGTTGCTACAACCACTAACATAAGTAATCTCAATTTTTTTTTTTGGTGTAATAAATAATCTCAATATTGACTTTTCTTTACTCACAATCTTGCGAAATGCGAAATCTCTCTTCTTTTTTTTTTTTACGAATTATTTCCAGACTTACGAATCAAATTTTATATTCACATGTTTGGGAGTAATTTGTAAAAGAAATAGGGATTTCACACTTCGCATGTTTAGTACTAAAGAGATGTCAGTATTAAAATTACTAAATTGTCCCTCTATTAAACACCAAATGGACGGAATAACAAAGAATGGACTAAATTGAGCAAAACCACAAAAGTCTGGAATTACATTAGGTCACCAAAGTCGTTTAGGACGAAATTGAGAAAATTCATTATAATCGAGGACCATATTGGGTAGAGCTTGCCAAAACCCGGGCCTGGGCCGGGCCGATCCTGGGCCTCTGTCAGCACAGCTCAAGACTGGCCCATAGTATTTAGGGCCGGTCTCGAGCTTCTTGTGGGCCGATCCCGGGCTTGGCCAATAATTTGTTATATTTTTTAAATATATAAATTTTTTTATAAATTGTTTGAAATAAGATTTGAACTTTTAACCTTAAAGACTCATAACAACTAACTTAAATTCTTTCCAATTAAGCTACTTCAACCTCTTGATACATTAGTAATAATTAATATATATATATATATATATATATATATATATATATATATATATATATATACACACACATTACACACAGTCACACACTTCTTTAAAATTAATATTTTTGTTAAAAATAATATTTTCATTATTAATTTCAAAATCTAAAATTAACATGATTTTCTACTAAATTAAAATTTATAAATAACGTTAAATAGATTTAAACTTGTAGTCTTGTACTATTAAAATTTTATATAGACTTAATATTATTTGATAACTTATAAATATTATAAAATGTAGTATAGTTTATAAAGTTCATTTGATTTTTACTAACTAAATTATGTATTTTTACTCACTAAATTATGTTAGAGTGATAAATTAAAAAATTATAAAACACTTTTGGGTGACCTCTCCCATGTTGGAGGTCATGAGATCGAGCCTTAGTGGAGGCGTTGTTGACTCTTTGTGCTTCATTAGGTTGAGAAAGTATGTTTGAACAGATAGTACAATGTAATAGAGTCAGTAGCATTAAAAAAATGACTTTTAAATTGGGTTTGCTTTTAATTTATGCAGAATTGTTGTGAGTAGAAGTAAGAGAGTGTAGGATTAAGAATTTTTGTGATAAAAATAAATTGGGTAAGGGTATTTATAGGGATAAATTGGTTGTGTTTGCCCGGGACTGGGATGGTTAGGGGCCTGGGCCATGGGCCAGTTCCGTGCTAGGCCACGAATTTTTTTAAAAGAAGACCTGAATAGGCCCTTAACAAGCCGGTTCCGGTTCGAGCTAAGCCTGGCTCAGGCCAAGTGAGGCCATGCCCACTTTTTTCTGGGCCGATTCAGGGTTGGTTCGACCTTGAACCGGCCCGTGGCCACCCCTAATATTGGGTATTAACTCATTTTTTAATATTATTAGACTTTTATAGACTATAAAAGTCCAAATAGAATATTACTTAATATACTTTTAAAAATTTTGAATCGAATATTGTCCTACTTTCAAAGACTCTTTAACATTTTTGAATAACACCAAACTTTTAAGAGAAAATGGTCAAATAGACCCTTGAACTTTACTCAAAAGGGCAATTAGGCCCTTGAACTTGAAAAAATTGCAATTAAACACTTAAACTACATTTTGAGTCAAATAAGTCCAATTTATCAGTAACCAACAGGTTACCGGTAAATTACTGCTGTTGACCGCCGGAATTCATGGTTGACCGCGCTAAAAACTTTAAAAAAAAAAAAAAAAATCGCCGGAGCAATTTCCGGTCGTCTTCTCCATTGGAGAAAGCAACCAACACCTCTGGTCGTCCTCTCCAATGGAGATGGCGACCAGATCTGGTCGTCCTCTCCAATGGAGATGGCGACCATATCTGGTCGCCTTCTCCATTGGAGAGGACGACCAGAGGTGCTGGTCGCCTTCTCTACTTGAGAAGACAACCGGCCGGCCGTCTTCTCCGGTGGAAGGCTTTTTACAAAAATTAAAAAAAAAAAAAAAATTGTTGTAGGAATTTTAAATGACATGTTATTTCAGGTAAATAACTGATTACTAGGCTTAAATGCTCCAAAATGACAAGTTCAAGTGTTTAATTGCTCTTTTATAAAGTTCAGGGGCCTAATGCTAACATTATCCCTGCAAATATCTCCCACTCTCAAAAATATGCCTCACTTCTACATCATCCTATTTGCAATCATCTACTATTCACATTACATCCCTACAATATTCTCTCACTTTCTAAAGTGGTCCCACTTTCATATTATATTATAAATATAATAATATAATAATAATAAAAGAGATTAAAAAAATAGAAAAGAGCAAAAAAGTCAAATAAAGCTGTCGTTGGCAGCAAAAAGCTGCCTAGCAAGCTGTTTAGCAAACTTGCTAATTCTACAAGTTTGCTAGACAGATGGCAGTAAACAATAAAAGAAAATAATATTATGCTTTCATGTCATCATCCATGTCATCTTGTAAAGCTTAAATTTGCTGAGATAATCCCAACCTAATTGTCCTTTTAAATAAAGTTTAAGGGTCTATTTGAACATTTTCTCAACTTTTAAAGATAAAAAATCTTTGAAATTTTATAAAATTCTTGACTGAATACTGACTAAGAATCATTTATCATATTCAATTCCCAATTGGGTATTCATTTCATATAGTTTTAAATTTCAATGTTGTCCAATTGCTTTAATTATTCTGCGTCCAAAATAGGCACAAATTTTTAATTACTTTATCTCCTTATCCTATACTCTTAGGAGTCTTAGGAGCCTTTTGATTGAAAAGAATTACAATTCCATTATAATCTAATTTTCACATAATTTCGAATGGAAGCAAATTTCTTTGTTTAGTTGGACAGAATTGTAATTTTATGAAATTGAAATTTTTTAATTTTCATATAATTAGAATCACATGTCTCTCTTGGTATTTCAATTCAATGAATTTTAAAAAGAAAAAACTAACTTTAACACAAAATGACTTTTTTTTTCCCATTAAACTAACTAATATTGATGTTTGACTTCTCTTTTGATTATAGTATGTCTTCTACTCTCAACAGATAACATCAATCTATAGGTCAACCTCAATCAAATGCGGAGTATGTTTTTTCAAAACTCCCTTATATATTTCATTGCGTTCGTTATGTAATTCTAGGATTTATTTACAACGTGTTGCATAAAATTTTCAAAAGCAAAATTTATTATTTCATTTGGCAATAATGTGCTATATATATATTTCTATGTTTCATTTTCCACATGCACATACTAGTATATAATAACACTAAAGTATCATTTTATTCTACTACAATTTCATTCGACGATCATAGTCCACGTAGCATAGCGATATATGGAGCATGGTCTAGTGTATAACAAGTGTAGATCAGATAGACCTATTTGAGTGTTTTGCCTCTTAAATATAAGTTAAATGTCGCACAATTGCTTTAATTATTCTACCAGCAGCGTCCAAAATAAGAGCATATTTTTTACTTTAATTTTATCTCCTTAATTAATTATCTTATACTACTCAATCTTAGCTTATAGATAGAATTGAACATATATATTATATAGAGCTAATGAACGATTTGGTCCCTCAATTATTAGTGAACTGTCAATGTAGTCCCTCAATTGCTTATTCATCAATTTGGTCCCCGAAAACAATTAATTTTTAGTCGATTTGGACCCTCCGATCGTCGATTTGGTCCCCGAAAACAATTATTTTTAGTCGATTAGTCCTTCCGACCGTCGACGGAAGACGGCCTAAGGGACTAAATCGACTAAAAATAATTGTTTTCGATGATCAAATCGATGAATAAGCGATTGAGGGACTACATTGACAGTTCGTTAATAATTGAGAGACCAAATCGTTCATTAACTCTATTATATATTTAAAATAATCATCAACACTATAAATATACTGAAAGTGCAGTGCAATCCAGGCCACTATACACAACAACACTCCTTTCACATCTAAATTGGAAAGATTCGATGAAGCACGCCTCCCACCCTCACCCCCTCTACCAATTCAACCTCGAAATCCAGGACGGAACCAACTGCAGCATCTGCAGCTTGCCAATTAGCGGCCTTGCCCATGGCTGTGAAGCTTGCGACTTCTTCATCCACGACGACGACTGCCTCGATCTGAAGCTTCAAATCCATCACACATCTCACCCCGCCCACCCTCTCCACCTCCGCCCTCCATCCTTCGATCCCAATCATATATGCGACGCTTGCCTCTCCCCAGCCAACACCCCTCTCTACCGCTGCGGCATCTGCGATTATGACCTGCATGTAGACTGCGCCCTTTTACTAACCAAAATTGGGAGGGATGAGAGGCAGCATCTATACTACTCGTTTCCTGTGGGGGCTAGTGTCTGGTGCAGTGAGTGCAATGGTGGAATTTCTAGGAGAGGCGGGGGGTGGGTGTGGTATTATGAGGATACAGGTTACACTGCTCATTTCAACTGTGGACCACCAAAACTCAATAAAACTACCCCTACCCTTATTTTTCTAAGGCAATGTATCCCTTACATAGACAGGAGAAGAAGATGATTATATTCCCCCCAAAAATAAAATTATATTTTGAAACATATATATGCATGTTCGTTTCATCTTAATTAATTAAAAGTAGTAGTAGTTTAATTAAGTTAATAATATTTTTTTTTTGAATGCTACTGGCTCTATTACAATGTAGTATCTGTTCAATACTTTCTCAACCTACTGAAACACAAAGAACCAATAACGCCTTCACTGAGGCTCGAACTTATAACCTTCCATTCCAACCCGGGTACCATTAGACTACATAGTCCTGGTAAGAATTAATTTCACTTTTGGTCCCACGACTTTAGAGGATCTATCACTTTTGGTGCACAACTTTAAAAGTTTTCAATTTTGGTGCCTAACTTTGTTGTTTTTATCAATTTTGGTCCTTTCAACCAAATTGACGACGAAATATTGCCGGATTATATATTTTTAGGGGTAAAATCGTCATCCCAAGGAAACATCTTCAATATCTAAACAAAATCACTCTAAAATCATATCTATAGGTGTTTGATCGATGAGAATAATTGAGAAGACGGACGGAAACTAGACACAAATCTATGAGATTTATAGCATCGACGATTGCCAAACTCTTATATTTCTCTTAACATGATTTTTCTTTTGTTTAGATATTGAATATCTTTCCTTGGGATGACGATTTTGCCCCTAAAATGTAAAATCCGGCAATATTTCGCAGCCAATTTGGTCGAAAGGACCAAAATTGATAAAAATAACAAAGTTAGACACCAAAATTGAAAAAATTTAAAGTTGTGCACCAAAAATGATAGAACCTCTAAAGTCGTGGGACCAAAAGTGAAATTAGTTCGTCCTGGTAATCCTTTATATAATAAAGCTATATGGTTTGGGAAATATTTAATGTTACAATTATTGCCACAACATCCTTTATTATAAAACAATTAAAAAAAAAGCACAACATTTAAAAAATAAAATAGCTATATATTATATAATCATATAAAAATATACTTTTAAAAAATAAAATAGCTATATATTATATAATCATATAAAAAATGTGTTTAATTAGAGTTTAAATTTACACATACAAAATTTGAAATTTGCTTTCCAAATGTAATTATCTTAGTTATTATTCGTATTGTGAAAATTATAATATAGATGAAAGGGAAAATGACACTTTTTCCCCCTATGTTATATACTTATAGCACTTTTTCCCCCTTAATTATTTAAGTGGCTCTTTTTCCCCCTGAAATGTTAAATGGACATATTTACCCTTAAAATAAATATTTCATTTATTTTTATTCTCCAATAAATTATTACTATAATTTGGTTCAAACCAGATACTATAGTAACCAAATTAAAATATTTCAATTACAATTTATAATCAAAATGCGATATTTAGAGTTTATTAAAATCGCGAACTGGAATGGCCGGTTCATGTTCTGAACTGAAAAAATAAAATACATTTATTGTTGAATTTAAACTATTTTAAAATAAAAAATAAAATTTTAAAATAAAGACGGTTCAAAATCGCAAACGGGATCCGGAACCGCCGGTTCATGATCCAGTTTTTTTTAATTCTTAAATTTAATAAATTGAAATCCAAATATTAGGTTCTAGATCTGAATCATAACTGAAAACTTTTAATTCGATTGCTATAGTGTCTGGTTCAGTTCGAACCGAACCGTGGTAATCGCTACATATACGCAATAATTTGTTGGAGAAGTAAAATAAATAAAATGTTTACTTTAAGGGTAGAAATGTCAATTTAATATATTAGGGAGGGAAAACCACCACTTTTAAAATAATTGAGGGGGCTAATGTGCTTACATAAATAATTGAGGGGGAAAAAGTGCTATAAGTATATAACATAGGGGGAATAAGTGCCATTTTCCCTAGATGAAATACAATTAAGAATAAATCAATGTAATTATGTAAATTCTCACTATAAGTTTATTTGAATATGCACATAATTAGAGATTATATTAACCATACAAAATTTTAATTTTAATTTTAATTTTAATTGTAATTTTAATTGTAATTTTGTATTCTATAAAAATAATAAATACTTGACCAATGGAAGCTCAAAAATATTCTTATATTAAATAATTTAAAATATTTTATTTTTTCTATTTTTATTTATATTTATAATAACATAATTTTTTCCGTGCATCGCGCGGGTGAATTAAATAATATAATGCCAAGGTTGTGCCTTAACTTAATTGACTCTCCCCCTGCTAGCTAGCTTTTTGTCTGCCTTTTTCAGTTAATATAATTATAGTGTTATTGGTAGCGATTTTATAACTATAGCTAAAATATATTTTCATTTCATTTTCTCTTAGTATTTTCTCATCTAATTGTGATTGTTCATTTGTTCTTAATTAATTACTACTGAAATTTGTTTGGTATTTTTTGTTATATTGCCATTAAATTACTTTTTGTTGTAAATCTCTTATCTACGTTTAAATGTGCAAAGCAAACAGAAATGAATACACTTTTAATTTAAAACAAAAACAAATGTAATATAATTTATATTGCCAAATACTAATGTTTACCAATATTAAAGGAAATTTACGTATTAAAAAATCAATTGTAAATAATACTTGTCAAATAATAACATTAAACAATATTCAAGCACAATAGTCTGTGTATTAATTAAATTTCATTTATAACTAAAAAGTATGCATTATATAAAATATAATGCAACATTGTAATTCATTCAACATGGCGCTATCATGCAAGAGATTTCCCATTTTCTTTAAGATAAAAATTTCTTTCCACTCTCCGATAAAGATCCAAAATATTATTTTATGACCAATGTTTTGCCAGTCCAATCTTGTGTCCCGAGAACAATTTGTTGCTTATCAGTCTTTATTAACGTACGGTTGCATTTGATCAGCTGAAAGTTTAAAAGGAGTTGAAAGCTGAAAAGCTATAAGCTATGAGCTGAAAACTGAAAAGCTGTTAAGCTAGCTGTTATACTTGAAAGTGTTTGGTAAAATTAAGTTTTTGATAAGCTGATAAATGTAAAAAGACAAAAAATGAAATCTTCATAAAACTTAAATTAGTTTGTTTCATATTAAAATTTAACATTTTGTCTTCAAATTTAGGGCACCCACAATTGCACTTAACTTTTGCACCTTGGAGAGGGCATATATGTTAGGGAGTTTAATTCTTAGTTATTGTACATCGGGAGATGGTAGTAGTTAGAAATTTATTATGAATGCGTGTTCTTGCATTGGTTGGTGTTTGTATCACGGGAGTGAATATTCACTTAGGTTAGTTAGAGATTACGAGAGTAACTCTTTCCACTGTTTGCATTCTCACACTTGTTTGAACCCAGGTTTAATATTGATCTTAAGATTGGCAGAAGGTCATTAAATACTTGAATCTCAAGAATCTCATTCTTTCTCAACTGTTTTCACAAACCTGCATAATTTTTTTTAATTAGTTTTTACCATTGCTCAATCACTCTCTTTGTTAGGATTAGGTTCACAAGAATAATTTAGTAGCTAGTGCTTAGTACGCCCCACTTCCCTGTGGATCGATAACTCATTTACTCCGAGTAATTTTGTTAGAGAAATATATTGCAATCACATATCTCCCCTGAGAGGAAATTAAATGAGCATAACTGGCAAATGGAACCTTGAAGTGCTCAAAATTAAAAGATTTTGCGTTTTGTTGCTTAGAGTGGGAGCAATAAAATGGCGCTTTCAGAGATTAAAGGTACTCCTTATTGAGCGATTGAATCTCAAACATTGGAATGTAGATGCTAATCATTTTTATGTTTTGGAACTCCTAGTCTTGAGACATTGTTGGGACTTGAAAAAAGTTCTGATTACTTTTGCAAATATTAGAATTTTGAAATTAAATCAATTATGTTAAAAAACTGTTATTCTTCTCTTGTGATTTTTGTAAACAATATTTCTGGAAAGGTCCAAAGAAAGAGAGACTGGGCACTTGTTGTTTGTGATCTCAGAACAAAAAATTCTATCCACACCACCTATTTTGCTATTTGCACCACCTATTTAATAGGTCTAATAATTTTATAGGTGGTGCAAATAGAAAAGTGCTATTTACACCACCATCATTAAATGTGGTCAAAGATTAATATTTATTATCTATTTTTTTAACAATCAAAATATTAATTATTAAAAAAAAAAATACCTCGTCGCCTTCTCCGATCATCGGAGAAGGCGAGTAAAAAAACAAAAACAAAATAACCCGTCACCTTCTCCGGTGAGAAGGCACTCCCTCGCCTTCTCTGGTGAGAAGGCGAGGGGGTTCGTTTTTTTTTTTAAATGTTTTAATTAATTAAATTTTGAATTAAAAAATTATTAATTGTAAGTTTGACCAAGGTGTGGTGCAAATAGCAAAATGTACTCCCATTTTGCTATTTACACCACCTATGTAATTATTAAAAGTTTTCAATTTTTTACAATTTCAAGATACGTTATGTTGGGTAATAAGGTGGAAAAATCTCAAAATAATAATCCTACGGGAAGATTATTATTATATGGGAAAACAGGAAAAAACTGGGAAGGAACCTATGTAATTATTAAAATTTTTCAACTTTTTACAATTTCAAGATACTTTATGTTGGGTAATAAGGTGGAAAAATCCCAAAATAATAATCATACGGGAAGATTATTATTATATGGGAAAATAGGAAAAAACTGGGAAGGAAAAAGAGGAATATTTTGGTAAATTAAAGGTTAGCACGAGTTTGAACAAATTGTTCTTTTAATTCCCCGCAGGTGCCGAAGCTCGGGCTTGAACCAAGCTTTTTCAATCTCGTTTCTAGTTTCTCTGCTGGCTGTACGGTAGAACGCAATATCTTTGAATCGACTGCCGTTTGTGTAGACGATGACACATCTCACACAAGAACCTCCCAATCATCCTTTGTTCTCATGACTGTGCCCATTTTGGTCGTGGGTCACCATTCCTGGTTCTGCAAGAGTTTGTGAAGAATTGTGCCCATCAATTCTCCTTTGATGTGACCCTCACTTCTCTCTCACATAGGTGATTCTTTTCCGAGTATCCCGCATACTCGCACATGTCAACCGACATTCGAATCACTAAAGCATTAACATGCTAACCTTGGGCGGGAGCCACAAAATATCCACTTAATATACAATTTTATGTCATTTTAAACTATTTTTTTCTAACACTTTATACCCACTTTTGATCAAAGGGTGGTGCAAATAGCATCACCCTCTCAATACTTAGGTTGGTCTCTGTTTAATTTTCATTCACAATTCGGAATTGTTAGTCTGATCTTGTGGCTTCTTCTAATTCCATGGATTGATATTATTTTCATTTCTTGATCTCATCATTGTAAACTACTATGTTCTTCTGTAGGTTGAATTGCCAAATAATAAAAGTGACCGTGGAATTTGTTTGTTTTGTGATTGGGGGAAACTTGCGTTCTGCTTTTGAGGAAGAAAAACAACAGAAAAAGACTCAAAGCTTTCATCACTTCCTCCTTAATAGCTTTTGGCCTTTTTTCTTCATGACTTAGATAAGATGAAAATTCAAAATCAACTTCTTTAGAGATTTTGTTTTTTTTCGTTTTTCTTTTTTTTTTTTTTTTTTTTTTCATGACTTAGTGTTGAATCAAGTTCTGTATTTTTTTTTTTATTTCCATTAGCTTTGAATAATTGATAGTGGTGAATCAAATGCTTTGCTTTCCATTTGCTTTAAATAATTGATAGTTTTTAAGTAAGAGTAATTAACAATAATAGAAAATACACCTATTGGAGTAATTGGACTAGTATTATGGATGGACGTACTCTTCTTTTAAATCAATTTGAGTGCTTATCATAAACCAGATTATCTTATTGGAAAGGGTTGGCGAATATAATACAATTGTTATACCATGGATTAGGGTCCACCTTGCAAGGTGGACCTTGGTCCTAAATTGTGTATTTTTAGTATTGAAATTATAAACTTTTAAAATATGAATTGTGTTTCTAAGTTTTGAGAATTTGTGAATACAATACAAAGATCATCACAAATTATAGATTTTTAAAAGGTGAATTGTGAACATTTATTATGTAAACTGTGTATCTTTGGACCAGGTCCACAGGATAATTTGTCAAAGAATAACTACTTACTTTAATATTTAAAATTTAAATTAAATAATGTTGAATTGTGTTATCTCACTATTTTACTCTTCAAAAGGTGGTTGCTACAACCACTAACATAAGTAATCTCAATATTGACTTTTCTTTACTAACAGTCTTGTGAAATGTGAAATTTCTCTTCTTTTTTTTTTTTTTTTGACGAATTACTCCCACACCTACAAATCAAATTTTATATTCACATGTTTGGAGGTAATTCGTAAAAGAAAGATGGATTTCACACTTCGCATGTATAAGAGTAAAGAGATGTCAATATTAAAATTACTGAATTGTCCCTCTATTTAACACCAAATGGACGAAATAACAAACAGAGGACTAAATTGAGAAAAAACACAAAAGACTGAAACTACATTAGGCGGTCACCAAAGTTGTTTAGGACGAAATTAAGAAAAATCATTATAATTGAGGACCATATTGAATATTAACTATTTTTGAATATTATTAGACTTTTAAAGACTATAAAAGTCCAAATAGAATATTATTTAGTAGACTTTTTAAAATTCTGAATCAAATATTGTCATATTTTCAAAGACTCTTTAAAAATTTTGAATAATACCAAACTTTTAAAGATAAAAAAACATTTAAATTTTTATAAAATTCTTGACTGAATACTGACTAAGAATCATTTATCATATTCAATTCCCAATTGGGTATTCATTTCATATAGTTTTAAATTTCAGTGTTGTACAATTGCTTTAATTATTCTGCGTCCAAAATAGGCACAAATAGGAGTCTAGGAGCCTTTTGATTGAAAAGAATTACAATTCCATTATAATCTAATTTTCACATAATTTCGAAGCTAAGGAAGCAAATTTCTTTGTTTAGTTGGATAGAATTGTAATTTTGTGAAATTAAATTTTTTAATTTTCATAGAATTAGAATCACATGTCTCTCTTAGGGGGGTGTATTCAATCATGACTTTTATAGAGTTTTAAAGACTTTTATGAACTTTAAAAGTTTGGGGGTATTCAATTCAAATTTTTAGAGAGTCTTTAAAAGTCAGGTGGTATTCAATCAAGATTTTTAAAGAGTCTTTAAATGTCGTGTGGTATTCGATTAAGACTTTTACAGCACGTTTAGTTCACGGAATAAATTTTGAGGTAATAGGAATGTTATTCCATAAGGAATAGAATAAGCAAGGAATAGAATAGGATTTGTATTTTATTGTTTGGTTCGCGGAAGGAATAGACTTTAGGAATTATATTACAGTGTTTGGTTGATTTAAGGAATAGAAATGAAATATGTTTTAAAAGACATAAATACCCTTATAAAAATATGTGATGGTGGCGATGGTGACGGTGGTGGTGGCGGTGCTAGGGTGGTAGTGGTGGTGGTGGCGGTGGCAGTGGTGGGGGCGACGGTGGTGGTATTGACAGTGACGGTTGTGGCAGTGGTGGTGGGGGCAGCGACGGTTGTGGCGGTGGTGGTGGTGGTGGTGGTGGTGGCGGTGGTGCTGCTGTGTGGTGGTTCTGGTGGCGGCGGCGGTAGCAGCGATGGTGGTGGCGGTGGCGGTGGTGGTGATGGTGGTGGTGGCGGTGGCGATGGTGGTAGTGGTGGCGGCGGCGGTGGCAGTGATGGGGGCGGTGGCGGTGGTGGAGGCGGTGACGGTTGTGGCGATGGTGGTGGCGGCGGCGGCGGTGATGGTGGTGGCGGCGACGACGGTGGTGAAATAGGATAAATTTATATATATGATAAAAAAAATAGGTTAAAGAAAGGGGTAAAAAAGGAAATAGATTCTAAAATCTATTCCTGAGCATTCAGTAATAGGCTAATACCAGGGGGGGCCCTAGTAATAGCTATTACCTTATTTGAGGTAATAGGCTATTACCAGGAATATTATTCCTGGTAATAGAAATGGTTACCAAACAACGGAATAGGCCTATTACTGGGAATGCTATGCCATTCCCGACCTATTTCGTGAACCAAACGGGCCATCAGAGAGTCTTTAAAAGTCATGTGGTATTCAAAAGTTATGAACTTTTGCAGACTTTTGTAGACTTTTTCTTCTCAATTATAAATAGTTGAAATCCAACCATCAACCCTAAGATTTCAAAACTTTCTTTCTAACCTACTGAAACACAACGAGCTAATAACGCCTCCATTGAGGCTCGAACTTACAACCTTCCAAATGGAAGTCCAACCCGGGTACCATTAGACCACATAGTCCTGGTTTATAAACCTATCTAAATTTAATAAAATTATTTTTTTTCTTCATTATCCAATATTTTCCTCATACCTAAACTCTACCACTTTTTCTCTCTCCTAAACTTTACAATCTTCCTCTAAAAATTCAAAATAATTTAATATTATTTTTACTTCATTATTGCTTGTTTATATTGATTTTTTTTTCTATGAATTTTTTTTATCCCTAACTTTCTCTAATTCTCCCTAAATACATGAACAAAGCAAAATATTTCATCATCAAATTTTAGTATATGTTTCATAATATTCATATAAATACTTATATATTTTGATTTTTATTCTTTTTACATTTATATTCGTAATATATATTTTTCCTTTTTTTAACAACAAGTTACTACGAATAGCGAACTACTGCTCGCAACAACAATTTGGGGTTGCAAACAGTAGCACCTGGCCTTCTTGTTCTTCGCAGTGTCTTATTGCAAATAATAGTTCTTTGCGTGATGTCTAGCAATATATCAAATATAATTTATATATATATATATATATATATATATATATATATATATATATATATATTAGATTTTGTTTATGCAACTTGTAATTATATTTGTTTGATCAATTCTTTTATTATAAATTTTATTATTTAATATTGTTATGAATTTCTAATGAAATGTTTTTTTTTATGTTTATTAATAATATATATAGGTAATTAGCATATAAGTCTCAACATACTATGGATAAAAATAATAATATTGAGAATGTTGATGTGGGTGTAGAACTATATAATAAGAAAATTTTATGATATATTATAAATGTTTTGCAAGAAAATTATATAAATGATAAGAATCAAAATCATTGAAAGTTTGTAAGGATGTATTCAATTTAGAATTTCAATGACTTTTTTAGAATTTTTAAAATAAAAAGTTGATAAAAGTCTATGAATGTTTTTTATATAGACTTTTGTAGAGTGTTATAAAGTTTTAAAAACTTTTGAACGACTCTATGAAAGTCAATCAAAGTTTATTAAAATCTTTTTAAAATCCTACAAAAGTCATTATTGAACCCCCCCCCCCCCCCCCCCCGCCCCCCCTAGTATTTCAATTCAAGAAAAAAATAACTTTGACACAAAATGACCCCCTTTTTTTTTATTAAACTAACTAATATTGATGTTTGACATCTCTTTTGATTATAGTATGTCTTCTACTCTCAACACAGAATGTCAATCAGAGGCCAACCTCAATCAAATACGGAATATATTTTTTCAAAACTCCCTTATATATTTTATTGCGTTCGTTATGTAATTCTAGGGTTTATTTAATTACAACGTGTTACATAAATTTTTCAAAAGCAAAATTTATTATTTCATTTGGCAATAATGTGCTATATATATGTTTTTTAGTTTCATTTTTCACATGCACATACTAGTATATAATAACACTAATAAAGTATCATTTTAATTTTACCACAGTTTCATTCGACGATCATGGTCCACATAGCATATCGATATATGGAGCATGGTCTAGTGTATAACAAGTGTAGATCAGATAGACCTATTTGAGTGTTTTGCCTCTTAAATATAATTTCAATGTCGCCCAATTGCTTTAATTATTCTACCAGCTGCGTCCAAAATAAGAGCATATTTTTTACTTTAATATTATCTCCTTAATTAATTATTTTATACTCAATCTTAGCTTATAGATAGAATTGAATTATTTTATACTCAATCCAAGTTTCCAGTGTGTGGATGTGCCTGAAAAATTAAGTTAACAGAAATCATTTTCCGTTGACTTTGGAAAATAGACTTGTTTTGGAGGAAAATGACTTCCCTTTTTTTGGGGGAAGTCATTTTCCAACTTTTACACCAACATCACACCACCACCAACATCATCAACACCATACCACCATCACCACCACTATTGCCGGCGCCACCACCAGCACTACCACCACCAACACCGCAACCACTACCACCACCACCACCACCATACCACCGCCACCATCGCCGCCGTCACCACCACCACATACCACCGCCACCACACCACCACCTTCACACCACCGCCGCCGCCACCACCACCACCATACCACTACAACCACCGCCGCCACCACCAATACCACTACCGCCGCCACCACCACCACCACCATACCACCGCAACCACCGTCGCCGCCACCACTACCGCCATACCACCGCCGCCGCCATCACCACCATACCACCGCAACCACCGCCACCATACCACCGCAACCACCGTCGCCGCCGCCACCACCATACCACCGCAACCACCGTCACCGCCACCACCACCATACCACTGCAACCATCGTCGCCGCTACCACCGCCACCACCACAACCACCATCGCCGCCACCACTACCACCATACCACCGCCACCGCCATCACCACCATACTACCGCCATCACACTGCCACCACCGCCGCCGCCACCACCACCACCATACCACCGCAACCACCGCCGCCACCACCACCACCATACCACCGCAACCACCGTCGCCACCACCACCACCGCAACCACACGACCACTGCCACCACCGTCATACTACCACCACCATCACACCAACACCACTACCGCCGCCGCCGCCGCCACCACCACCATACTACCGCAACCACCGTCGCCGCTGCCACCACCATCACACCGCCGCCGCCGCCACCACCACGACCATACCACCGCAACCACCACCGTCGCCACCACCACCATACCACCGCCACCACACCACCACCGTCATACCACCACCAATTATTCTTATTATTATTATTATTATTATTATTATTATTATTATTATAAAACGAATAACACCACTACCACTACACCACCACCACCACCATAATATTTTTGATATATTATTAGTTTTTTTTTTTGTTGAAAAACTTAGCTATTTTTTATTATATTTAAAATTAATATTATATTATTATATATTATTATACATGTTGTAATATTCTAAATAAAATAATTAAAATGTTTAATTATACAATTCTACTCATTTTCCAGAAAATGAACCAAACACTGGAAAGGAAAATGTTTTCCGGAAAATGACTCATTTTCCAGAAAACATTTTCCAGAAGTCATTTTCCTGCTTTCCAAACGGACCCTTAGTATTTTCTCATCTAATTGCGATTGTTCTTTTTTTTTTTTTTTTTGAAGACGAAACAAAATTCATTACTGATGAAACAAGTGCGCAATACAAACTGGTGGTGTGCCAGTCCAAACCCCTGAGACAGACATAGAAACGGTTGCCCGAGCAAGCTCATGAGCCACACGATTCGCTGACCTCTTGACATGGGAGACACTCACATTCCCAATGTCCCTAGCAATCGATTGACATTGCTTGATAATTGACCCGACATACGAAAAATCAGAAAAACAAGAATTAAAAGCATTACAAAAATTTAAACAATCAGACTCTAAAATAACGTTATTGTACGAATGGGCTTTAAGCCACGATAAAGCTTCCTTTGCCCCCAAGACCTCAGCCATGAAAGGATCCTCAACACCTTCTATACGTCCGCATTTGGCCGCAACGAAGCGACCCTCATGGTCCCGAATCACACAACCGGCTCCAGTGATCACACCAGAAATGGCTGCATCGGTGTTGCATTTCAACATGTCTGTCGGCGGTGGGAACCATTCAGCCACTCGCACAGCTGCACCTGGTATTCGATCAACCGTCACAAAAGCATCCTCCCAAGTACGTTGCAGGCTCTCTCTCATCTCAATCGCTATTGCACTCGACGAAGTTCTGTTGTGCCATACGACCTCATTTCGTGTACGCCAAATAGTCCATAAGGTTGCTGCCAATCTCGTCCCTAAACTTGGTGATGAACTGCTAATCCACTCAGCCAAGAAATGCTCAAACTCTCGTCCTTGTCGTACATCTGCATGGCTCCAAAGCCTTTGTGCAAACTCACAGTCACAAAAAAGATGCTCCATAGACTCCATGGCGAAATCGCATATCGGGCATCCCCCGCCAATCCAAACCCGTCTCGTATGAAGGTTCTCGCGGACAGGTAGAATACCACGGGCACAACGCCAAAGAAAATTTTTAATCTTGGGCGGTATGGGCAATGTCCACAGCGCCTTCCATGCATAGAAACTGCCAGTGTGCCCAGTCGACCACTTCTCCTCCATGAGTAACCTGTAGCCATGCTTTACAGTGTAACAACCGTGTATGTCACCTACCCAGCGCCAGCAATCACAAAGCTGGCTGTTCACGGGAGTGGCAAGGATCTTCGACACATCCTCGGGCAGGAAAATGTCATGGACGATATCAATGTCCCATCGTCCGTCTTCGGTAAACAGGCTGTGCACCCTTGCCTCACGCAGGTAATTAACACATGGAGTGGTTAATTGAATGTTGGACGAACCTGCAAGCCAATTCCAGTCCCAAATCTTCGTGTCTTGGCCATCACCCACACGCCGGGCTAAACCCAATTTTAGGACATCTCTTCCAGCGAGTATACTCCGCCAGATGAAGCTTGGATTCCCACCCACCTGCGCCTCCATAAATCCGGTCCTGGGAAAGTATTTAGCCTTCATGGTTCTGCCCACCAAGGAATCGGGTTGGGTTAATAATCTCCACCCATGTTTGGCTAGCAGGGCTATATTGAATTGATGTAATTTTTTGAAGCCCAAACCGCCCATATTTTTCGGTGTGCACATTCTCTCCCAGCACAACCAGTGTATCCCGCGAGTACCTGTATTTCCACCACCCCACCAGAACCGGTTGAACAACTTTTCCAATGTGTCACAAACCCTCATAGGCAGCAAATACACCGACATGGTAAATATGGGTAGGGATTGTGCAACACTTTTGAGAAGAACTTCTTTACCTGCTCGGGATAATAGTTTATTTTGCCAAGCTCCCATTCTGGTGCGAACGGTCTCTTCAATATATCCGAACACCGCTGTTTTGCTTCGTCCCAAAGCCGAAGGGAGGCCTAGGTAACGACCCAAATCCGGTGCTTCGGGAACGCCTATGACTCCAGACACCAAATTCCTGGCATTAGTGCACGTGTTGTGGCTATAAACCGCAATGGACTTGTCATAATTGATAAGTTGTCCTGAGGCCATACTGTAAACATTCAGACAATCCTTAATTTTTATAGCCTCCCGCTCAGTTGCCCTGAAAAACAATAGGCTGTCGTCAGCAAAAAACAGGTGGGTTATGGCCGGTCCCCCCCGCGCCACCCTCACCCCGTGGATGTCTCCCTGAGCCTCTGCTTGTTGCAGAAGTATAGATAAGCCCTCGGCACACATGATGAAAAGATAAGGCGATAACGGGTCACCTTGACGGATACCCCGTGTAGGCCGAACCTGCCCTACAAATTCTCCATTCACAAGAATAGAGTAATTTACAGACGTAACACACAGCATGAGCAAGTCTACCCAGTCCCTCTGAAAACCCAACGCCTCTAGCATACCCTTCGAAAACGGCCACTCCATACGGTCGTACGCCTTAGCCATGTCTAGCTTTAGCGCCGCCCACCCTTGACAACCCCCTGTTTTCCTACGTAGATAGTGGCCCACCTCACCGGCAAGGATAATATTATCCGTTAGAAGCCGATTTGGTACGAACGCACTTTGAGATTGGGACACAACATCCACTAGGCATTCCTTGAGCCTGTTAGCGAGCATCTTAGCGAGTACCTTGTACACGACTTTACATAAAGCGATCGGCCGTAAATCCGTTACTTTCTCCGGGACGGGTTTCTTGGGAATAAGAACAATATTAGAATCGTTCAAACCCTGGGGGAACTGTTTGTGTTCCACACAATTAATTACAAACACGGACAAATCGTGTCCGAGCACTGGCCAGAAGTGCTGGAAAAAAGCCGGTGACAAGCCATCTGGGCCAGGAGCCTTTTCCGGTTCCATGTCAAACAAGGCTAATTTTACATCATCCACTGTGAACGGACGGGACAGTGAGACTTGCATCTCAGCCGTCACCCGTCCCTGTACTCGATCAAAAATATTGGCACTGCAAGTGCCTGAACAAAAAATTTGCTCGAAATACCTGATTATCTCCGCCTTCATATTCAACCCCTCCACCCATTCACCATTCTGATCTTTAATATGAGATAAGAAGTTCTGTATTCTGCGAGCCGTAGCCCATTTGTGGAAAAATTTGGTATTCGCGTCCCCGTGTTTCAACCAAAGCTGTTTTGACCTCTGCTTCCAGAATAGCTCTTCGGCTTTTAAAATATGTTCCATGCCCCTCTCGGTCTTCTGAAATAAATCCACAGCTGCAGGTGATCGATTCTCCTTTAAACGGTCTAGAATCCGTCGAAGTTGACTGCTGCGTACACCAAAATTTCGATGATGAGCACCGCCCCATCTCCCGAGCCTTTCGCTACACATAGCCAATCGATCTGGGAAACTCTGGCCTATTGACATACGCCAAGCTGTGTCCACCACTTGTGTACAACCTGCCTCCAATAACCAAGCAGATTCGAAGCGGAACATACGGATAGCTGTCCGTGTAGCATTAGCATGCATGTCAATTAAAATCGCACAGTGGTCGAATTCCCGTGTGAAAATATTTCTGACTCGTGTCTCCTCGTGCAAATCTATCCAAGCCATCGTTGCCACTGCCCTGTCTAATCTTTCCTCCACCCAATCTTCGGTGCCTCGGCCTTTAACCCACGTGCAACGGCCTCCCGTCATGCCCAGATCAACCAACCCACAATCTTCCAAAGCATCATTGAATCCCTCAATGAGAGCCGACGGATGCGAATGCAAACCTCGTTTTTCAGAGAGGCAAGCTATATCGTTGAAATCCCCCACGACGACCCAAGGGAGTTGTGAGCTATCCTTGAGCTGCCGTAAAAGATCCCAAGTGATATGTCGTCTGCTTCTCTCGGACTCCCCGTAGAAACCCGTTAGTCGCCACACCGGCTGACCCGGGAGAGCTATCTCCATGTCGATGTGATTATATGAAAAGCTTCTAAGATTCGCCACGTTCTTATCCCTCCAGAAAAAAGCTAGCCCTCCACCAATGCTCACCCGATCTACACAAATCTTGCCTTCAAAGCCTAACTTCAAACGTACCTCCTCCACATTGAACTCCGTTGCCTTTGTCTCCATTAAGAAGACGAATTGGGGACGTTGTTTGGACACAATGTCCAATAATTCTCGAACTGTCCGGGTGTTCCCCAGCCCCCGGCAGTTCCAGCTTAGACAACTCATTGTCCTCGGCGAGTCTGGTCCACCAGACCCTCCAAACTTTTGTGATTATCGCTATCTGCCATCCTGACATCCTCCCTACGCCTCTCATCAGTTGCCTCATGATCTTCCCTACGGCGTTTCAGATCGCCCTGCACCCCATCAAACTCCTCCATCGCCACGATCACTGCTGGGGATGGTCCAACCACGACGGTGGTGGACGTAGCCTCCTGGGGGGTTGTGGTCGATAGCAGCCACTTTGCACCGATCGGCTTCACCTGGCGTCTAGGACCTGCCCGTAGCCACGCACCAAAGGGAAATTCCTCTGGCAGTATGCCTTTCTCATATGCTGTTCTGCAGTATTTGTCGGAATGCCCGAGCAGTCCACAGCAATAACAAAAGGTGCTGAGTCGCTCATATTTGAATGTGATCCATTGCACGGATCCATCCCGCCGGAATAACTTCATCCGCCTTTTGAGTGGAGATGAGATCTTCATTCGAATCCGAATCCTATAGAAACTTTTCCAGGCTCCTCCAAAATTATAGGGATCAGAAGCGATGTAGGCTCCGAGATAATCACCGATCTTGATTATGAACTCCGGTGATGCGTACATGGCCGGCAGGTCGTGTACTTGGATCCAAAAGGGGATGGTATCAAGCACCACCTCTTCCGGCCGACATCCTACAGGCACCGGCTCGCATACCAGGAGATGGTTCTCGAATGACCAAGGCCCTTCGTCGATGATGCGTTGGAAATCTCTCTGGTGGGGGAATTGGAAAAGGAATAGGTCATCCGCCAATGAAAAGGCGAACATACCCATAACAGGCCTCCAAACTGCCGCCAAGACATGCTGCATATGCTCAAAACGGATCGGACAATCGGTTAAGAGCCGCCCAACGATGTTGTTCTGAATCGTCGCATCTGGGACCGGCTTCGCCTCCGGGGCTTCCAAACCTCCAAGATCCTCATCGGCTAGCACCAGATCAGCGCAGCGTTTCTCTAGCTGGTGGATATCCATGCGGAGATGCCGTGTTTGACAGAGACTCCACGACAAATAGATTAATAGGAACGTGAATTGAAAACTCGCCATCAGCATTGAATTAAAAAGGCCCTAGAATTCTAGGGAGATCACTCTCGCCGACCACGATCGGGAGAGATATCCACTTCTCGTACGAAGATCGGAAACACGATCAGAAACTCCGATAATTTTTGCGATTGTTCTTAATTATATTGCTACTGAAATTTGTTTGGTATTTTTTGTTATATAAATTAATTTTTGTTGTAAATCTCTGATCTACGTTTAAATGTGCAAAGCAAACACAAATGAATACACATTTAATTTAAAACAAAAATAAATGTAATATAATTTATATTGTCAAATACTAATGTTTAACAATATTCAAAGATTTTTAAATATTAAAAAAAACAATTATAAATAATACTTGTCAAATAATAACATTTAACAATATTCAAGCACAATAGTCTGCGTATTAATTAAATTTCATTTATAACTAAAAAGTATGCATTATATAAAATATAATGCAACATTGTAGTTCATTCAACATGGCGCTATCATGCAAGAGATTTCTCATTTTCTTTAAGATGGAAATTTCTTTCCACTGTCCGATAAAGATCCAAAATATTATTTTATGACCAATGTTTTGCAAGTCTAATCTAGTGTGCAAAGGTTTTAGAACATTTGTTTCGTTTTTTCTGTTGCCTCGAGAACAATTTGTCACTTATCAGTCCTTATTAACCGTTACATTTGATGCCGTCCACAGCCGAGATTATATGGCAGGGGAGGGAGCAGCCTCTCAATTTTATTTTTTTTTTTTCGTTTTATTCGTTGAAGGAGGCTCATCTCCATACTATAGCATAGAAAGTTGTAAATTAAAATGCATATAAATACAGCATGTATATATATTTTTTAAAACGTAATGCAGTAGATTTTTATTATACAATAATAAATAACAACACAAACCAATTACCTCTTTGGTTTGGTAAATTTCATTGATTTTTTTTTTTTTTTGGTGAGGTTGGTAAATTTCATTGATAGTTTTCATATCTTGAGCATTGCTTTGGGTCTGATCCATCATTTTATCATAACTCAAGCTTGAAAAGGATGCAATGCTCCTCATGGGTGTTGGCACACCAAGAAGACTTAAACTAAAAATAGTAAGGTCATAAGAAACAAATATTTAAAAATATATATTACAATACTTAAAAATAAATTACTATTACCACACCAGGACTATGTGGTCTAATGGTACCTAGGTTGGACTTCCGTTTGGAAGATTATGAGTTCAAGCCTTAGTGGAGATGTTGTTGGTTCTTTGTGTTTCAGTAGGTTGAGAAAGTATATGAACATTGATACTATAATGTAATCGAGCCAATAACTTTTTTTATGTATATAATCAATTACACATATTTTATACAGAATAGTATATATAATTAGATATGTACTTAATCGTCGCATCTCTCCTAATTCGACAGAACTGCTCCCATAGAGTACACCTAATCTGATTTCCGCAGTAAATGAAGGCAGATGTTGTATGAAATAGAGATGGCAGCAAGGGAAGAAAATCGGACGTCGCCTCTAATCCACTTGCTTCGCGGAGATGGCGACTGTGTAAAATATCATAAACGAGAGAAAGCAAGAATGATTAGAAATTAAGTTACCTTATTAAAATACTTTATTAGTTTTTCCTCTTTTATATTATCTTTTTTTAAAAAAGAAAATTCCAAACACTAATCCATTAAAAATTGAAGAAGTGACAAATATATATAGAAACTTCTACCGTGGTTCATTATTAAATTTTCCTGTCAAAGTCGTTAAAGGGGAAAGTTAAATGGTAATTTCCTTGATAATATAAGTAAATGGATATAATTTTATTTCAAACATACATTCTTTGTCTTGAACAAGAAATGAATTGCAACATTCAATCCCTTAATGTCAAAACCCATAATAGTTTTCCCAAATCCGAATCCGAGTCGCCTGCAAAACCCATAATCAAATTGAAGTAGTTGAATGTAATTTTTCCGTTCAAAGTCAATTGTCAAGTGAAAGTCTCCCAAAGACCTATTCCAATCCTCCCGTTCATTGTTACGTTGTTGACGGCATTTAAGGATGTACAAACTACAAACACCCAAAAAATAATAATAATAAAATCACGATGAATAATTAAACAATCTAAAAGTTTTAATTATCAGTGATGTAGTTTTTTTTTTTTTTTTTTTTTTTTTTGTATTTTTATATTTCAATCAAATATGCGCGAAGTACTCTACCAAAAAAAAAAAAAAAAAAATGCGCAAAGTACTGTAGACCATGATGGTCCATGTAGCAGCGTCTGGACCATAGTATGCGTTTTATTTTAGTATTCAGATCAGTTTCATTTTATACACACAATAGATTTATTACCGATTTGTTAAGAGTTAATTACCGATTTGATCCCTTGGCTATGAGGATTTCACCAATTTGGTCATCGACTTCCAAAATTTTTCAATTTGATCCCCAATTATGCTTTTTTTACCCGAATTGGTCCTATAGTCAAATCATCGATTTTAAAACAAATAAACTGAGGATAGATTACCAGGACTATGTGGTCTAATGGTATCCGGGTTGGACTTCCATTTGGAAGGTTGTAAGTTCGAGCCTCGGTGGAGGCGTTATTAGCTCTCTGTGTTTCAGTAGGTTGAGAAAGTATATGAACAGATACTACAATGTAATAGAGCTAGTAGCATTCAAAAAAAAAAAAACTGAGGATAGATTTGTAATTTCACTTTATTTCACTTCTCGGTTGTCCAAATATCAAACCCTAATCACAAAATCCATGGTCGCAAAATCCCAGCAGACATTTCCCTCCCCCTTTCGGAAGAGACGACTTGGCGATCTCCAGTGAGACTTCCTTCCGGTGAGCAGAGCAAGGGCTGGACAGCAGCAGATCAACAAGATCCTTAATTTTTTTCTCACGAAACAGCTATAGCGGATGGCGGTGGCTAGATGCGAGCTTGATTGTCGGTACTGCTGTTTTCCCCGCCGACGACCTTGGACTCCTCTTCTCGGGCGGCCTTTTCCCCTCTCTCTCTCTCTCTCTCTCTCTCTCTCTCTCTCTCTCTCTCTCTCTCTCTAGTCGGCAGCGATAGTTTGCCTCTAGCGAGCTCCGGCGCAGCAGGTGGGCGATGGCAGCTGGCCTTCTCTTCTCCCTGTCTCGCTTAGCAGGAAACGACGACACTAGTTTTCCAGTGGAGCAGCTATGGCGGTGGCTGTTCTTCTAGTGGAGTGATGGTCAGCAGCTGGTTTTCCTCCACCGTGCAGCAGCGGCGGAGCATGGATGGAGTGATGATGCAGATGTTGATTCTAGATCGTCTTTGGTCCACGAAGTGAAAATATATGCAAGTGTGTGCTCCGGTCGGGAAACTCCTGGTGATTCAGAGATGTTGAAGCCTTATCAACTTTTTTTTATTCAGAGATGTTGAAGCTGGTGTATGCTCCAGTCAGGAAACTCCTGGCCTTGGATGCAACCACGGTTCGTCAAACAAGGCCGTGTACGGCTTGAGTGAAGGTGGAGCTGGATTTGCTATAGGATTTGGAGGAAAAGGTTTGGGTTGAGGTTGTGAATCAGGAAGGAGAAGTGCCTGGATTTTGGCAGAGGATTGAGTATTAACACATTCCTAAATTCTGTAGCAGGCGATTTGGTCACCTGCCGCTTGAATGCCGTCGAAATTGAGGAAATTGGCCGGCAACGGCGCCGACGGAGGGGAGAGATGAGGGTGGCGGAGGTGTAAGTGTATCATCGGAGTGAGACACGGCCGGCTAAGGGAGAGTTGGAAGAACAAAATGTTTTTTTCAAATTTCCAATTTACCCTTTTAGTTTGACCAGCAAACTACACTGAAGATCATTTCGGGTAAATACGGCATAGTCGGGGACTAAATTGAGAAATTTTAAAAGTCGAGGAACATATTGGTGAAATCCTCATAGTCGAGGGACCAAATCGGTAATTAACTCTTAACAATTTTTATCCTTTGACTTTCAATTAACCATAAATGGTCCCTTGACTATTGATCTTTTATCAATTTTCGTCATTGACTTTCAATATGACCCTAAATGGTCCCTTGACTATTGATTTTTTTTTTTCCAAATATGGTCATTCAGTTAAATACCCATTTAATAAACATTAAATTTAAGAATAATAATGTAAAAATTAGTTTGTTTTTGAGATGGACAAATATAGTTCATAAATTTAATACATTGAGTTCATCATTGTGAAGAATTAAAATGTTTACATTATTGATCCCCTTAAATTTAATGTTTATTAAAATGATATTTAACTAGAGGACCAAATTTGAAAAAAAAAAATTAATAATCAAGGGATCACTTATGGTTAAATTGAAAGTCGATGATGAAAATTGGTAAAGATCAATAGTCAAAGAACCATTTATGGTCCAATTGAAAGTCGAAGGATAAAAATTGGTAATTTATGCACTCTGATGTGGATGGAGCGCCCAGATGCGAATATACGTGTCCAGATCTAATGGATGAGAAACATTGATTTAAATAAAAAAATGCGGTGGCATTTTCGTAAATAATTGAACATCGAAGTACAAGTAAAATGTATTACAAATGCATGTAAAATGTATTATAGGTGCAATTAAAATTTACACTGAGCATCAATACTAAGTGCCCGCACCTATAGTTATAAGTAGTTGCACCTAGGTGCATGAATGTTTACGAGTGGTTTCACAAGTACTACTACCCGCTGAACTCCCCGCAAGAATAAAAACGATGCCAAACAGAACGAACTTAGATCAATGAATGTTAACAAGGCAAAATTACATGCACTTGCAGACGAAAGTAGGTGCACATGTAGGTGAAAGTAGGAGCAGCCGATCAATGAATGTAGGCAAAAACTACATGCACTTGCAGACAAAAGTAGGTGCACTTATAAGTGAAAGTAGGAGCAGCCGATCAATGAATATAGGCAAAAACTACATGCAGTTGCAGGTTGGCTCGTCCATCGTGACCAGTGACTACCATCTGTGTGGAAAGAGAGGAAACAACGAACCAACACCTTCTACGATTGAAGAGGAGCGAATGGTCATGATGCGAGAGGGAAGCGAAGGGCTAGTGAACTAAGTAGAGAGAGAATAAAATGAAATGCCCCAATTGCCCCTAACCCAAATAAAATCAGTAAAAACACACACACACGCCATAAATAAAAAAGGGGAAACATAAAAACAATATTATCAAATCATAGCCATTGATACCAAAAAATGAATGCTCCAGATTAGTCCACACGTTTGTATTTTAAGGACTGTTTGTATTTGAATATAATCCTATATATATATAGCATTCAAAGATCAAAGATTAAAAATGAGGAAGCTTGAAAATCATTTTCTTGTATTATTTTTTAAAAAATTTAGTTTTTAAGTTTTTTTTTTCATTTAATTAATCTTCTTTTGATTATTTAAAACAAGACTCAATATTTTCATTATGCTTATGCATTGTTGGAAGGATTTAGGGATTCCATACATCTATGTTTTTTTTTAATGTAATAAAATTAATTAGACCAAATCTGTTCTTTTTAAAAACTAGCATAAGTAACCCAATTGCACATTAGACACTACCGACAAAAAAGAAGCGGGCAATCAATGACGATGAAGACAATGGCAAATCTATCCAAAAGCGAATTAGTAAAACTTAGAGTCCGTTTGGCAGAGCTTATAGCTTATTTTAAGCTATTAATAAGTTATAAGCTCTGTTTGGTAATGTTTCGAAAATAAGCTCGTAGCTTAAAATAAGAGTTTATTTTGGAACGCTACCGTCTCAAAATAAGTTAGTAGCTTCCTAATTTTTTTTTTCCATCTTTGTCTTTATTATTTTAAAGAAATGACATCATTTACCCTTCCCAATTAAATTCCTTTTTATATATCAAAGGAAGGGGGAGACCCAAAGAACCTAGTAGCTAGATTACATGAATTTGGCGCCATGTTGGTACGCCATCTAGATCATCTTTTAGTAAGTCTAAAATCCAATCCGGGGGAACTTGTAGCACATGTATTCCTCTTGGTAAGGATTTAGCTTTGACAGCTAAGGCATCAGCTGGGCGATTAATCTCACGGCAAATTAGGGAGATCCTCCATTCATCAATCCTCCCAGCCTCCTGGTTATACGCAACAAGAAAATTGTGGCAGATGCTAGATTTTTGTTGAGTGCATGTTAAGCTCTCCGACAGTTCCTTCGAATCCGTCTCAAATATAATCTTCTTGAGATTGAGGTGTTTTGCCAACTGTATACCTTTAAGTAATCCCCAGGTTTCAGTTTCTAGGGGGGAGCATACACCAATGTTATACATGAATCCACTCAGCCAATTTCCGGAGCTCTCTCTTATTACTCTACCGTGTTAGACATATATTTTATATATCTTTTATTGTATAGTTTATAATAATGTTGTTATTGACTTACTGAGAGATCTAGTCTTTAGCCTAGTTGTTAGCTCTCTCTCTTAAGTCTATATTTGTATTCTCCCGTTCTGTTATGAATTGATTGAAACTGTTCCACTCTCATCTGGTATCAGTTAGCCAATAGGAATCCTAGAATCTTATTCTCTCTCCTCCTCTTTTTTCGACCATGTCGCAGAGTTCAGAGAGAACCATCACCACCACCTCCGTTTCCTCCCCTAATCCCCCGAATTCCTTACCGAGTGCACACCATTTTGTGCCACTCAAATTAACCCACAGAAATTACCTATACTGGCGTACCCAAATCATCCCGTTCCTCCGTGGGCAGCGTTTGCTCGGGTTCATCGACGGCTCCCGTCCGTGCCCGTCACCGGTGATCGACACTTCCACCGGCGAAGCTGCGATAGACACTGCGTCTGTGACTCCTAATCCGGCCTATGAGGCGTGGCTGGAGCAAGATGCCTCAATTCTCTCCCTTCTCATCTCTTCCATCTCCGAGGAGGTAATGTACCTAACGCTCGGGCAGACCAGGTCGCGTGGCGTATGGCTCGCGGCGGAGACGGCGCTCGGATCCTCATCGCAGGTGCGCTGTCTGAACCTCATGGGGCAATTTCAGGCGTTGAGGTAGGGAGACATGTCCATGCCGGAATATTTGGGCCGTGCGCAACACATCGTGGAGGATCTAGCGCTCGCCGGCCGTCCTATGACCCTCTCGGAACAGAATCTATATGTGTTCCGGGGGTTACGCCCGGAATTCCGATCCATGGCTGCTTCCTTGGCAGTCAACGGCACACCCATGACGATTCCCCAGCTTGCGGACTGTCTACAGGCGCAACAGTTTATTCATGCCGATGATTTTCCCACTCCAGCGACCGGCGATCCAGTGGCGATGTATGCAGGCTCTGGCCGCCGAAATCATGGAGATGGGAACCAGCGTAGTGGCCAGCGCGGCGGCGGCAGTCGCGGAGCAGGAGGCCGCGGCGGAGGCAATGGCCGAGGTGGCCGTGGACGCGGAAATGGTCGTGGTCCCGTTCGCTGCCAGATATGCCGAGCCCAAGGCCATTCGGCGGCTTATTTTCATCGCCGCTACTCGGAGCCACCTCCATCGCAGGCACACATGGCAGTCACGGCGGATGGCGGTTCCCACAATCAAGCCACGGCGTGGCTACCGGATACTGGGGCCACAACTCACGCCACCCCGGATCCCGGGCTGCTTTCGCAATCTGAAGATTATCACGGAGATGATGTGTTAAGAATGGGCAATGGCGCAGGTTTGGATATCTCCAGTGTGGGTCATGCAGTAATTCCATCGGGTTCTAAATCTTTAAAATTGATTGAAACTGTTCCACTCTCATCTACCGCAACTTGTCTTGTTGGTATGAAGATCCACCGAGCCATCAATATTGATTTTAACCATGCCATTAGGAGGTTTCCACCGCAACTTACCTTTGAGGACTTTGTGATCCACTAGTACCAAGTTACTCCCCTATGTAGGAGGTAGTGAGTTTGAGCCTTAATGGAGGCGATTATGATAACATCTGATGTTAAAACCTTTTTCTCTTCCCTTTTATCCGCAAATATTATTATTATTATTATTAATATTATTATATGAAGGAGATTCGCAACAATATTGCTACTTCATTATGGGATGCTACTAGATCATGATTATGCTAATAGTTTTATTTTAAATTGTAAATTTTTTAAAGACAAAATGTTAAATTTTAATATTATGTAAACAAACTAATTTAAATTTTATGAAGATGTCCCTTTTTTTTTTTTTTTTTTTTTTTTTTTTTTTACATTTATCAACTTATCAAAAAGCTAATTTTATCATTTTTTTATTATAAGAAGGGGATACCTTATATACACACTACTTGCCTTAAGTGAGGTTTGAACCTTTCACATCCCACTAAGGGGAGAAACCGAGTACTAGTAGATCAGACCACAAGCCACTTAGTATGTGTATCATATGCTTTAAACTTGAAAGGAATTGGTCTCTATTGATATTGGGTTTTTTTTTTTGTTTTTTTTTTTGTTTTAAATATTATTCTCCCTTGAGCTCAAGTGTTATTTCTGTTTAGCTTCTTTTGTGATGTTTTAGAATCCTCTTTAATAAGAAGAAATGCTTGTGAAATCTGACGTCAATATTTTCCTAAATTGCAACTTTAGCTTATTATTATTATTATTATTATTATCGTTATTGTTGTTGTTGTTGTTGTTGTTGTTGTTGTTATTTCTAATTTAACAATATGGCTTCAACAAATGATAATATGGATGTAGAGAATTCTAAATGGACCAACGAATACGTGGTGCTTTTTTGTGAGATTTGTATCAAATATATTCGAAAGCATGGACGTGAGTTAATGAAATGGAAAGAGATTAAAGAAGAGTTTGAAGCTATCATCAAAGGGAAAATTGCACATAGAAGCTAAGTTATTTTATGAAGATATCCTTTTTAGTCTTTTTACATTTATCAACTTATCAAAAAGCAAATTTTACCAAACACTTCTAAGCATAATTAGCTAGCTTAACAGCTCTTTAGTTTTCAGCTTCTAACTTATAACTTTTCAAAGCTACTTTTCAGCCTTCAGCTACCTTTTCATCTAGATTTGTCAAACATAGCCTTAGAGTAATTCAAACTAAAAGTAGTATCTACTACTTAATACCACGTCAACTACAATAAGTATTTGGATAATTGTTTTTAGAAAAGTGTATATTAAAGATTAATTTGAATGCTAATTATAATGAACGTTTCATATATAATGTCGCATTGATATACATTGAACATTAAATCAATCGCGCAATACACGTATAAAACTAGTATGCATAAATATACACATATATAGTGATTAGAGAATTCAATTGATTCAGTTACGATAGAATTGTGATACAAAGTATATCTGTAACTAAACTGAAACTACTCCTATCCGGAGACGGACTGCCGGTGGCGGAGGCAGTGCGGTCGGATGAGCTTGACGACATGGCGCGGTCGGAGGTGGAAGGGAATATGGCCGGTGGAGGTTACGGGTGAGAGAGGGAATAATTTGCGGAGAGGGGAGAGAACCGATACCTGACTGATACCAGATTAGAGAATTCAATTGATTCAGTTACGATAGAATTGTGATACAAAGTATATCTGTAACTAAACTTAAACTACTCCTATTAACTAGGCCACACCAAGTCAACTACACCTAATACCATATAATAAAAACATATGCTAAAACAATAATAATATCAATAATACTAACAATAGTAGGGTAGAATGCTATTACTAAAGTTATGAATAATGATGGGGATTGGATTGAGGGGGATGCCATGAGGAATGTAATCTTGGATTATTATCGTGGTATTTTTAACTCGAGTTCTCCTACTGTTAATGATGATTTCTTTGGGAGTATACAATCATGTGTAACAGGCACACAGAATGAGAGTTTATTGCACCCATTTGAAGAGAGTGAGGTTAAATCTGCATTGTTTTCAATGTATCCTGATAAAGCACCAGGCCCGGATGGTAATGAACCTTGGGTTTTACCAGCACTTTTGGGATGTAGTGGGTACTGATGTTTCTTCTTATATTATGAATTGTCTGAATACTTGCTCAATGCCTGATAAATTGAATGAAACAAACATTACTTTGATCCCCAAGAAGAAAACCCCGAAAATGGTTTCTAATTATAGGCCAATTGCTTTGAGTAATGTCGTTTACAGAATTATGACGAAGATGATTACAGCCAGGATGAAACCACTAATGGAGAATGTTATATCTGAGTCCCAGAGTGCATTTACATCTGGAAGGCTAATTACAGATAATATCTTAATAGCTGCGGAAGTTGGCCATTATTTGAACAGGAAGCAATGTGGACTAACAGGTTGGGGGCTTTAAAGCTGGATATGGCTAAGGCTTACGACCGTATGGAATGGTCTTTTTTGCAAAAGATGCTAAGGGCGCTGGGATTTGATGAAAGATGGATAAAGCTATTAATGATGTGTGTAACCACTGTGTCTTACAGTGTACTGGTAAATGGTTCAAGGACTGATCAAATAACCCCGACTCGTGGTTTAAGGCAAGGTGATCCTCTGTCACCTTATTTGTTCATTATTTGTGCTGAAGGGCTTTCAATATTATTAAAATAGGCACAGGCAAAGGGAGAGATACATGGCTGTAGAGTGGCTAGAGGAGCCCCCTCCATTACCCACTTATTCTTTGTTGATGATAGTCTGCTCTTTTTCAAAGCAAATATTCAAGAGGCGGGTGTGGTTAAATGTTGTTTGTCAGAATATGAAAAGATGTCTGGCCAGGCAGTTAACTATCACAAATCGAATATTTGTTATAGTAAAAATATACGAGGTGAAATAAGGGAGGAGATTGCCGATATATTGGGAGTTGTGCAGGCTCAGAATTTTAGAAAGTATTTGGGGCTTCCATCATTTGTGGGCAGGAATAGAAATGTGGCGTTCTCTTATATTGAGGATAAGATAAGGCAGAGGATTAACTCGTGGAATAAGAAACTTTTGTCACAGGCAGGAAAAGAAGTTTTATTGAAAAGTGTGGCTCAGTCTATGCCTACCTTTTCGATGAGCATTTTTCTACTCCTTACGACTCTGTGCACTGCCATTGAGCGAACCATGAATCGATACTGGTGGAGATCGAGATCAGGGTATTCATTGGAAAGCTTGGGATAAACTGTGTATCCCAAAAGAATATGTAGGATTGAGATTCAAAGAGTTACGAGCCTTTAACCTTGCAATGTTGGGCAAGCAAGCGTGGCGCTTTCTGACATAGCCACAATCATTGGTTTCAAGAGTTTATAAAGCCAGGTACTATTGCACTAATTCTTTCTATGAGGCATGCTTGGGAAATAACCCAAGTTTTTGTTGGCGAAGTATTATGGCGGCACAAGATTTGATTTGTGGAGGGGTTAGACACAGGATTGGGGATGGCAAATCAACTTTGATTTGGGACCATCCATGGTTGCAAGATGTGAGTCAGCCGAAAATATTAACAGAAAAACCACCCCAATTGGCACAGGCAAAGGTGATGGGACTGATGGATCAACAGACAGGAACCTGGGATCAGGATATTCTAACTGATATTTTTGACCCTGAGGATGTAGAGCGAATTTTAAAAATACCTGTGTCACCAGATTATGAGGATTTGTGGTATTGGTATGGGGACCCAAAAGGAGAATATTCGGTTAAAAGTGGCTATAGAACAATAGTAGGTAACTACACCCAAGCGGTTGGAACCTTTGATAAATGGAAAATATTATGGAAGCTTAAAGCCCCCCCAAAGTGGAAAACATTTTTGTGGAGAGCTCTAAATGATATTTTGCCCACTACAAAGAACCTACTTATAAAGAGAGTTGATATTGATCCAACATGTGCCATGTGTGGGATTGGGCATGAAGATATTGTGCATTCTTTGATCACATGTGATTATTCGACAAACATTTGGGCACAATCCCACCTTCCAATCCCCAATAGTGTCACAAATATTTTCAGTGATTGGTTTAATGATTTGATGAATATTTTAGATAATGATGGAATTATTTATGCAGTGGCACTTTTATATTATATTTGGCGTGCAAGGAATGGGGATGTATGGGATGCGACCTTGCCCAGTCCTCGGAAAATAATTGCAATGGCATCATCAGCTGTGAATGCTTGGAAAGTAGCCCATCCCGGTCTGCGTCCGCCGGCCACCTCCGCGGTATCAAGCAGCCGGACTGCTCCCGTGGTGGATAGCCACACTGCTACGACGGTCCGGCAACAACCAATACTATTGTTGTGCCGACTACACCACAACTGCCAACGCCGAACATGGTACACCAAGCCACGCAATACATGAGGGATCAATGTTACTTCGATGCGGCGTACGACCCACAGACAAACAAAGCAGCGGTGGGAGCCATTATTCTAAATTGGCAAGGACATTATGTTTCGGCTATGACTGCCCCTATGATAGACTGTTTTTCGGCTCTAATGGCGGAGGCCTTTGCGTGCAAGGAAGTTTTGTCGTGGCTAAGAAGTCGCGGAATAAAGTCTATCGAGCTCTTCACGGATTGTTTGGTGCTTCAACAATATTTATCATCTATGACACACTCGTCAAGATCGTACTTGGGTTATGCCATTGATAGTTGCAGGACTAGTATATTATCTTTTGATTATTGTTTACTTCATTATGTTCCTAGACTAGATAATTATTTAACTCATACTCTAGCATCTACTGCAATTACTCAGTCAACTAGTATGTACTCAGACTATGATCCACCAGCATCTATTTCTGCATATTTTGAATAAATGCCGTACAGGCTCCTTTAAAAAAAAAACAATAGTAGGGTAGGGTGGAGGGAAACTAACTCTACTGCCCCTCTAGATCTGCCCTTGCCATTATTATCTTAATTATAATAAAGTCATATGGTCTTGTAAAAATTAAATGTTGATAGAGAAAATTTCAATTTTAGTCACATGACTATAGGGGCATTGTTAATTTCAGCACCTTACTTTTAAAAGCGTCAATTTAATACCTTGACTATTTAATTTTTGTCAATTTTGGTCACTCCGACCAAATTGACGGTCAAATTTGGCCGGAAAAATTTAATCCAACATTTAGTCTATAATCTGAAGGGCAAAAGCGTCTTTTGATCATTTCTCTTAATTTTGAAAATATGGTCTGAATTAAGCACAATTTTTTCCGGCGAAATAGTCAATCGTAGGGGACGCTTTTCGGTATTGCTATGTTCAGTCAAGAATGGGGAACCCATTTGCGAAAATGCCCCAAGCTGTAGTCTTTAACAACACCCTTCTCAAGTATGCGAGCCTAGATATTGGGGAGCCTCAGTTCAGTAAGGAGGTTGATGAGCTGTTATAAGGTAATTTCAGAACCAATGGTCGCCATAGATCTTTCTTGTCTTCTGGTAGATATCATATTGACCTTACAATCAGGTCAGCTAAAGGGATGCCTTTACAGCTCCTGTTCCCGGAGTTTAACCTGCTCTGGCCTCTGGCTGAGCTTCCGGAGGTATTTGCGTGATTGGTTTCGTAATAGAAAGCTTCAGATTGGTTTGGTGCATGGAGTAAAAGTTTTGATTGATAAGCACAATAGGAAATCGGAACTGGAGAAGGAGAGGTACAGTTCTTGTGCAGTTGTGGGGAATAGTGAGATTTTATTGAATAGTGAGTATGGCAAGGTGATTGATGGCCATGATACGATTGAAGAATGCAAGAACTGGAGGGTTTGAGAGGAATGTGGGCTCAAAAACAAGTATTTCCTTTGTAAAAATATGGTCCGAATTAAGCTCATCAACCTCCTTCCTCAACTGAGGCTCCCCATATCCAGGCTCGCATACTTGAGAAGGGTGTCATTAAAGACTACAGCTTGGGGCATTTTCGCAAATGGGTTATCGATTCTTGACTGAACAGACCAATACGGAAAAGTGACCCGGACGAAAAGCACAAAAATTTCTGGCGAAATAGTAGAAAGGATCAAAAGACGATTTTACCCCTCAGATTGTAGACTAAATGTTGATTAAATTTTTCCGGTCAAATTTGACCGTCAATTTGGCCGGAATGATCAAAATTGACAAAAATAACATAGTCAATGTACTAAATTGACACTTTTGAAAGTCAGGTGCGGAAATTAACAATGTCCCTATAGTCATGTGACCAAAATTAAAATTTTCTCAATGTTGATATTAATAGTTAAATGTTAGTATTAACAACATTTAATTTTCACAAGACCATATGGCTTTAAGAAGCATGTATGCACACCACATGTGTAACCCCAAAGTCCATAAGTTTGAAATTAATATATAGCATAGCTAGGCGGCCTAATATTTAAGATTGTTGATGTGTATATCGAGGACTACAGAGACAAAGATGCGTTATTCGTGGATTCATTGGATACTATCCAACAACACTCTCCAACTTAATTGACGTGAAGTAGGCTTAGTAACATTAAGATTATATTCTCGAATTATTAGTTCTCATCTTTTATTGATTACGCACTTAATTTGATAGTATTTGGAAGAAAAAATCAATGTTCGAACTAAGATTGTGATTATTTGGTCTTTAAAGGTCAATTGTATGTTGCTACATCTAGAGTTAGAAATCTCAAAGGTCTAAAAATTTTGATCCGTGGTGACTCTAAAATTGTAATTCAATTACTATTGTAGTTTACTAAGTTCTTAAAAATTTGTAATACTAAATGTTATGTACTAAATTTTTAATATAGTTTAAGATTTTTAGTAATCACCCACCTTAAATATTATTTTAATTGTAAATATATTTATGTTCATAATTTTATCATAGGAATTCACACATAATAATTATTAAATAACAAAAATTTTATATATGAATAAATCTAATATATGGTATATTTTTATAACATATTTTTCGTGCATAGCACGGGACAAATACTGGTTATTATTATTATTTTAGAAAAATATATTTAATTTAAAAAATGAAAACATGAAAAAATGGAGTTAGAAAAAATAGAAAAAAGGATTTCACACCAAATATTTTAATTTTAATATAATAATTTCATGAAAGTCTGAAATCTTTTTCTTAGTAAACCTTAATCAATATTCTTTTGATAAATAAAAAAGCAGGCGGTCCTTATTCCAAGGGGTGACTCGTCTGGTCGGGTCAGACTCAGAGCAGCAGATTCCGTTAAGCGGCCATTCAATTCAACCCCAGCTCTCACGCTTACTTCCACCAAAAACCGTCATGCTTATATAGACGTGTATGAATTTTTGATAGAGGCAGGGGTTTACGTTTAGTAGTCCAGAAGTTTCTTGCATTTAATCGATTTTGTTCGATATTTCAAGTGAAAATTCCACGCAATTCTTATTTGATTTGTCGTTACAAAAAAATAACTGTAAATCATTTAGCATGTCCACCGCCGGAGACCGCCGGAGCGCAAGAGATATTTTCTGTGACGCCGGCGCAGGTGCCTCTGCAGGTTAGTTTAGTTCCTTCCCCTCCAATTTCGTTGAAATCCCCTGATTTTTTTCTGATTCGTCTATTCTTGGCTTCTGCTGCTGGCTAGGTTTTCGCTGAATTTTTTCAATTTTGGTTTAGTAATTTTTTTTTTCCCTGTGATTTGGTGGATTTTGTGTAGGTGCTATCGCTGCTACATTTGTTTGTCCACTGGATGTCATCAAGACCAGACTGCAAGTCTATGGTCTGCCCGAGGCTGCCCATTCGGGCCGTAGAGGTGGGTATTCCTGTGTGCATTTTTGGGATTAAATGTACTATAATAGTAAATGCTTGGCTGAGGTTGGAATGTGTAATGGGACTGTAGAATATAAAGGTGAAATTTTTATTTTAATGGAGGCCTTGACGGTTACTATTTAGGGTCAAGTGCAAGGAGACAAGTTTTATTCATGCCTAGTGCCACCTTGCTCTTTCTTTCTTAGACTTATGTTAGCCAATAGTTTAAGGAATACTATAAGGCCGATGACCGAGGAGTCACAGATCCTTTTAATGTTTGGCTCAGTTGATGTATGAGAGTATTCAGACAGTGTGTGATAATTGCATTTGCAATACCCCGCTGACATTTCTGTTGCAGAATGTGTCAGGCCAGGTGATCACTAAGATAGTATAAACGACAAGGTTTTCTATGTTTATTTATTTATTGTTTTTAAAGATTTGCCTACAGCATACAATGCATCTTATTCATGGATTGAGGAGTTTTGGATTTGATATCACTGTAGTGATGAAGTTTTAAGTTAGCATAAACCAAGTAGCTTCACGTTTACGTGTATGTATTAGTTTGTGAAATTTTGGACGTGTTTTCTCTAGAAGACTCCAATTTGAAGTCCTGATAATAGCACTAACTCTGACATGCCTTCAATCAAAATCTCTAGTTTCTTCCGTTAAATATATGTTTGTAACTTCGAATGCCACCAATTGCTTCAATAGCTTTTCACCTTTTCTTCATCTTGTGCCATATATGTGTTGCCTTTCTGCCTTCCAAAACTTGTGTGGGTTTGACGTGAGTGCGGACTGCAGTTTATCTTTGTTTATAGATTACCAAAATGCAATGTGTTGCATATGGCTATTCCTTTCCTTTCATTTAATAATTGGGGAGTTTTATAGAATTTTGACAGTTTATTTTTACATTTGAATCACAGATGAATTCATTAGTGTTGCTTTTTAACTAATAACTGGGAAAGTTCATTATGCATTGCAGTTATAATAAATGTTTTAGACGTAGTAGAAGTACAAAATGCTCTATATAAAAAGGATGGGAAGTACTGAAGTATTTAGAGTTTAGATAACAGATAGGCCATAATATCCTGTCTTTAAAGGCATGGACAGGAAATAAATTTTTTTAAATTTCTTTTTAAGTTTTTATTATATTCCTTTGCGTATTTGCATTTGTTTCTTATATTCCTATACTCATCATCAGTGTACTCCCAAAATATATGTATATATTTTTTTTGATAATCAGGTAGTGTCATCATTACCAGCTTCCAACACATTGTAAGAACTGATGGGTTTAGGGGACTTTATCGTGGACTTTCACCAACATTGGTGGCTCTCCTTCCAAATTGGGCAGTAAGTTCTATCCTCTTGACTATCACCAATTGTGAATTTTGCAACTGCTACAGCCTACAAGCCTTGAACTTGAACCCTACCACAAAAAAAAATTGAAATAAACTTATATTGGTTATTATTAATCCTCCATGTATTTCTATGTCTAATTCCTTCTCGGTGATTAGGACTGAATTTATTAGTTAGCTAATTGATATATATGTTTGAATGCACTGTAATGCCTTCTGTTATATAGATTTGAATGCATTGGTTGATATGGGAACCTGCCCTAGATATAGATATATGAATGAATGTGATTTTGGTATGTACATATGGTATTCTTTGATTGTAACTCCCTGTACCCTGGGTATCCCTACATTGCTGACAGGATATGATATGAGATTTTTGGTATAGTTGGGGATGTTTATGTGGTGTAACTCATTCTGAAACATTGTACTCTTACTTTTTTTCCCTCTTGATGAAAGTTACATGTCATCTGTAGGTTTACTTCACAGTTTATGGGCACCTTAAGGAAATATTGCATTCTCATGGTAGGTGTTACAGAATGCTATTTACTTCCTTTGCTCTCTTTTCATTTCAGTTTGTTTGCTCTTGTCCTCCTTATGCTGGAGATGTTTGAAATGCAATTAAACTGTTGTTACCTATTTCTGTCAAAAGACTGGTTTAATCACACTTTGTTGGTCACATTTGCAGCAGACGACAGCGGTCAGCTCTCTATTGGTGCAAATATGATTGCTGCTTCAGGAGCTGGAGCTGCAACATCCATTGCAACAAATCCATTGTGGGTTGTTAAAACACGACTTCAAGTAGGTTGGATGTTATTACAGTTTCAGTATATAATTTTACACTTGACTAGTTCTAAGGCATCCTTTGATATAGAATTTTGTTTACTTTGTTGGGTATCTATTAGCTGCCAGCAAAAATATACATATCCAAGAATACATTTAACATTTTAACTGGACTAGTGACTTAAATGATGGAGTTTAGGAGGAAACTAAACCAATAAACGCATAGCTTTTCATTGAAAGGATATCCATATTTACAGGTTCAATGGATGTATGGTCTGAAAGACCTTTCTTTCTACTGCCTATTATTCTTTAACATCCACCTCTCTAAATTTAGTAATTTAAATGTCTAATTGTCTATATTGAGTCATGTCTAATTGTCTAATTTGGATTCTACCTTTCTGCAGACACAAGGAATGAGAGAGGGGGTGGTACCTTATAAAAGCATAGTATCTGCTTTAAGTCGAATTTTACATGAAGAGGGAATCAGAGGATGGTACAGGTCAGCACTCTAGTTTACTAACCAAAAATGTTACCTAAAATTTTGTTTTTCTTAATCCCAGATGCATAATTGATAACTCTCCAATGAAAACCAATGTATCTGGTGCTTAAAAAAGGTTCTTTTTTCAAGGCACCAAGATAATTTCTTGATAAAGTTAGTTATTGGGCTACTTCATTCTTTGCTTTGTGCTGCTGTGCCTACTTTTAGTTAAATGTATCCATTTTCTGTGGCTTGTACAGTGGCATCCTGCCTTCTTTAGCTGGGATAAGTCATGTTGCTATCCAATTTCCTGCATATGAGAAGATCAAGTCTTATTTTGCCAAAAAGGGTAAGAAATTTTAGAATCATTTATTTTTTGTTAATGCGAATTCACCTTCCATGACTGTTATTTGGCTCAATTACATTGACTGAAACATTTCCAGATAATAAGAGTATCAGCGAACTAGGACCTGGTGAAATTGCAGTTGCTTCTTCGTTGGCCAAAGTAGTTGCCTCTGTAATGACTTACCCACACGAGGTACAAGTCCCTCTAGAACAACTGTTTTACTACTAAATTAGCAAATAAAAAGTTGGATACCACGTAATATGAATATGCTAAAAGCTAAAATGCTAATAATAGTTGCATTTTCAAGATAGCACGTTATATTTGTTTAGTCTAAAAAATTATTTTACCCACAAGTTGTTATCTCTTACAATTGATTTATATGATAATTAAAAAATAAAATTAATGTAAAACCCAAAAATCTATCCATAATATGAGTACTTTTTTACAAATAACTAAGAGTTGGTCAAAATAACTAACAAAATCCACCATTAGCTATTAGCTAGTAGCTAGCACAATTAACTATCAGTTATATGTTACTGCTGATGATCAAATAGCCAATTGTTATACCATGGACCAGGGTCTGAAAATTATGTGTCTACAGTTTATATATTATGTATTTGCAGTTAACAGTTTATGTGCCTACAAGTAAAATGAAGGCACATAACATGTTAACTGCAGACACATAACATGTTAACTGCAACACATAATATGTTAACTGCAGTCTGCAGACACATAATATGTTAAGAATATGTGAATTGCAGACACATAATCTGAAAGTTATTTTGACCAAAGTCCACAATGCAAGGTAGACCTTGGTCCATGTATAATTTGCCTCAAACACCACCTCGGGCTTCAGGGCCCATTTGCAACACACGAAATTTTTTGTTTGGGTAGATAACGCTTTTACCAAGTCAAGGCCTCTTTTCTGAGCACGAGGCCTATCTGGTTCAGGGTCATGTGGACCTAGGACATGTATACAGCACTGATGTTTTGCTCTTGCTTTAACATTTGCCTGTTGTCATCATTAGGTTGTACGTTCTAGGCTCCAAGAGCAAGGACAAGCGAGGAACTCTACGAGACAGTACACAGGAGTTATTGATTGCATCAATCAGGTGTTGAGAAAGGAAGGCCCTACTGGGTTCTACCGTGGCTGTGCAACTAATCTTCTGAGGACAACCCCGTCTGCTGTTATTACATTTACGAGTTTTGAAATGATACACAGATTTCTACTACAGGTTGCGTCTCCCAAGGAGGATCATTCAAAAGCAAAACCTAAACCGGATAGTTGCTTCGAGTCTGATAAGGTAGCCAAAGCAACGGGAGAAGATAATGCCAAGAGTGTACAGCATTCGCGAAGCGCATCTAATAAGAGAACTTTTATTCCTTTAGGAGAATCGGATAATCTAACAGCTAGGCATTGGTTTTTATCTGCCTGATGCGTTTGATTTCAGGTGTGTAGCCATTAGCAAATGTCCAATTTTGGGTGTCTGTATTATTGCATAAGGTTGGCCTCTTATAGGTTGAGTTCTGATCCCCAATGGCTGACTCCAACATTTTACAAGTCAAGTAAGCTTAGTGTTTGTTTCTCATTTCTTCTTGTATGTATGCATTTGCAGAATTGCAATCTTACATGAATGGCAATAAATGTTCTTTTTTTTTTTTTTTGGATTTGTTTGTTTACGACCAGTTAAGTTGTGTCTCGGGAGCGGCACATCTCTAATTAATAAATAGCTTCAAAAGTATGTAACGATAAATCATAAACGGGGGAAGGACAATTTAAAAAAATATATAAAACAAATGTGTAAAAATTTATTTCTTAAACATGCATAAATATTTGGAATAAGGTTCAAATTGGCCACTGAACGTAACCTGAAAATACAATTAGGCCACTGAACGAAAAAAAGCGCAATTAGGCCATTAAACACTCAAAAAATGTGCAATTAGGCCACTGAACTCTCCAAACGTATGCAATTTTACCGGATAGCAGGTTACCATCAATTTTAGCAGGTTACCTGCTTACGTGGCAGCTTAGTTGACATTTTTAATAATTTTTAATAATTTTTAATAATTAATTTTAATAATAAATTTTATAAAAAATTGGAAAAAATTAAATAAAAAATAAAATAAAGTCGTTTTTATTTTTTAAAATTTTTTTAATAAAAAGTTATTATTAAAATTTATTAAAAATTAATTAAAATTTATTAAAAATGCCAACTCAGCTGCCACGTAAGCAGATAACCTGCTAAAATTGAGGGTAACCTGCTATCAGGTGAAATTGCACATTTTTAGAGTGTTCAATGGCCTAATTGCACATTTTTTTTGATTCAGTGGTCTAATTGCACTTTCAGGTTACGTTCAGTGGCCAATTTGAACCTTATTTCCTAAATATTATTATCTACTATTTTATGAATTTTTATATTATATTAATAAATTAAAGTGTGCACAAAATCACTAATAAATATTACGGAGTATGTAAATGACTTTTATGTTATTTCTTAAACATGTATAAATATTATTATCTACTATTTTATGATTTTTATATTACATTAATAAATTAAAGTGTGCACTAAATCACTAATAAATATTACCGAGTATGTGAATGACAATTACCATAGAATTAATTTAAAATAAAAAACACAATGTCTGAACTCTAAAATATTCTTAAATTAAAATTTAAATAGTTAAACATTCTAATTGTTTATGTTTTTATTTGCATCTTAGCATAAATCAAAGAAAATTGACAGATCTATAAATTATATCAACACATTAGCTTCAACTTAATTACAACCAAGCAAGTGAAATAACAATTGAAATTTTTATTTTGTATTGGGAAAATTGTATCTTTAGTCTCTGAGTTATACCCAAGTTCCGACTCAGTCCCTGAGTTATGACCGTATCCATTTTTAGTCCCTCAGTTATGAACGAAGTGGCGTATTTGGTCCCCGACCGTTAAAATTGACGAAAAAATTTAAAAAATATTTAAAATTGAGGATAAAGTAGGAAATTCACATTTTATTCTCCTTATATCAAATCCACCCTCACAACATTATTTTTCACTTCTTAGCCTCTTATTTAGAAAGCATTTCAATAACTTTAGTATGACTTGTTAGAAACCTGACTCTCGTATAACAAACTTAAGATTTAGCACAAACAAAGAAACACTTGATCATTGTCTTTAGACGTGTGAAACACACTATCCTATCAATTTTCAATTTTTTTTACTAAGCAACAAAGGTAATCTAACCAGAACTTTTGAGGTACAAAATAATGTCAAATTTCTCAGGTTGCTTTTATGAGAAATTCACTATCGGAATAACTTGAGATTTTTAGTATGTAAAATTTTTTCATATGCAGTGGTTTAGTCAATAATCATTTTTAGAAGTTACAAATTTTTTTAGAATTTTCATTTATAACTGAGTCTTAGGTTCCTCATTCATTACTCTGATTTTAAGAAGACAAAGGAGGATATAATATAATTTTCATATATTGTCAAGATATACGATTCTTGATTGATTTACTGCAGAGCTTACGAAAGAATTTTATGTACTAAAAATCTCAACTTACTCCCTTGTGAATTTGTCATAAAAATAACCTGAGAAATTTGATATCTTCTTGTATTTCAACTTACTCCCTTACGAAAGAATTTTATGTTTAGTAAAGGAAAATCAGAAACTTTTAAGATGGGAACCAACATAGTTGGCGTGGTAGTTCAGCACCTCGTCCCTTAAGCAGGTTGGGGGTTTGATCCCCACCCAGTGAATGGAGCAAACCATTTGGTCAGTCCCCGTTCTTTATACGAGACTCAGGTTACTAACAAGTCATACGACTTTTTCACGTCCTTATACGAGACTCAGGTTACTAACAAGTCATACGAATTTTTCCCGTCATTTGGTCCCCGTTCCTTATACGAGACTCCCGTCATTTGCCCAGTCCCCGTTCCTTATACGAACGAGACTCAGGTTACTAACAAGTCATACAAATTTTTCCCGTCATTTGGTCCCCGTTCCTTATACGAGACTCCCGTCATTTGGCCAGTCCCCGTTTCTTATACGAGACTCGGGTTACTAACAAGTCATACAAATTTTTCCCGTCATTTGGCCCCCGTTCCTTATACGAGACTCAGGTTACTAACAAGTCATACGACTTTTTCCCGTCATTTGGCCAGTCCCCGTTCCTTATACGAGACTCAGGTTACTAACAAGTCATATGACTTTTTCCCGTCATTTTTAACGATCGGGGACCAAATGCGCCACTTCCCTCATAACTGAGGGACTAAAAATGGATATGGTCATAACTCAGAAACTGAGTCGTCACTACCATTATAACTCAGGGACCGAACTCGCCATTTTCCCTTTTATATTTTTGAAATTTTAACATTTAAGCAAATTTCACCATTACACCATAACAACAACAACAACAACAACAACAACAACAACAACAACAACAACAACAACAACAACAACAACAACAACAATAATAATAATAATAATAATAATAATAATAATAATAATAATAATAATAATAATAATAATAATAATTAAATAAATAAATAACGAATAGAAAAAAAAACACCTTGAAAGAAATCAACTTGTGTCACCACATATGGGAGGTCATGAGATTGAGCTTCAGTGGAGACAATGTTGACTTTTTATACTTCAACAGACTTTGAGAAAATATAGATGAAAAATAATTATTTTACATTTACGAAAGCACCTAATTTTTTATTTATGATTATAATTGTGTATGTAAAATTGTTAAAAACTTGTTAATCTTATTTAAAGGTATTGTTATCAGTATTTTTTTTCGTTATTTAATTTAAATTTTAGGTATAAAATATATGTTAACTTTCAGTAGGATATTTTTTTGCTATGCCCTTAGCCTATAAACTGATAGGACCAGACCTTGCCGATTGACTTCTATGCCTAGCCTAATTAAAACCTTACCTTGTCAAGATACTTGCCTATAGTGGAATCCCTGGCCACAAAGACTGTAATTGACTAATGAGATTCAGAGATCATGCTCATGAAATAGATCCAAACGCAAGCTCAATAGCTTGCACAAGGTTTGGGACATGGCATGTTCCACAGTAATATACATAACTTCATCGGATAGAGACGAGATGAGCATGGACAAAATAGAGGAATCCTAACATACCTAAGTTTGGATCGTAGGATTGACTACAATGGAACAACCATCCGGAGTCTGAATGTAAAGAATCGGACATGGAAATGAGTCATCAACGTATCCACTGAGCTTTTGACTATGAAAAAAGGGAACAAGTTGAGTTTTTCAAAATACTCCATTCGTCCCATTTTATGTGTCTAGTTTGGTTAATGAGGCTTGACTGAAATTATTTTTAATCCAATTTTTTATAATATTAAGTTTAGTATTAGTATACAAAATTTATATATTTAGAAACTACACTACAAGTACTACTAAACACAAAAAATCAAATTTAAAAATAAGTAAAAAATACTAAAAAAAATAAATAAGGAAGAAAAAGTTATAGTTTAATCAATGAATAGTAAGTAAGACAAATAAAATGGGATAGATGGAGTATATAATTTGAGGAAGTAAGTTTGAGATAGATAGAGTGATGAACTATTTGTTGGATATTTATTAGGCCCGGGGGTAGAGAGATAATATCGGAGATGGTGCGAGAGGATGAAGTGGTGGTTGCGGGACGGTAGCGTGGTGGTAGACTAGTAGTATTGGTGACCTAGATCATATAATGGAGACTGATAACAAATCAGAATAGTAATGTTTACAAAGTGTTTTATTATTAATCAATTGTATCCTTAAAGTACAGGATGAAATGTGTGTATATAAGTACAATAATTAGTCCTAGATAGGACAGGACAGGGTTAGTAAAGGGAGAGTTAGCCTAATACACCAAAAAGAAAACGAATTCTAAAACTGATAAAATATAGAGTCAACCTTCCCATTAGCAGATGAACAGAAATCTGTGAACAGAATTCAATAACGTCATCTGTGAACAGAAATGTTGAAAATGGAATGCAAGACTACAAAATATGGGAACTTTCCATCCACCTTAATTCCCATTAGCAAAAGACAGGGTTAGTTGGAAACCTTCAAAGTAATCCATTTTTTGTTTTTCGTTTGTCTTTGTTCTCATTTACCAGAAAATTACTGTTGACAAAGTGATATATATGAACTGTGCTTTGAAAATGATCTTTACATTTACATGGAGAATTAAAAGAACAATGAAAACTCATCTGTTATTACTTGCTGTGCTAGAGTTACTTGTCCACCTATCACTCATAGAATCTGTTGAATTTGGCTGCTTGTTAGCCCTCAGCAATATGATGTTCTCTGTTTCAGGAGAAGGAGGAGCTCTCACACGTGTAGACACTTTGCTATCATTCTCACTTTCTTCTTCTTCTTCATCTTCTTCCTCAGTGTTGAATGCATCGCGCTGAATCTCCTTTAAATTCTCCAGAACTTCATGCATTGAAGGCCTCATGTCCTTGTGAAGTTGCAGGCATTGAAAAGCCAAATCTGCTACTGAAATTGCCATTCTTTTAACTCCTGCATCTGTTGAAAACCCCAGAGATGGATCGATCAGCTCATCGTATGCTCGTCTTAGTATCCTGCTCATTGCGATGCTGGCCAAATTAATCTCGTGTTTATCCCTACTAATGTCCACGGCTGGCTTTGATGTTATCAGCTCGACCAGGACAACCCCGAAGCTATAAACGTCACTCTTATCTGTGAGCTGGTAGCACTCGTGGTACTCGGGATCAACATATCCCGGTGTCCCCTGAGGGGCGGTGGAGATGTGAGTGACGTCGGTTGGGAATAGTCTTGACAGCCCGAAATCTGCAACTTTGACCCGGAAGTCGTTGTCGAGAAGCATGTTGTTGGTCTTGACATCGCGGTGTATTATGTCAGAGGCGTGGAGGTAAGCCAGTGCATTAGCGGTTTCTACTGCGATGTTCATCCGGATAGGCCAAGTCAGGGATCCTTCCTTGGCCCTTTCGCCGTGGAGGTGCTCTGCAACTGTTCCATTGGGAATGTATTCGTAGACTAAGATGAGTTCCCGGCTACACCTCGAGGTGCAGCCATGGAGGGTAACGAGATTGTCATGCCTCAGGCCTGTGAGAATCTTGATTTCATTCAGAAATTGCTCCATTCTCTTCACATTGTGCTGGTGAAGGCGCTTCACTGCAACTTCTCTTCCATCAGGTAGTTTTCCTAGTTAATTAATGTTTGAGTTACAACATGTCAACTCACATAACACTACTATTTGGAATTTAGAAACGTTGAGCTAAGGCTCGGGAAAGACCAAGTCCAGCACCTAGTGATTAGGGGATTGTTAGGCGGAGGCTTGAAGGACCAAGTCCAGCATCCGGTGGCTAATGGTTTGTCAGGCAGAGGACGGTAAAAGGCCTAGTTCAGCACCGGGTGGCTAGGGAATTGTTGGCTGAAGGCCTGAAGGGCCAAGTCCAGCACCATTCCTCTTGAAAATGCGAGAATATAAGAAAATAGAGTATCACATTGGCTACTAACTATAACTTTTGGTATAGTAGCCACACTTGATTTTAACACTTTATCATAACCAGATCACAGGTTTTAGTCCCAGAAGGAACCCATTGACTAGGCGATTGTTGTGCGAAGGCCTGAAGGGCCAAGTCCATCACCCTGCCATAAAATTTCACCTTGGCTACTAACTATAACTTTTGGTGTTGTAGTAATAAGTACTTGATTTTAACACTTGGTATGATAACCAGATCACGGATTTTAGTCCCAGAAAGAACCCGGTAGTTAGGTATAGCTTGATTTTAACATTTGGTATCTGAGCTAGGTTCGAGTTTTAGTCCCGGGATCAGAGGAACCCGGTGGCTAGCTATATATAGCTCCTAACAAGAAACTAGGTGAAATTAAAGTTAATTAATTAGTTACCATGGTAAACTGTTCCAAAACCTCCATCTCCAATTTCTGTAGAAGAATCGAAATTTTTTGTTGCATCTTTGAGTTCTTTGAATGAGAAAAGTGGAACCCCAAAACTCTGACTGCCCATCTCCAGGTCATGACTTAAGCAGGGGTCTCTAGAAAAAATATATGGAGACTCCTCTTCTTTCTTACGACTCCAAAGGATAAATATGAGCAATAAGCTCAGCAAAACCGCAATTCCACCCAAAGCTGCGGAAGAGTTGAATATATAAAGGCTCAATAATAAATTATGAAAGATGGCCAAAAAGAACTGCAACTACTTAAATACATACCTGCCATTACTATTGTTCTCCAGTAACTATTTCCTTTATGACACAGGAAAACAGATGAGTATTAGACACAAAAAAACCTTAATTCTTGAGAATACTGTAACGAACTTGTGTGGTATACATAGGCCCTCCTGTTTGGTACCACTATTAACTGTTTGACTTGGTTAAACAACCATGAGTGTTTGATTAATTAACTTTTTGTAACAGATTATTGCTTCAAAACACTAAAATTAAAAAAGTTGCTCAAAACAGCTTTTTCGATCAGTTTTTTGAGAAAGTCATTTTGTATATAATCAGCTATCAGCTAACACCTAATTTATCAAACATCTTTTTGCAATTAGCTAATAATATCAACTAATCAAACCTACTAATAACCCCCCCCCCCCCCACCCCCCCTCATAATTGTTGGGCAGAGGCCAGTAAAGGGCCAAGTCTATCAATTGGTGTCTAGGGAATTGTTGGGCGGAGGAAGGTAAAAGGTCAAGTCCAACACCCTGCCTCTCGAAAATGTGATAACGGTCAATATATAAGGAAATAAAATTGTGTCTTCACTACTAGCTAATTAAGAACTTAATCCTAAGAATAATAAATGTTCCTTTGTACCTCTTTGTTTGGAACAATGAAATTGGTTATTTGCAGTTGTAACACATTGGCCACCTCTTTTTTGACAGTTGGAACAATCTTCGGACAGCAGCCATTCTAGGACGAAAGTAACACTTATGATGTCAAACAAGTCATCAGTGGTGTATTCTTTCTCATATGGCAATAGAATGGGTGAGCAGTTGGGTGGAAAGTCATGCTGGTTTGGTAAATTGGGAAGTGGATCACCTTCACCCGGAGGCATATAGAACAGGCTGAAGCCTCTACACTTGGTGTGATTACTATACCCAAAATTGTTCATCTGTTGAGTTAAATTGGGAGTTTTTGGGCATTTGAACACAGTGAAGTTGTGGGGGATGAGAAATGATACCCAAGGGGAAACTGGAAGGGAAATATTCGTGTCGAAAGACTTGCATCTAGGACGATTCAACACGATATGTTCAAGCTCGGGATCATATAGACTGAGGTAGTCTCCCAGCTTCCCATAGGCATAATAATCTCGTGTTCCTATTCGGATTCTTGGTAAAGGAACTGCATCACATTCCAGCTTTAACAGCCCACACTCGGGTCCCGATATATTGGAGGAGAACGGATACTTCACCGTCCCGAGGCTTCCACAGGAGAACTCTGTTGGGCAATCAGACCGGTTTTCGCCTGCTCCTTGATCGAGAAGAAAGACCGTTATGGTATAGAGGAGCAAGCTAAAGAAGGTGGTGAAAGAATCCATGGCCACCCTGCAGTCATAAGCTTCAGAAATGCAAAGTCTTGGTTTCTTTCTGGTTTTCTATATCTGCTTCTTGTTTGTTCTATGCTGCAGATTAGTGTTCAATACGGCAATTGACTTAGAATTCATTCCACAGACATGAACAAGAGTCAAGAACTTGGATGTCTTATTAGAATTGGTTGAGTAAATTACAAGGGAGGAACAAAGGAAAAGATGGGGAAACAATCATTGGGATAATGGAGGTGGGGACCATTTACAGTAGGAAATGTGGGAATTTAGGACTCCAATTTGGTTAATAGTCAGAGACAAAAAGCAGAAAGACTTGACTGGTTGATTTGGGATTGAGACTGGCTGTGGCTATGACTTTGCAGTGTAGAAAGGATCTTACACAAGTCATTGGAAATAACTGCGTTAACCACGGCTTATTCTTTGGCATTTGTGGTGTTTTGCCATTAGTGAAATTGAGGGTATGTTTGTTTCGCACATGACAATTCGTATCGGAATGAAAATTAAATACTTGGTAATGGTAATGTGTTTTGATGAAAATATTTTACATGTTTGGTAGTACGATGGAATTGGAATGATTATTAATATTGATGTTTGGTTGTGTACGATCTTATAATGTGAATAAATGTTTTAAAAATACAAAAATAAAAAATCAAGACAATTGATTATAATATAATGACATCCAACGCATCATTATGAACAAAAATATTAAAATAAAAATCTGAAAGGACTAATTCAAACTTAAAAACTTGATTATCAATACGATGAAATGTATCCCAACCCTTTTTAATTAGCGATTGTGATTTTTAATTGAAGGTTAATAAAATTTCATTGTTGTGTTTTAAAAAATTGTCAACCAAAAACTAACTGTGACTTTGATTCACATTCCAAATGTGTAAACTCATGAACCAAACACACCCTGGTTGGGATTTTCCTAGTGGACTTGGGTCTTTTAATAATTAATCATTTAATAGTGTATGTTACTAAAATAAAATACTTGGTAATGGTAATAGGTTTTTTATGGAAGTATTTTGCATATTTTGTACTAAGGTGAAAAGAGAATTGTTGATTTTATGACTTATGGATAGTCAACGGTTGACTAACATGACTGTTAGAATAACGAGAATATAGGAAATCGAAAAATACAGAGGATATACTTGTCCCCTTCCTCATGTATGAAGGGTCCTATTTATACATATTTTGGGCCTAGGGCCTTATAAGAATCCAGACTGCCTCATATTGGGAGTCATTGCTACATGACCCGTATGCACCATGCATGGTGCATACGGATGCAAAAACGACGTCGTTTTGGTGTCTAACTTAAAAAAAAATAAAATTCAGAATTGCATAACTACACATCCATAATTTCACTACACATCCATAATTTCATAACTATACTTCCAGAATTGCATAACTACACTTCCAGAATTGCATAACTACACCTCCAGAATTGCATAACTATAATTCCAGAATTGCATAACTACACATCCATAACTTCATAACTACACATCCAGAATTGCATAACTACACTTCCAGAATTGCATAACTACACTTCCAGAATTTCAAACTAAAAAATCCAAAATGAATGAACTAAAAATGAATAACATAATGTTGTTGCTGAGAATCGAAACTGATTTTTTTTTTTTTTTTTTAAAGTAGGGCGCGCGTTTTATGCAAAACGATGTCGTTTTTGCATCCGTATGCACCATGCAGGGTGCATACGGATGCACAACATAATTTGCCGAATAATAAACCCTAATTCCTATTACATTATAAATAAATACTAAGTCCAAACATATTAATTAAGCCTCTAAGTTCAATCGTTATACCCTACACCACGGCGCGCGTAGCACTGTGCGCCGCGCGCCTCCCAAAACGACGTCGTTTTGAGAGGCGCGGTAGGAAGTTGCTGTGATTATGTATATTTGTTCATACAATTATGTATATTTTTTATTATGTACATTTTTTTTATACAATTATGTACATCCGAATCAGAAATTTTTTGTGTATTATGTTAAGAGTTGATGTGTATTATATGTTAAAAGTTTATGTTTATTATGTATTATGTTAGATTATGTGTATTATCTTTTAAAAAACAGTATGTATATTTTGTTATACAATTATGTATATTCATGTATACAATTATGTACATTCATGTATAACATTATGTACATTTTTGAACATTAGATTTTTTTTTTCAAGGAAAATTAACCACCAAACACTGGGTAGCGAAATTTCAAAAAAAAAAAAAAATCTGAAATGACGTCATTTTGCATCTGGGCGCACAATGCAACGCGCGTCGCAGTGTAGGATATAAATTGCCCTCTAAGTTGGCAGATTATATCGTGCACCAGGGCGCACAGTGCATTGTGCGCCATGGCTCAAAACGACGTCGTTTTGATATTTTCGCGTGTTTGCTGTTAAAAAAAAAATCATGTTTCGAATGTACACAATTGTATAATAGAAAACACATAATTTTATATTTGAAAACATATAATTTTTATAACTGAAAATCCCCATGTTTCGAAGGTACAGAATTATATCATAGAAAACACATAATTTTATACCTGAAAACACATAATTTTATACCTGAAAACACATAATCTTTTTTAAAAAAGACAAACCCAGTTTCGAATGTACAGAATTTTATACCTGAAAATACATAATTTTATAACAGAATACAAAACGACGTCGTTTTGGGAGGCGCGGGCCGCACATTGCTATGTGCGCCCTGGTGCACGGTATAACGATTGCTCTAAGTTGTTCCATATTGGGTGTATTCCTTGGACTTTCTTGGTTCAGTTATTCTCTTTGGTTTGTCCATGTGGCCAAAGCCTTGTATGCCATCTATCATCCAGTCCCCCACTTTTTTGAGATTTCGCGAAGTCAGTATTTTAGGAAATTAAGTTAACACATTTAATTTGCTCAAGGGTTGAGGAAGGTGATTGTTAAAAGAGACTTTTTTTATCCGATCGATCAACCATCTGGATGCTAACCAGTCGGTGCGAGCGGTGACTGGTCGGTAAGGGCCGACAGGTCACGCTTCCAGGCACCCACCGATCGGTCTTGACCGATCAGTCTCCAGCTGGGCGCCCAAATTCAAGTTTTGAATTTCATTTTATTTTTTGTTTTTAACATTCTTCAGCTTCTTAGGGCACCGACAATAGTGCAGGTTTTGGTGTGGTTTTTGAGGAGTTTTTGTAAGTGTGATTAGTAAAGAGAAAATGGGAGAAGGAGGTTAAAAAATAAAAAACGAAATGTCTGCAAAATTCAAAAAAATAAAAAATGATAAATTACAAGCTCTAAACGCGCCCAGCGGGCGTGAATGTGCAGCCCACACACAACTTGCTGCTTTCTTCTTTTCTTTGTGGGACCCACACAAGGAGACAAAGCTGACTAATTTTTTTTTTCTTGCAGGAGAAAGAAATCCTCAAAATCCATCACTTCATTCGTCAAAAGCATAACAAAGGAGGTCTTAGCTTATTTTATTCATTATATTATTACAATTACCATTATTATATTTTACTGCCATCATCTCACATGCATATGCACGTGGGGCTTAGTCTTCCTAATCTGCATTACAAGCAGTGATTAACTAAAACAAAGAGACATAAAACCGAATAGTGGTTGTAGTTTAGTGGTAAGAATTCTATATTGTGGTCGTGGAGACTTGGGCTCAAATCTCAATATATTAACATCGAGCGAAGAATATTCCTGACAAATAAACGGCTCTCCTTGCTAGAGTATGGGCAACACGATTCGCAGGACACTTATGGCCTCAGCTTCCTTAACCCGCATGCACAGAACTCTTCGCAGTAACAACACTATCGCCATCTCTCAATATCCACCCCATTCCCATTGCTCCGCTCCTGCCCCTCATTAAACTCCTCCAACGTTAGTGTTCAGCTTGAGACGACCCGGTGCCGGAGGTTTCCAATTGTCATTCTCAGCCAATGCTCCTGCCCCTCATTAAACTCCTCCAATTCGGCCACAAAGACAAAGCAGTTCGCATCATTGCATCCATGGAATACTGAATATTTTTCCACACAAAATCGTTCCGACTGCACCACAAACCCCAACAGACCATAGCAAACTTACACAAAGGGTCCCCATTCAAAGATTCAACATTTTCGAAAAACCAAGTAGAGACATTACCATGTACTGGAGTTGTAACTTGCGGATTAACAGCCTGCCAAACCTTCCTTACTTCACAACATGTTGCAAATAGGTGGATGGCCGACTCATCCTGTTGGTGACACAAATGGCACATTAGCGCACAAGCCACACGCCTACCCAGCAGCACGTCACGGGTTGGAATGAAAAGAGAAGCAAGTTGCCAGCAGAAATTCTCACCTTTGGAGGGATCTCCAAGTTCCAGATTTTCACCCAGGGCCGTGCATCATTCTGCTCTCCAATCTGCTTCCGGTAACATGATCGCACAGTATAGTTGCCCTTAGTATCTGGCGCCCAGGTCCACGTATCTGGTGGTGTTCTCTTGCTAATGGGAATGTTCACAATCAGCTTAGCATCCCTCTGATCGAACACATCATTCAATAAGTCAAAGTCCCATCCCGTGCCCCGCATATTTAGAAGAAAATAGACCGGGGCTGTTTTAATAGTCTCATGCAGCTGAGTCTCAACAAAGGGATTAATGGCATCTGGTAGCCATGGATCCACGCCTATCCGTGTTGTTCTCCCATCCTCGATGCATCGCTTACACCCGCTTCTCAACAAATCCTGAACCTCCATCATTCCCCTCCAGATATACGAGGGATTATTCCCAATTTCTGCATAAAAAAACGAAGTAGTAGGAAAGTAGCGTGCCTTGTAAATCTGGGTCATTATTGAGTTAGGCCGCGTTAGAAATCGCCATGCCTGTTTACCAAGGAAAGCCCTATTCACTGCTTGTAGTCTTCGAAAACCCATGCCTCCAGCTCTTGGGGGCGCATAACCTATCCCAACTCCTCCAACGGATACCTTTTCCATTTCCAATTGATCCCGTCCACCAGTACGCATTCATCATCGTTTCAATTTCCTTACACAGGCCTGATGGTAACATAAAGACCATCATTGCATAAGAGGGTAGTGCCTGTATAACATTCTTCAATAGTACCTCCCGTCCCGCTCTTGACAGAAATCTAGCATTCTAGCTCCGGACTTTATTCAAGATCCTACCCTTTAGGAAGCCCAGAATTTCCTTTTTCCTCCTCTCAACCAGGGAAGGTAGCCCCATATACTTTTCAGATGTATCCCCCTCGCCCACACCCAAAATACTTGCTACCTCACTGCGGACATGATGCTGCGTATTCGAACTAAAACATATCATCGATTTGTCAAAGTTTATCTGCTGGCCATATGCCCTTTCATACTCCTCCAAAACTCCTCTCATCCTAAGACTTTCAGCTGAGTTTGCACAAAAGAACAGAAAACAGTCATCTGCAAATAGCAGATGAGAGATTGGGGGTGCCCCTCGCGCAACATACAAACCATGCAATACTTTCCGAGCCACTTGTCGTTCCATGAGCGCACTCAACCCTTCAGCAATAAAAAGGAAGAGATATGGTGATAACGGATCTCCCTGCCTGAGGCCCCGACTGGGTACAACTGGGCCAAACTGCCGATCCTCATGCAGTACATGATATTTAACTGAACTGACCTTTTCAAACACAATGTCAACCCATTTTTGGAAAAAACCCACCTTCAGCATGACCCCTTTCAAAAAGCTCCACTCGACTCGGTCATACGCCTTACTCATATCAACTTTAAGCGCTGCCACACCTTTTTTCCCGTGTCTTCCGTTTCAGATAATGATCGATGAGCTTCATAAGCCACCATAATATTGTCTGTTATAACCGCCCCGGAATAAAGGCACTCTGAGCCCCATTTATTAGCCCCTCAAGCATCGACTTCATACGGTTGGCACACACTTTGGCCGCTATCTTATATAACACATTGCATAATGCTATTGGTCGGAGATCTTTCATCACATCTGGGTTGGCCTTCTTCGGAATCAACACTATAAAAGTGTCATTAGCTTTAGCTGGCAACTTAGCTGTTTGGATAAACTGTCTACAGAATAACGTAACATCGCCTACCACGATATCCCAGTAGTGATGGAAAAACCCTAGTCCTAGCCCATCCGGCCCCGGTGATTTATCCGGGTGCATTTGAAAGACCGCACGTCTCACCTCCTCCCACTAACCACTCTTAACAGCTTCACATTTTCGGATTGCTCAAGACAAGATGTTATACAATCCAAGACCCCTTCCATGTCACTGTGAGAGGTAGTAAACAAATTGATAAAATAATTGACCATTACCTCCCCCATGCCTTCCCCCATGGCTTCAACCGTATCCACCAGACTACCATCATCTCTTCTTAGCTGCTTGATTAGATTTCGTCGTTTCCGCGTTTGCACCGAATTGTGGAAAAACCTTGTGTTAAGGTCGCCACCCCGGTACCAGTGCTCTTTAGCACGCTTTTTCCAATACGCTTGTTGCTGGTCAAGCAACGACAACCACTGCCTTTTAACCCTCGAATACTGCTCCAACCCTGCGACATCTCGACGCATCCTCAGCCTCTCTAACCGAGCCTTGCAGCCATCTATATTACGCTGAAACTCTTTATTATACGATCTCCCCCACCTCCAAATGTCCTGTCCACATGCCTCAATTCGATCTAACACACTTAAGCCCAGAGTACGGCCCCAACTATTATCAACAATCTCCCGACAACGGTCTTCCCAGAGCCAAATATTGTTAAAACAAAACCTGCGTTTACGTACCCCTGGTTTTCGATCTACCGGTGTTAGAATAAGCGGTAGATGATCACTGTAAGGGCATGCTAGGGAACTCGCGCTTGCACCCTCAAACAGGGTTAGCCACGAGTCCGACGTGAGGATCCGATCTAGCTTCTCTACAACCATGTCTGGAGTTCTACGGCCCATTCCCAGGTGTACTGATTACCTGTAAACGCGAAGTCCACAAGTCCGCAATCCGCTACCGCTTCCCTGAAACCCGTGATCAACCAATTTGGACGTGGATTGCGTCCCCTCTTCTCACTCTGATGTAATATATCATTATAATCCCCCATAACCACCCAAGGTAAAGTGCTCCTTCATGCAAGATTTCTTAGGAGCTGCCATGATTCTCGTTTTCGAGTTTGTTCTGGATACCCGTAAAAGCCTGTAAACCTCCACTTAGGACTACCCGTGTCAAGAATTACCGTTGTATCTATGTGATTCGATGAATACTCTGTTACTTCTATGTGATTCGATGAATACTTTGTTACTTCTATGTGATTCGATGAATACTCTGTTACTTCCAGATCAACAGCCTCATGCCACAGTAATGCCAGACCCCCTCGGTGTCCTTCCGCATCTACAACAAACATATTATGAAACCCCATCTGCACTCTGATGGGTTCCATCCGTTGCCCATCCACAAACGTCTTCATTAAAAAAACCACCTTCGGCCTCTTCGTGCGGATGATATCCGCGGGGACACGAATTGCCATAGGGTTGCCAAGCCCCCGACAATTCCAACTTATGAAACTCATAACTCTTGGCGGGCTTGCACCGCAAGACCCGCCTCCCTCCCGTTTTTTGATATAGTAGGTTCCCAATCCATCACCAAAGTTTCAGATGGTTGGCTCGCCCCTCCATCATCAACCCTTCGTCGTTTTTGTTCACTGACTACCATAACCTGAGCGTGTACACCCTCCGAATCCACCTCAGCCCCATCCTTCTTGCCCAGACTAGACTCAGCAATGTCCATGACGGGCGTCTTCCAAATGTCTCCGGTGAAATCTATTGTTGTTCCTTCTTTGGGACACCCCTTCTTCCCCCAACCCTCAACAACACACCATAGGGTTTCTCAGCCTTGGGTTTCAGCTTGTTCAACGATTTATGGCAATACTTATCCCCATGTCCCAACATTCCACACAGGAAGCAGAACGTGGGAAGTCTTTCATATCGGAAGTCAATAATAGCACACCCAGCATTGTCTCTTTTCAATTTCAATTTCATCTGCTTCTTCAGGGGCCTCGCAACATCAAGGGAAACTCTTACCCGATAGAAAGTCCTCATCCCCCCATCAAAGTTGGCGTCATCTAGCTCTACCACCACACCTAGAAAGGCTCATATGGCCGAGACAATTGATTTAGAACGGAAGCCGGCTGGCAAAGCATGTATCTGGACCCATAAATCTGAATGAGTTAGCGGTATAGTTTCAGGATCCTCACCAGGTTGAACCCGCTTCATAATCAGCAAGCACTACTCATAAGTCCAAGGTCCTTCTCGTAAAATACGATCAACATCCCCCTCATGATAGAAGCGGAACAAGTAGCGACGGGGTAACAGTTCAGGCGTATTCACCCCATTACCGGCCTCCAGACAGAGGCCATCGTATCCTGGAAGAACGCAAATCGCACCGGCTTCTCCGTGACTAGACGCCCTACCACGTAAATCCCTTCTTCTGCCTCTGCATGGTCCTGTGGCGCATCTGGTATTAGTACTGAGTTGTCCTCATCGTCAATATCTGCTAATGTGAGATTAACAAAAAGAGTCGAGATATCATTCGTTTCCATCTACGTTGCACACGAAAGGATACGGCGGCCAGAAAAGGTAAAAAATGTTAGAAAACCTTAGATAAGGCAAAACTCGCGAAAGTAGCGAGAGAGAAACCCCAAACACAATAGCTAATTCTAAGACAATGTTTTTATATTTATATTTATATTTTTATTTAATTTATAATAACGTTTTGGGTGCATTATCACGCCATGTGATTCTCTTGTTTTATCTGGCAAAGGATCATAAGAAGGTAGTTAGTTGGTCAGTTAAAACCGGGAATGCCAATAGAAAATTCTGATTTGCCAACTGCTCGACCAACTTGATTGGGATTACCTCCAATGTCAATCAAAACTAACTAATATATACCAATTCTCTCACCTCTTTCACTACTCACTAGTCATTTACCGGTAGCACCTTAGAGGTCCAGTCAAGTGGAAAATCCTAACCCAAATTTCCCTACGAAGTGCAGGGTATAAATAACGTATAAATCATTATTAGGAATTAAATTTTGTTAAGAAACTTAAAACAAATAAATAAAGTTTCACCATAGAGAATGTATATTATATACGTCTCGGGTTGAACTCTAAAAAAAAATAAAATTTGTTGGAATGGAATATTGGATGGACGGGATGATAAATATGAGAATTTAAAACGTTCTAAAAAATCTTTGGTTGAAGGGAATATTGGACGGATGGGATAATACATTTGAGAACTTGAAACGTTCTCAAAAATCTTTGGCAAAAGAAAATACTGGATGGATGTGATAATAAATTTTAGAACTTGAAATGTTCTCAGAAATCTTTGGTGGGAGGGAATATCGAATGAATGGGATGATAAATCTGAGAACTTGAAACGCTCTAAAAAATCTTTGGAGGAAGGGAATGTTGAATGGATGGGATGATAAATTTAAGAACTTGAAACGTTCTCAAAAAATTTTTGCGGAAGGAAATACTAGATGGATGGGATAATAATTTTGTGAACTTGAAATGTTCTCAAAAGAATAGCAAAACCAAACAACAGCAGGGACATCTATCAAATAATTAAATAGAATATCAAGACACTTAGAAAAATCAAATGCGCAATCAGGAAATGCTAAAAACAAAAGTACAGAACAATATAAAAGCACAAAATGAACAAGGCAGAAGAGCAGAATTAGCGGACTTGAAATCGTGTAGAATACAAATAAGAAGAAAATGGAGAATTGATTATATGTTGTCTCTTGTCTAAACCTCAATACAAGCACTCTATTTATAGTGCCAACAAGATGATGAAGAATGAATACAAAGAAAACAAAGAGACACATGGAAAACCCAAGAGACACATGGGAAACCCAAGAGACATATGGAAAACCCAAGAGACACATGAAAATTAAATTAGATGATTAATATCATCAAATATCTCAACACCCCCCCTCAAGTTGGAGCATGCGGATCTGAAATGCCCAACTTGCGAAGAAGAAATTCAAATTGCCTTTGCCCCAGAGCCTTTGTGAAGATATCAGCTAATTGCGAATTGGTAGGAATGTAGGAAGGGAAGATCAAACCATCTTTAATTCCATCGCGAACAAAATGACAATCCACTTCAATGTGTTTTGTGCGTTCATGAAAGACTGGATTCTTTGCAATATGAAGAGCCGATTGACTGTCACAAAATAACTTTATGGTTTTGGGATGATGAACCCCAAGACTTAACAACAAGCCCTTTAACCATTTGAGTTCACAAGTAACGGCTACCATGGATCTGTATTCTGCTTCTGCGGAAGAACGAGAAACAGTAGTTTGTTTCTTTGTTTTCCACGAGATTGGAGAATGGCCAAGAAAAACCAACCAACCCGTAAGCGATCGCCGAGTAGTAGGACATGCGGCCCAATCCGAATCACACCATCCCTGTAGCGTTAGATCACTGTCTGCTCGTAGGAGAATCCCTTGACCCGGTGTACCTTTCAAATAACGGACAACTCTCAAAGCTGCCTCCCAGTGCTCATCATGTGGTTCTTGCATGAATTGAGACAACACATGAACAGAGTATGCGAGATCCGGTCGAGTTACGGCCAGATAGATAAGTCTTCCAACTAGACGCTGATAAGCTGCCGGATTAGAAAAAATTGGGCCACTAGCTAGGCCGAGTTTGTGGTTTTGCTCAATAGGAACATTAACCGGCTTGGCCCCCAACAATCCTGCTTCAGAAATAATATCAAGGGTATATTTCCTTTGACACAAAAACAGTCCAGAAGCGCTACGAGCAACCTCAATACCAAGAAAGTACTTTAGAGTGCCGAGATCTTTCATATGAAAACAATCGCTGAGATAAGCCTTAAATGTCTTTAGAGCAGCAGAATCATTCCCAGAAATGATGAGATCATCGACATAAACAAGTACATTTATCTGAATTCCACCCGGAGTAAAGGTGAATAAGGAGTAGTCGGAATAGGATTGTAAGAAACCATACCCTTTCAAGGCCGTAACAAGTTTCGCAAACCAGCACCTCGGTGCCTGCTTTAATCCATACAAGGACTTGCGCAATCGACACACTAATTTAGGATCGGATGCCTCAAAGCCTGGGGGAAGCTTCATATACACCTCTTCATCGAGATTACCGTGCAGAAAAGCATTATGCACATCCATCTGATGTAGTTCCCAATTTTTAGAGGCTGCAATGGCAAGAAGTGCACGAACAGTAGTCATTTTGGCAACAGGAGCAAAAGTTTCAGTGTAATCGATGCCTTCTTCCTGATGATTACCAAGAACCACTAATCTTGATTTGAGTCTTCCAATCGACCCATTTGAATTATATTTGATTCGATACACCCAATGACTCCCAAGAGCCCTTTTCCCAGGTGGGAGATGTTCAAGAGTCCAAGTTTGATTGTTTTCGAGGGCCCGAATTTCATTTGTCATAGATTCTTTCCAGCCGCTATGTGTCATCGCCTCTTTAAAAGATTTTGGTTCTTTTTCAGAAAGAATTGCTGCCATAAAAGTTCTGTATGGCAGAGAAAAATTGTCACAATTAATGTAATGTGCTAAAGGATAAGGAGTACCTGAGGGAGACTGTGGAGACGGTGTGACGGAGGATGACTTTTAACAACAGTAGAATTAATAACATAGTCGCGCATCCACACTGAAGGAACTTTATTTCTCATACCCCGACCCATCTCAACATTCTGATCTTGGTTATTCGGAACAAGATTACTAGTGTGTTGTTCAGGCTGTGAGCTGAACTCGGGTATGGAGTCTGACTCAGGTTGAGAGGTTGGCTCGGGTGTAAATCTTGGCTCAGGTTGAGGGTTTGGCTCGTTTGTGGAGCTGGGTTCCTCCTCATCGATGATTGCAGAAAAATCTTCATGAACAAATTCTTCATGAGGAATGGTAGCCGTATCCGCGAGGGGAAAGGGAAAAACATCCTCAAAAAATTTCACATCACGGGAAACAAAAAATTCTTTGGTTTCAAGATCATACAGCTTCCAACCCATTTTCCCAAACGGATATCCCATAAAGATGCACTTTCGACTCTTACTAGCAAATTTATCGCCTTTTGCTTTTTGATTGTGAGCAAAGCATAGACATCCAAAAACACGAATTGTGTTGTAAGATGGAGGACTACCAAAGAGAAGTTCATAGGAACTTTTGTTATCAAGCAATGGTGTTGGTGTCCGATTGATCAGATGTGCGGCCGCAAGAACACATTCTCCCCAAAAATAAATTGGCAAACTAGCTTGAAATCGCAAAGCTCTCGCTACATTGAGAATATGTTTATGTTTCCGCTCAACCCTACCATTTTGTTGAGGAGTTCCCACACAAGAAGTTTGAAATATAATTCCAGTGGCAGAAAAAAAATCACGCAAGCAATGGAATTCAGTACCATTGTCACTCTGAACGACTTTGATTGATTGGGAGAATTATCTATCAATCATAGCGACAAAAGACAAAAACATTTTGAGAACCTTAGTTTTATCAACCATCAAATAAATCCAAACTGCTCGCGAATAATCATCTATTATAGTCAAGAAATAACGCGCACCACAAGAGGATTGATGTTTGTAAGGACCCCACAAATCAAAATGTATTTTCTCAAATATTCGAGAAGCTCTGCTATTACTCAAAGGAAACTTTTCTCTAGGTTGCTTAGCACGAAAGCAAACCTCACAAGCTTTATTAAAACTTCCCACAGTTCCAACAGAGGGAAGTAGCTTTACCACTTTTTCAGATGGATGACCCATTCGTTGATGCCAAAGATTGATTGAAGTGGTCACACCATTTACTGTAAGATGTTGCACTGATTCGGTTCCCTTGAAGTAGTAAAGTCCATCCCGTCTAGCACCCGTTCCAATCAGCTCCCTCGATTGGTCCTGTATAGCACACATATGAGAGTTAAAGAGAACACTGCTCTGCATATCATCATTTAACTAAGATACAGAAATAAGATTGTAACTTAAAGACAGAACATAAAGAACATGATGAAGAATAATTTTGTCTGTTAATCGAACCGAGCCTTCTTGAGTTGCAACCACTGTTTTTCCGTTAGGTAAACCAACAGGGCAATGAAATATATCTTTTGCATCAGTCATCCGAGTGGAATCACCAGTAACATGATGAGAGGCCCCTGTGTCAATTATCCACAATCGTGCATCAAACTTACCAGTCAATTGATCATCAGAAACCTTTGTACCACTAATTAGCCCTGTTAATGCCTTCCATTGGTCCGGTGAGAATAAATGAGATGAGGGAACTCCACAGCTGTTAGTGGGCTTTTTGGTTAAAGTGGCATTGGCACGGGGAACACCTCTACCCCGTCCACTGCGTCCTCCACGCGCGTTGTTGCCACGATTCTCATACCAATCTGGATAGCCATGTATTTCGAAGCATTGAGATACGTCATGGCCAGATTTCTTGCAGTGAGTACAAGAGAGATGAGATTTGTCTGGTTTATCAAAGCGACCACGACCCTTGCCAGAACCGGTATTGACAGCAAAACTCATAACTTCTGGTGACTTGTCTTCGGGGACTGTAGTTAAGCGAATTGTTTCTTCTTGAAGGACCATTTGATAAGCACGGTCAAGTGATGGTAATGGATCTATGGACAGAATATTAGTGCGAACTTGTGCATAATACTCTGAACAAAGACCCATTAAAAATTGATGTAGCTTGCTATTTTGTCGTCGTGCCTCATGTTCACTGCCGGCGGTACAAGAGACACAACAGGAACATTTAATAATAGGCTCATGGGTATGTAATTCTTCCCATAGTGCTGACAACTGGCCAAAATATGTGGACACAGACATATTCTTAGACTGCTCACATTTAACAATAGATGATTTTAATTGTTGAATGCGTGGCCCATTAGTCACTGCAAATCTTTTCTCGAGAGTATCCCATAACTTTTTGGCATCCCTGTATTTAGCAAGAGAGCGTTTTACCTCAGGACTAATGGTGTTCATTAGCCAAGAAATAAGCATAGCGTTGATTGTGGTCCAATCCGACTGAGAACAAGGTGGAGTCGCTCCAGTGATCGTTCCATTAAGGAAATCAAATTTTCGTTGTGCCTCCAACGCCGTTTGTATGTCAGCAGCCCAATCATCATAGTTGTTTCCGGTCAAACGTGTCGGGGTTATGAAATCACCCGGTCGATCTTGAGGACCAAGGTAAAAGGAAGAGTTTGGTTCAATTTTGGGTTGAGGTTGGGGAGGCTGCGCCAGCGGCTGGTTGTCGTCGGCCATGGATGAGTTTATACGCAGGTATAAACCTGGCTCTGATACCATGTAGAATACAAATAAGAAGAAAATGGAGAATTGATTATATATTGTCTCTTGTCTAAACCTCAATACAAGCACTCTATTTATAGTGCCAACAAGATGATGAAGAATGAATACAAAGAAAACAAAGAGACACATGGAAAACCCAAGAGACACATGGGAAACCCAAGAGACATATGGAAAACCCAAGAGACACATGAAAATTAAATTAGATGATTAATATCATCAAATATCTCAACAAATCGCCAGTTATATAGCTTCCAGTGATTCAAAGAGACTTAAGCCCAATAGTGGCTGTAGTTTAGGGGTAAGAATTCCACGTTGTGGCTATGGAGACCTGGGCTTCAATCCCAGCAGCCTCATCACTTAACATGTTTATTTGTTGTTTTTAACAAAATGGAAAAGCGATTGACGATAACAACCTTAAGGGTGACGGAAGAATCACAAGAAGGTAGCTGATTCACTCAAGTGTGAATGATTTACGATAACGTTTTTATATTTATATTTATATTATTTTTAATTTAGAATAACGTTTTGGGTGTATTATCACGCCTTGTGATGGACTAGTTGTTCTATCTAGCAAAGGATCATAAGAACGTAGTTGGTCAGTTAAAACCGAGAATGCCAATAGACAATTCTAATTCGCCAACTGCTCGACCAACTTGATTGGGATTATCTCCAATGTCAATCAAAACTAACCAATATATACCAATTCTCTCACCTCTTTTTCACTACTCACTAGTCATTTACCGTTAGCACCTTAGAGGTACAACCAAGTGCAACATCCTAACCCAAATTTCCGTACGAAGTGCAGGGTATGAATGCTGTATAAATCATTATTAGGAATTAAATTTTGTTAAGAAACTTAAAACACATAAATAAAAGTTTCACCCTAGAGAATGTATATTATATATGTTTGGGGTAGAACTTTAAAAAAAAATAGTTGGAAGGAAATATTGGTTGGACGGGATGATAAATATGAAATTTTGAAACGTTCTAAAAAATCTTTGGTTGAAGGGAATATTGGACGGATGGGATAATACATTTGAGAACTTGAAACGTTCGCAAAAATCTTTGGCGGAAGAAAATACAGGATGGATATGATAATAAATTTTGGAACTTGAAATGTTCTCAGAAATCTTTGGCGGAAGGGAATATCGAATGAATGGGATGATAAATCTGAGAACATGAAACGTTCTCAAAAATCTTTGGCGGAAGGGAATATTGAATGGATGAGATGATGATTTAAGAACTTGAAACGTTCTAAAAAAATTTTTGCTGAAGAAAATACTAGATGGATGGGATAATAAATTTGAGAACTTGAAATGTTCTCGAAAGACTAGCAAAACAAAGCGACAGCAGGGACAGCTAAAAATAATTAAACAGAATATCAAGACACTATGAAAAATCAAATGCGCAATCAGGAAATGCTAAAAACAAAAGCATAGAACAAAATAAATGCACAAAATGAACGAGATAGAAGAACAGAATAAGCGGACTTGAAATCGCTAGTTATATAGCTTCCAGTGATACCAAGTGACTTGGACCGAATAGTGGCTGTAGTTTAGTGGTAAGAATTCCACGTTGTGGCTGTGGAGACCTGGGCTCGTATCCCAGCAGCCACATCACTAAACATGTTTATTTGTTGTTTTTAACAAAATGGAAAAGCGATTGACGATAAAAACCTTTTGGGTGACGGAAGAGTCACAAGAAGGTAGCTGATTCACTCAAGTGTGAATGATTTACGGTAACTTTTTTATATTTATTTATATTATTTTTGATTTAGAATAAAGTTTTGGGTGTATTATCACGCCTTGTGATTGTCTTGTTTTTCTATCTGGCAAAGGATCTTAAGAACGTAGTTGGTCAGTTCAAACCGAGAATGCCAATTGACAATTCTGATTTGCCAACTGCTCGACCTACTTGATTGGGATTATCTCCAATGTAAATCAAAACTAACCAATATATACCAATTCTCTCACATCTTTCACTACTCACTAGTCATTTACCGTTAGCACATTAGATGTCCAGTCAAGTGCAAAATCCTAACCCAAATTTCCCTACGAAGTACAGGGTATGAAGGCCCTATAAATCATTTTTTTGAATTAAATTTTGTTAAGAAACTAAAAACAAATAAATAAAAGTTTCACCCTTGAGAATGAATATTATATATTTTTGGGGTTGAACATTAAAAAAAAAAATAGTTGGAAGGAAATATTGGATGGACGGGATGATAAATATGAGAATTTGAAACGTTCTAAAAAATCTTTGGCTGAAGGGAATATTGGACGGATGGGATAATACATTTGAGAACTTGGAACGTTCTCAAAAATCTTTGGCGGAAGAAAATACTGGATGGATGTGATAATAAATTTTAGAACTTGATATGTTCTCAGAAATCTTTGACGGAAGGGAATATCGAATGAATGGGATGATAAATCTGAGAACTTGAAATGCTCTCAAAAATCTTTGGCGGAAGGGAATATTGAATGGATGGGATTATAAATTTATGAACTTGAAACGTTCTCAAAAAATTTTTGCGGAAGGAAATACAGATGGATGGGATAATAAATTTGAGAACTTGAAATTTTCTCAAAAGACTAGCAAAACCAAATGACAGCAGGGACATCTATCAAATAATTAAATAGAATATCAAGACACTTAGAAAAATCAAATGCGCAATCAGGAAATGCTAAAAACAAAAGTACTGAACAATATAAAAGCACAAAATGAACGAGGCAGAAGAGCAGAATAAGCGGACTTGAAATTGCCAGTTATATAGCTTCTAGTGATTCAAAGAGACTTAGGCCCAACAGTGGCTGTAGTTTAGGGGTAAGAATTCCACGTTGTGGCTATGGAGACCTAGGCTTGAATCCCTGCAGCCTCATTACTAAACATGTTCGACCAACTTGATTGGGATTATCTCCAATGTCAATCAAAACTAACCAATATATACCAATTCTCTCACCTCTTTCACTACTCACTAGTCATTTACCGTTAGCACCTTAGAGGTCCAGTCAAGTGCAAAATCCTAACCCAAATTTCCCTATGAAGTGCAGGGTATGAATGCCGTATAAATCATTATTAGGAATTTAATTTTGTTAAGAAACTTAAAACTAATAACTAAAAGTTTCACCCTAGAGAATGTATATTATATATGTCTGGGGTTGAACTTAAAAAAAAAAATGTTGGAAGGAAATATTGGATGGACGGGATGATAAATATGAGAATTTGAAACGTTCTAAAAAATCTTTGGTTGAAGGGAATATTGGACGGATGGGATAATACATTTGAGAACTTGAAACGTTCTAAAAAATCTTTGGCGGAAGAAAATACTGGATGGATGTGATAATAAATTTTAGAACTTGAAATGTTCTCAGAAATCTTTGATGGAATGGAATATTTAATGAATGGGATCAAAAATCTTTGGCGGAAGGGAATATTGAATGGATGGGATGATAAATTTAAGAACTTGAAACGTTCTCAAAAAATTTTTGCGGAACGAAATACTTGATGGATGGTATAATAAATTTGAGAACTTGAAATGTTCTAGAAAACTAGCAAAATAAAACGATAGCAGGGACATCTATCAAATAATTAAACAGAATATCAAGACACTATGAAAAATCAAATGCGCAATCAGGAAATGCTAAAAACAAAAGCACAGAACAAAATAAAAGCACAAAATGAATGAGACAGAAGAGCAGAATAAGCGGACTTGAAATCGCCAGTTATATAGCTTCCAGTGATACAAAGAGACTTGGGCCAGACAGTGGCTTTAGATTAGTGGTAAGAATTCCACATTGTGGTCGTGGAGACCTGGGCTTAAATCCCAGTAGCCACATTACTAAACATGTTTATTTGTTGTTTTTGACAAAATGGAAAAGCGATTGATGATAACATTATTTTGGGTGACACCCCGTAAATCCAAACTCTAATCAAGGATTAATTAGAAAATTAATCCTAGCGTCTTTGTTAATTTATTCCTAAAAATCCAGAAATTTAATTGTCGAAGGACTAGATTTTGACTAGCCACTTAAAGTCAAAGGGTTGTACCTTGTGCTTCTTGGGTTGTGCCCTTGTTCCCTTACCATTCCAACCTTAGTAAGGGTAGGAGTGTCTTTTTACCTAAAGTTTGTGATTCAAGCTAACCTAGCCATACACTCTCATTTCATCCACTCTACAATCTAAACACAAAAATCTATAACTTCTCTCTAAAAAGTGTAGCTTCTTCTCCAAGCTAGGATTTGGGCATTCCAAATCTTGCAAGTTATCTTCCAAGATTCCTACTTTCTTCATCTTGAGCATAGGGGAGGCTAAGATCTTTGGTCTTTTGGTGTTTTTAACAGCTGCAACGAGGATCGTTTGAGTTTGCCAAGAAGAGGAATGAAGGCAGTGGGCCCCACAGTTTCAAGAAGCCGAGACAAGACTTCCGAGCAAGACCCGCACCCTCTCCGCCTCAAGGATCAACTCAGGTTGAGAGTGGAGCTCAAGATAGGACGTTTGCATGCAAGAGATGTGGGAAGGACCATATAGGGAAGGATTGCCAAGGACAAGCGCTTCGATGTTTCAAGTGCGGGGAAAGAGGCCACAAAGCTTTCGTGTGCCCTCTCCAAGCTAGTCAGAGAGCCTTGCCATTTGGTGTGAGACCTAGTGGGCCCTCTGGAGGGAGTTCCGGTCGAGGTGTAGCTGGAGCGAAGCCTTCGGGCCGAGTGTTCGTGATGGGTCGGTCTCAGGCCGAGTCTGAGGGTTTGGTGGAGGAAGAGACGACAGGTAACCTTTCTTAAACTTACCTTTATCTTTAGAGTGTGCCTTTCTTGTGTTTTCCTTATCCTTTGTTGTGTGATCCTCTTGTATCTTTCGGGTGAGTTTTTCCTTGTGATTTGCTTGCTAATTCTGAGTGGTTTAATTTTTAAGTTCTAATCCCGAAGCCTTACGAGTATACTTTTAATTCAAACCTCATTCTTTCGAGTCGTCTAAGCCTAATTTGTTTTAAAAAAAAAAATTTTTTTTTAGAATAGTCAACCATTAGGAAATCTTTTCAAGGGAAGCCTAAAGAACTAAAAAGGGTTTAATTCATAGCCACTAAATTTCAAACTCGGGTATCCAAGTTTCCAACCCAACCATTAAACCATCTAAACCAATTGTATTTCTTGAACCCTATTCCACCCAAACTCCTTTTAACCTATAATTTCCATCTTACTCAAAAATCCCCCAAATTAAAATTTTCTTTTCCCAAATTTCCCCAAATTTCCCAAACCCTTCCTCTTCTTTTCCTTCCACCCGCAAGTCGCACCCGAGAACCCCCTGCCCGTCGCCGACCTCTACTGTAACACCCCCCAAACAAGACCTATATAAAAGCCTTAACACATGCAGATTAAACAAAAAAAACTAGCACAGCGGAAGATAAAACGAAAACTGGATAAAAAAAAATCCGAACGGGGTGTCACGCCACGTCTACCAAACACGGTAAACGCTACGGTAAACAATCTGCAAGTGTATACATCTATCCCAAAGACATCAGTCTAAAAATACATTGGCGCACAGGCCACAAAACAAGGATCAAGGTACTAAGCTACCAGGCACTAGACATCGCGCTCGTCTAAACATCACCTGAAAGATACAAAGATAAACATTGGGACGACGCACCGTCAGCGATAAATGCTGGTAACCCACCAATACATGTGAAATATCATACATAGATAGATATAAGGTGTAAAACCATTTTCGAAACGGAATACATATATATATAAGTCAAAACCAAGATCAACAGTCAACACAGGACTCATCACTCTCAACGGGAACACATCCCAAACCACAAAGGTTAACCACAACGCAAAGGATAAAGACTCACCCAACGGCAACACATGCCAAAGCAACACATGCCTCCGTGACTACACACGTCACCAGAGAAGAACACACAACGCCGACTTTACAAGCCCTCGCAACATCACCCATCACGAGTTGATATGACTTCCTTATGCCCTATTCCAACCTTATGGCTACCCCCAACCTCATATCTTCTTCCAACCATTACCTCCAGGACCCCTGTACTTCTTAGTCGAACCTTATTCCCCCGGGACCGTCGTCCCCCACCAACGACCACCAACGAGACCACCAATTCATAGTACACAAGGTACCGTACACGACAACACATGCCCGGATAACACATGTTATCCCCCAAAAACGTGAACCTTACACAAAGGCCACAACTCCATAATCACGTCACGGCCACCACGAGGACCGCTGTAATACCTTGGTGACTAGTGTCCCATACCACTAATCGTGCAATCCAGGTAAAGCCACACACGCACCACAACTCAACAAGAGTCAAACAATGGATCACAACGAAGGTATGAAACATACTCATTCAAGGAACGGGTCACAACCCAACAACAACAACGATGAATAACACAAGTTATCTTCAACCAAACGGAAGGTACAAACCACACACACGCTAGCATTAAGACAATCAACTAGCATGCTTAACAACGGAGAAACTCAAGATAGTTCTGAGGAACACACAAGACACCTCTTGGTCGAAACACAATGTTGAACACTTAGCACGATTCAAGACACCAAAGTCCTACATGGATACCTACCATATAGTTCTAGACATACGAAACATCAAGAAGACACTCAAATAGTTCCACAAAAGAACATTGAGAAGTCAAAAAAACAAATACCGAGTCAAACGGATCACGGGGAACAAATCCCATCTCAACACCATTGTGTTCCCCGCGGGTGGACCCACGGGTAGGCCCCTACCCGTGGTTCTGCCCGCGGGTACACTACCCACAAGCCAATGTACCTGCGGGTGGGCGGCGGGTAGGGCTCTCCCCGCGGGTACATACTCTTGTGTAAAATAATCCCTTCGGGGATTTTCTTTTCCAAACACAAATTCAAGTCCAAAACATGCCAAATCTCATCCAACACAACAAAATGACTTGAACCATGGAAAATGCCAAGCAATGGCACAAAGGATCCCTAAACACAAGCTCTAGATATGCAATATCACAAGACAAATGCATAAACCCTCACATTTCATAGCAAAACACATGTAGAATCCAAGAAATCACATATAGGTAAGCAAAATAGGTTTTGTAGAGCATGGGTTACCTCTTGTAGACCAAAAGACTTCACTTTACACCACAACAAGCTCCCCACAAGGCTTACTTTCCAAACCCACTTCAAGATCAAACCAAAAGATCATAAAGATCCTACCTTTAAGAAAAAGACAACTAAGATGGAACCAAAAACACAAGATGGACTTAGATCTTACCCTCCTAGATGCCCAAATAGGTGAAAGGTTGAATCTTGGAAGCAAATCTTGGAATCTTGACAAGGGTCTCAACTTGGCTTGGAGAATAAGCTATACTTCTTTTCTAGAGAGAAGGTAGAGCTAACTTCTAAGAATTGCAGGGAACGAAATGAAGAAGTCTTCTAGGTTAGGTTACAATACTAACTCTTGGTGAAAAGTTAAGAATACCCTTACTAACCCTTAGAAAGTGTAAGGAACAAGGGAACTCCCTTCAAATCTCAAGGTACAACACAACTTTAAGGTTGCCTAGTCAAATACTAGTCCTTGAGTATTAAAAATCAGGATTTTAGGAATTAACTCTTCAAATAAAATAGGATTAATTACTCAATTAATCCATGGATTTAATGTGGATTTTTGGGGTGTCACATCTACCCGTCCTAGCCGGAGCCCGCCACCACGCCAGCCGTCCGAAGCCGTCGCCGCCGTCGCTGCCTAAAGCCGCCGTCGTCGTGTTCGGCTGTCGGATTCGCCGAGAAGCCGAAGAGGGGAAGAAAATGAGAAAAAGAAAAAGAAGAAGAGAAAGTTGAGGTTATCTTTGGTTTTGGGTCTACCTTGAGTTTTTGGACGTCTCGGAATCATGCCTAGAAGGTCTAATCTCGCAAGAAGAGTGGAATGGGGGGATGCCCACTACCAAGTTTTGGAAGGTAAAGCTTTTGACCCCGACTCTTTTTCGAATTCCTTGTTGGAGTTGTTAAACTACCAAGGGTTGTTGGATGGGTTTCTCGCCATTAGGACTGTGACTTACCCAAGCCTGGTGAAAGAGTTCTATGGTCACATGAGTGTGACTAAAGATAGTGGAAGGTTGGAGGTTACCTCTAAGGTGGGAGGCGTAAAGATTGTCTTGACCGAGAAACGGTTGACTCAGCTGTTGAGTTTGACAACCACAGGAGTCTCGCAATATAGTAGTGAGTCTTGGATTGAGACGAACAACATGAGCTATCGGAATTATCTGAGTTACCTTTTGGGAAGAACCAGTGAGTTCACCCAGGCCACGAGGCCGGAGAGGAAATGGTTATCTGCCGAGCAAAAGATGTTGGTCATGCTCGTTTCTGACTGCTTGTTGCCCAATAACAATAAGACTCGTTTGTTGGGTAAGCTGGAGTGCACGTTTGCTTTCTGCCTGAAAAATAAGGTGAAGTTCAATCCGCCTGCGTTGATGTTGTATCACATGGTCTATTGTCGAGACCATAACCGCAAGAGTTTGCCCTATGGCATGGTTTTGAGTTGGATCTTTGTTAAGAAAGGAGTGAGTGTTGATGGTTTTGTGCCTAAGCCGGTGGGCAAGATGGTTTTGGATGCCACAAACCTCCGCAGTTGCAACCTGTTTCAGCTGGATGATGGTTATTACATCACTCTTGAAGAGGTTTCCAGAAAAGACCCTGCCGAGAGGAGTTCGTTGGTTGCAGAGCTTGAGATTCCTGTTCGGAAGTTGAACCTCGCAGTTCAGAGCTTGGGAGGAGATGTGGAGAACGAAGGTGAAGGGGAAGGAGAAGAGGAAGAAGGAGGAGAAGAAGTAGAGGAGGTCGAGGAGAGCGACTAAGAAAGTGAAAAAATCATAAGGAGAAAGGAAGTGAGAACCAAAAAGGAGCACGGTGCTATGACACACGATGAGCGTGTGGTCACCCTTCTTCGTCAACAGAACCGGATGATTGAGGAAGGTTCACTTTCATGAAGACTTAGTTCGTCGCTGTCAACCAGAGGTTGGACCAGTTGGAGGCCGGTTCTAGCCGTGGTGGAGCCGAGGAAGACTCGGACGAGGATGCCGAGGAGTCGGAGAGTGAGTCCTTCTAGACCGAAGTAGGGGTAAGCTCGTTTCCTTTCTCGTTTACTGTTGCCGTTTAGTAGTTGTTGTGTGTTGGCTGTGATTGTTGCTCTTTCTTGATTATCTTGTTTGTTAGTTTGTTGCTTGGATAGTTAGTTTGGTGTTTTGCCTAGTTAGAATTCAGTTGTTTGAGTTTAGACGTGGTGTAGAAGGCTTCTAGTTGCCGTTGTCTTGGCTTTAGCGTTTGTGTGCTCAAGAAAATTTCCTTTGTGACCCTTTTTAAACCTTGCAATTTCTTGACTTTTGGCGGAATGGAATATCGAATGAATTGGATGATAAATCTGAGAACTTGAAACGTTCTCGAAAATCTTTGGCGGAAGGGAATATTGAATGGATGGGATGATAAATTTAAGAACTTGAAACGTTCTCAAAAAATTTTTGCGGAAGGAAATACTAGATGGATGGGATAATAAATTTGAGAACTTGAAATGTTCTCGAAAGTCTAGCAAAACAAAACGACAGCAGTGACATCTATCAAATAATTAAACAGAATATCAAGACACTAAGAAAAATCAAATGCGCAATCAGGAAATGCTAAAAACAAAAGAACAGAACAAAATAGAAGCACAAAATGAACAAGGCAGAAGAACAGAATAAGCGGACTTGAAATTGCCAGTTATATAGCTTCCAGTGATATGAAGAAACTTAGGTTGTGTAGTGGCTGTAGTTTAGTTGTAAGAATTCCATGTTGTGGTTGTGGAGACTTGGGCTCGACTCCCAACAGCCACATCACTAAACATGTTTATTTGTTATTTTTAACAAACTGAAAAAGCGATTAACGATAACAACATTTTGGGTGACGGAAGAATCACAAGAAGATAGCTGATTCACTCAAGTGTGAATGATTTACGATAACATTTTTATATTTATATTTATATTTATATTAGGAGAAAGTACCTGCTTGGTCCCTGTACTGTAGCATTTTCAATTTAGTCCCTATACTTTAATTTTGTTCAATTTAATCCCTGTATTTTAAGATTTAGAACAATTAAGGACAATACTTAACACCGTTAACTTTTTTTGCTAAGTTTGTCCACGTGGCGTTGGATTTTCCATGTCAGATTTTGTGACACTTCAAGTGGATAGAGCTACACCAGACGAACCAGCAATTTTTCATAGAATGTATATTTGTTTTTACACAATCTGGCATGGAAAATCCAACGCCACGTGGACAAATTTAACGGAAAAAGTTAACGGTGTTAAGTATTGTCCTTAATTGTTCTAAATCTTAAAGTACATGGATTAAATTGAACAAAATTAAGATACAAGGACTAAATTAAACAAAATGCGACAGTACAGGGACCTAGCAGGTACTTTGACCTTTATATTATGAGTTAATACCATCTGAGGTCCTCCGAGTATAGTGGTTTTGCCATGTTTAGTCCTAAACTTTCAAATTGACCATCTATGGTCCTTCGACTTTCAAATTTAACCATTCGTGGTCCAAGTTAACCACCAATGGTCCTTCAAGTTTCGAAATTTAACCAGTCATAGTCCTCTTGAAAGGATCATGGTTGGTTAAAATTTAATAGTTGAAGGACCATGGGTGGTTAACTTGGACCACGAATTGTTAAATTTGAAAGTCGAAGGACCACATATGGTCAATTTGAAAGTTTAGGACTAAACGTGGCAAAACCACTATACTCGAAGGACCTCAGATGGTATTAACTCTTTATATTATATAACAACATTTTGGGTGACAGAAGAATCACAAGAAGGTAGCTGATTCACTCAAGTGTGAATGATTTACGATAACATATTTATATTTATATTTATATTTATATTATTTTTAATTTAGAATAACGTTTTGGGTGTATTATCACGCCTTGTGATTGTCTTGTTGTTCTATCTGGCAAAGGATCATAAGAAGGTAGTTGGTCAGTTCAAACCGAGAATGCCAATAGACAATTCTGATTCGCCAACTGCTCGACCAACTTGATTGGGATAGCCTCCAATGTCAATCAAAACTAACCAATATATACCAATTCTCTCACCTCTTTCACTACTCACTAGTCATTTACCGTTAGCACTTTAGAGGTCCAGTCAAGTGCAAAATCCTAACCCAAATTTCCCTACGAAGTGCAGGGTATGTGTGACACCCAGTAATCCAAATTCAATTAAGGGATTAATTAATTAATTAATCCTAATCCAATTGATAATTTAATTCCTTAAATTCCTAAAAATTCAATAGTCGGGGACTAGTAATTGACTAGTCAACCCAAAGTCAAGTGTTGTACCTAAAGCTTTGTGAGTAGTTCCCTTGTTCCCTTACACCTCTTCATTTTAGTAAGGGTAATCAAGACATTTCACCTTGTGTTAGTAATGCAAGATAACCTAGAGGACACCCTTCATTCTTCCCCTTACATTTTCTAAAAACTTGAGCTCCTCCTTCTCTCTAAAAGTTAGATAGCTTTTCTTCCAAGCCAAGTTGGAGCCTTACCAAGTGTTCAAAGTTTGTCTTCAAGATTCCACCTTTCCTACCTTTGAGCATCTAGGAGGGTAAGATCTATGTTTATCTTGTGTTTTTAGTGTTTTCTAAGGTGTCTTTCCTTAAAGATAGAATCTTTATGATCTTTTGGTGTGTTCTTGAAGTGGGTGTGGAAGGTGAACCTTATTAGGAGCTTTGTGAAGTGTTAAGTGAAGGTTTTTGTCTACAAGAGGTAACCCATGCTCTACAAAATCTATTTTGCTTACCTATATGATGATTTATTGGATTTTACATGTGATTTTGCTATGAAATGTGAGTGTTGATGCATTGTCTTGTGAAAATGCATATCTAGAGCTTGTTATTAGGGTTCATGTATGCCATTGTTTGCCTATTCCTTTGATTCAAGTCATTTTGTTGTATTTGGTGAGATTTGGCATGTTTTGGACTTAAATTTGAGCTTGGAGTTGAAAATCCCCGAAGGGATTGTTTTTGGTACAGGGTGTGTACCCGCGAGGGGAACGGCAGGCGGGGCACCACCCGCCGCCCCACCCGCGGGGTACAAGCCTCGTGGGAGTGGTTCCTGTGGGTGAAACCACGGGTGGAGGTCCACCCGTGGCTCCACCCGCGGGTACGTATTATGGTGTTGTTCGGGGATTTGTTCCCCGTGATTCTTTTGACTCGGTATTTGGTCTTTTGACTTCCCGATGTTCTTTGTGGAACTATTTGAGTGTCTTCTTGATGTTTCGTATGTCTAGAACTATATTGTAGGATTCCATGTAGGGTTTGGTGTCTTGAATCGTGCTAAGTGTTCAACATTTTGATTCGTTGAACCGTGATGAGTCTTGTGTGTTCTTTGAAACTATGTTCGGTTTACCCGTTTGTTAAGCATGCTAGTTCGGTGTTTAAATGCTAGCGTGTGGGTTGTTTGTCCTTTCCTATTGTTGATGATGACTTGTGTTAATCATCGTTGTTGTTGGACTGTGATCCATTCCTTGATTGAGTATGGTTTCATATCTTCGTTGTGATCCGTTGATTGATTCCTGTTGTGGTGTGGTGTGTGTGGCTGTACCTGGATTGCACGATTAATGGTATGGGACATTAGTCACCAAGGTACGGCAGTGGTCCACGTGGTGGCCATGACGCGATTATGGAGTTTGTGACCTTAGTGTAAGGTTCACGTATTTGTTAAAGGGTAACATGTGTTACCAAGGCATGTGTTGCCATGTGTGATCGGTACATCGTGTACTATGAAATCGGTGGTATTGTTGGAGATTGTCGGAGAGGGGACGATGGTCCTCGGGGGAATAGGGTTGGACTTGGTGTACAGGGGTCTTGGAGGTAAAGGTTGGAACTAGATATAAGGTCGGGGGTAGCCATAAGGTTGGAACCGGGCATAAGGAAGGCATCTCAATTCGTGATGGGTGATGTCACGAAGGCTTGTGTAGCCGTTGCGTGTGATTCTCTATTTGTGACATGTGTTGTCACAAAGGCATGTGTTGCCAACGGTTGTGTCCTTATTCTCTTGCGTTATGCATGTCGGGTGTTAATATACTGTGTGATGGTAGATTATGCCTTGAGCCGTTCTTGAGTGTCATTATTGCTTCTAGTTGTCTTGGGATGTGTTTCCCTATCTTTGTTGTGAGTGCATAGAGTCTTGTGTTGATCTCTATCTTGGCTTTTGAAATTGATATTGTAACACCCCCCAAAAACAAGACTACTTAAAACGAGTCTTAACACCTGCAGATCAAGCACAAAACTAGCACAACGGAAGATAAAAAGATAACTGGATAAAAGGAATCCAAAACGGGGTGTTATGCCATGTATACCACACTAGGAATACGCTACGGCGACAATCTGCAAGTGTAACACTATCCCAAAAACAACCAAACTAGAACAATCTAAAGACATTGGCACACAGGCCTCAACAACACTGTCTGAAGATACAGGTGCTAAGCTACCGGCTCTAGACATCGCGCTCGACTACGCATCACCTGAAAGATACAAAGATAAACATCGGGGCGACGCCCGGTCAGCGAAAGATGCTGTAACCCACCAATACCGTTAAGTATCATAAATAGGTAGATATATAATATGAAAACCATTTTCGAAACGAAATACATATATACAAGTCAAAAGCCAAGATCAAAAGACAACACAAGACTCACCACTCACAAGGACAAAACCGGGAACACATCCCAAACCACAAAGGTTAACCACACACAAGGATAAAGACTCACCCAACGGCAACACATGCCAAAACACCACACCACAAGCCTCCGTGACTACACACGTCACGAGAGAAGAGAACTCACCACAACAACGGCTTCACAAGCCCTCGTGACATCACCCATCACGAGTTGATATGCCTTCCTTATGCCCTGTTCCAACCTTATGGCTACCCCCAACCTTGTACCTTCGGTGCCAACCATTACCTCCAGAAAGCCCCTGTACAGCCAAGTCCAACCTTATTCCTCCGGGACCGTCGTCCCCCACCTATAACCACCAACGAAAACCCACCAATTCATGGCAACACATGCCCGGATAACACAATGTTATCCCCCAAACACGTGGACTCAGCCACAACTCCATGAAATCACGTCACGGCCACCACGATGACCGCTGCAATACCTTGGTGACTAGCGTCCCATACCACTAATCGTGCAATCCAGGTAAAGCCACACACGCACCACCACTCACACGAAACAAGCAACGGATTGCAAAAGAAGGTATGAAACATACTCAAACAAGAGACAGGTCACTACCCATCGACAACAACGATGCTAGCATTAAGATAATAACTAGCAAGCTCAACAACGAGGAAACTCAAGATAGTTCCGAGGAACACACAAGACACCACACGGTTCAACGAAACACAATGTTGAACACTTAGCACGATACACAACACCAAAGATCCTACATGGATACCTACCATAAAGCTCTAGACCTACGAAACATCAAGAAGACGCTCAAATAGTTCCACAAAAGAACAACGGGAGGCCAAAAGATCAAAGACCGAGACAAACGAAACACGGGGAACAAATCCCATCTCAACTCCAACGTGTTCCCCGCGGGTGGACCCACGGGTAGGCCCCTACCCGTGGTTCTGCCCGCGGGTACAACACCCACATTCCCGTGTACCAGCGGGTGGGCGGCGGGTAGGGCTCTCCCCGCCGTTCCGCCCGCGGGTACACGCTCCTGTGTCAAACAATCCCTTCGGGGATTTTCTCCTTCAAACACAAATTCAAGTCCAAAACATGCCAAATCTCACCAAGCACAACAAAATGACTTGAACCAAGGAAAATTCTAAGCAATGGCACAAAGGAAACCTAAACACAAGCTCTAGATATGCAATATCACAAGATAAATGCATAAACTCTCACATTTCATAGCAAAACACATGTAGAAGCCAAGAAATCATATATAGGTAAGCAAAATAGGTTTTGTAGAGCATGTGTTACCTCTTGAAGAGCAAAAGACTCTTCTTCCACCACAACAAGCTCTCCACTAAGCTCACTAGCCAAACCCACTTCAAGATCAAACCAAAAGATCATAAAGATCCAACCTTTAAGAAAAAGACAACTAAGATGGATCCAAAAAGACTAGACAAGCTTAGATCTTACCCTTCTAGATGCCAAAATAGAGGAAAGATTGAATCTTGGAAGCAAAACTTGGAATCTTGACAAAGGCTTCTTTTGGCTTGAAGAACAAGCTACTCTTGTTTTCTAGAGAGAAGGTAGAGATATTTTCTAGGAAATGTAAGGGAATGAAATTAAAAAGTCTTCTAGGTTTAGGTTACAAAACTAGCTCTTGGTGAAAAGACAAGGATACCCTTACTAACTCTTAGAAAGTGTAAGGAACAAGGGAACTCCTCTCAAAGCACAAGGTACAACACCACTTAAAGATTGACTAGTCAAATACTAGTCCTTGAGTATCAAAAATCAGGATTTTAGGAATCAATTCCTCAAGAGAAATAGAATTAATTACTCAATTAATTCATGGTTTGGAGTGTGGATTTTTGGGGTGCCACAGATATATACTATATCCTGTTTCACAAATGATTTTATATATATATAAACTATTTACTTATGATATTTCACATGTATTGGTGGGTTACCAGCATCATCCGCTGACCGGGCGTCGTCCCATATATATCTGTGTTCTTTCAGGTGCTGAGTAGATGAGAGCGTGGTCTAGAGGCAGTTAGAGTAGATCCCTTTTCCTTATGATGGTTTGGGCCTGCGTGCCTTTGTTTAGACCCTAAACTATATGTTGTTGACTTTACTTTTGGGATTGATAGATTATGTTGCAGATGTTTACGCCTGTGGGTTCACCGTTGTGTTAGCATGGCATAACACTCTACGTTTTCCATCTATTTCATGCTTAAGTCTTCCGCTGTGTATGCTTTAATGGTTAGAATTATCTTCATGTTTAAGGTTTAATTTGGTATGGAAATCGGGGGTGTTACAGTATGAATGCCATATAAATCATTATTAGGAATTAAATTTTGTTAAGAAACATAAAACAAATAAATAAAAGTTTCACCCTAGAGAATGTATATTATATATGTTTGGGGTTTAACATTAAAAAAAAAAATAGATGGAAAGAAATATTGGACGGACGGGATGATAAATATGAAAAATTGAAACGTTCAAAAAAATCTTTGGCTGAAGGGAATGTTGGACGGATGGGATAATACATTTGAGAACTTGAAACTTTCTCTAAAATCTTTGGCCGAAGAAAATACTGGATGGATGTGATAATAAATTTTAGAACTTGAAATGTTCTCAGAAATCTTTAGCGGACAGAAATATCGAATGAATGGGATTATAAATCTGAGAACTTGAAACGTTCTCAAACATCTTTGGTAGAAGGGAATATTGAATGGATGGGATGATAAATTTAAGAACTTGAAACGTTCTCAAAAAATTTTTGCGGAAGGAAATACTAGCAAAACAATAGACAATTTTTGGGGGCTTGAAATGTTCTCAAAAGTATAGCAAAACAAAGCGACAGCAGAGACATCTACCAAATAATTAAATAGAATATCAAGACACTAAGAAAAATGAAATGCACAATCAGGAAATGCTAAAAACAAAAGTACAGAAGAAAATAGAAGAACAAAATGAACATGGCTGAAGAGCAGAATAAGCGGACATGAAATCGCCAGTTATATAGCTTCCAGTGATACAAAGAGATTTGGGCTGAACAGTGGCATTAGTTTAGTGGTAAGAATTCCACGTTGTGGCAGTGGAGACCTGGGCTCGAATCCCAACAGCCACATTCTAACCATGTTTTTTTGTTGTTGTTAACAAAATGGAAAAGCGATTGACGATAACAACATTTTGGGTGACGGAAGAATCACAAGAAGGTAGTTGATTCACTCAAGTGTGAATGAATTACGATAACGTTTTTATATTTATATTTATATTTATATTATTTTCAAATTTATAATAAAGTTATGGGTGTATTATCACGCCTTGCGAGCGATTGACGATAACAACATTTTGGGTGACGGAAGAATCACAAGAAGGTAGTTGATTCACTCAAGTGTGAATGAATTACGATAACGTTTTTATATTTATAATTATATTATTTTCAAATTTATAATAAAGTTATGGGTGTATTATCACGCCTTGCGATTGTCTTGTTGTTCTATCTGGCAAAGGATCATAAGAAGGTAGTTGGTCAGTTCAAACCGAGAATGCCAATAGACAATTCTGATTCGCCAACTTTTCGACCAACTTGATTGGGATTACCTCCAATGTCAATCAAAACTAACCAATATATACCAATTCTCTCACCTCTTTCACTACTCACTAGTCATTACCGTTAACGGCTTAGAGGTCTAGTCAAGTGCAAAATCCTAACCCAAATTTCCCTACGAAGTGCATGGTATGAGTGCCGTATAAATCGTTATTATGAATTATATTTTGTTAACAAACTTAAAACAAATAAATAAAAGTTTCACCCAAGACAATGTATATTATATATGATTGGGGTTGAACTTTAAAACAAAAATAGTTGGATGGAAATATTGGATGGACGGGATGATAAATATATGAATTTGAAACGATCTAAAAAATATATGGTTGAAGGGAATATTGGACGGATGGGATAATACATTTGAGAACTTGAAACGTTCTCAAAAATCTTTGGCGGAAGAAAATACTGGATGGATGTGATAATAAATTTTAGAACTTGAAATGTTCTCAGAAATCTTTGGTGGAAGGGAATATCGAATGAATGGGATTATAAATCTGAGAACTTGAAACGTTCTCAAAAATCTTTGGCGGAAGGGAATATTGAATGGATGGGATGATAAATTTATGAACTTGAAACGTTCTCAAAAAGACTAGCAAAACAAAACGACAGCAGAGACATCTACCAAATAATTAAACAGAATATCAAGACACTATGAAAAATCAAAGGCGCAATCAGGAAATGCTAAAAACAAAAGTACAGAAGAAAATAGAAGCACAAAATGAACAAGGCAGAAGTGTAGAATAAGCGGACTTGAAATCGCCAGTTATATAGCTACTTGTGATACAAAGAAACTTGAGCCGAACAGTGGCTGTAGTTTTGGGTGACGGAAGAATCACAAGAAGGTAGCTGATTCTCTCTAGTGTGAATGATTTAAGATAACGTTTTTATATTTATATTTATATTATTTTCAAATTTATAATAACGTTATGGGTTTATTATCACGCCTTAGGATTGTCTTGTTGTTCTATGTGGCAAAGGATCATAAGAATGTAGTTGGTCAGTTCAAACCGAGAATGCCAATAGACAATTCTGATTCGCCAACTGTTCGACCAACTTGATTGGGATTACCTCCAATGTCAATCAAAACTAACCAACATATACCAATTCTCTCACCTCTTTCACTACTCACTAGTCATTACCGTTAGGACCTTAGAGGTCCAGTCAAGTGCAAAATCTTAACCCAAATTTCCCTACGCAGTGCATGGTATGAGTGCCGTATAAATCATTATTAGGAATTAAATTTTGTTAAGAAACTTAGACCAAAGAAATAAAAGTTTCACCCTAGACACTGTATATTATATATGATTGGGGTTGAGTTTAAAAAAAAATAGTTGGAAGGAAATATTGGGATGGACGGGATGATAAATATGAGAATTTGAAACGTTCTAAAAAATCTTTAGCGGAAGGGAATATTGGACGAATGTGATAATACATTTGAGAACTTGAAACGTTCTCAAAAATCTTTGGCGGAAGAAAATACTGGATGGATGTGATAATAAATTTTAGAACTTGAAATGTTCTTAGAAATCTTTGGTGGAAGGGAATATCGAATGAATGGGATTATAAATCTGAGAACTTGAAACATTCTCAAAAATCATTGGCAGAAGGGAATATTGAATGGATGGCATGATAAATTTAAAAAATTGAAACGATCTCAAAAATTATTTGCGGAAGGAAATACTAGATGGATCGGATAATAAATTTGATAACTTGAAATGTTCTCAAAAGACTAGCTAAACAAAACGACAGCAGAGATATCTACCAAATAATTAAACAGAATATCAAGACACTATGAAAAATCAAATGCGCAATCAGGAAATGCTAAAACAAAATTACAGAAGAAAATAGAAGCACAAAATGAACAAGGCAGAAGAGCAGAATAAGCGGACTTGAAATCGCCAGTTATATAGCTTCCAGTGATACAAAGAGACTTGGGCTGAACAGTAGCTGTAGTTTAGTGGTAAGAATTCCACGTTGTGGCCGTGGAGATTTGGGCTTGAATCCCAGCGGCCACATCACTATACTTGTTGTTTTTTGTTGTTTTAAACAAAATGGAAATGCTTTGGGTGTTGGAAGAATCACAAGAAGGTAGCTGATTCACTCAAGTGTGAATGATTTACGATAACATTTTTATATTTATATTTATATTATTTTCAAATTTATAATAACGTTATGGGTTTATTATCACGCCTTGTGATTGTCTTGTTGTTATATCTGGCAAAGGATCATAAGAAGGTAGTTGGTCAATTCAAACCGAGAATGCCAATAGACAATTCTGATTCGGCAACTGTTCGACCAACTTGATTGGGATTACCTCCAATGTCAATCAAAACTAACCAATATATACCAATTCTCTCACCTCTTTCACTACTCACTAGTCATTACCGTAAGCACCTTAGAGGTCCAGTCAAGTGCAAAATCCTAGCCCAAATTTCCCTACGAAGTGCAGGGTATGAATGCCGTATAAATCAATATTAGGAATTATATTTTGTTAAGAAACTCAAAACAAATAAATAAAAGTTTCACCCTAGACAATGTATTTTATATATGATTGGGGTTGAACTTTAAAAAAAAAATAGTTGGAAGGAAATATTGGATGGACGGGATGACAAATATGAGAATTTGAAACGTTCTAAAAAATCGTTGGCTGAAGGGAATAATGGATGGATGGGCTATGACATTTGAGAACTTGAAACGTTCTCAAAAATCGTTGGTGGAAGAAAATTCTGGATGGATGTGATAATAAATTTTAGAATTTGAAATGTTCTCAGAAATCTTTGGTGGAAGGGAATATCGAATGAATGGGATTATAAATCTGAGAACTTGAAACGTTCTCAAAAAACATTGGCAGATGGGAATATTGAATGGATGGCATGATAAATTTAAGAAATTGAAACGTTCTCAAAAAACAAAAGTACAGAAGAAAATAGAAGCACAAAATTAACAAGGCAGAAGAGCAGAATAAGCGGACATGAAATCGCCAGTTATATAACTTCTAGTGATACAAAGAGACTTGGGTCGAACAGTGGTTGTAGTTTAGTGGTAAGAATTCCACGTTGTGGCTGTGGAGACCTGGGCTCGAATCCTTGTAGCCACATCACTAAACATGTTGCTTTTGTTGTTTTAAACGAAATGGAAAAGCGATTGACGTAAACATGTTGTTTTTGTTATTTAAACAAAATGGAAAAGCGATTGACGATATCAACATTTTGGTTGACGGAAGAATCACAAGAAGGTAGCTGATTCACTCAAGTGTGAATGATTTACGATAACGTTTTTATATTTATATTTATATTATTTTCAAATTTATAATAACGTTATGGGTGTATTATCACGACTTGTGATTGTCTTATTGTTCTATATGGCAAAGGATCATAAGAAGGTTTGTGGTCAGTTCAAACCGAGAATGCCAATAGTCAATTCTGATTCGCCAACTGTTCGACCAACTTGATTGGGATTACCTCCAATGTCAATCAAAACTAACCAATATATATACCAATTCTCTCACCTCTTTCACTACTCACTAGTAATTACCGTAAACACCTTAAAGGTCCAGTCAAGTGCAAAATCCTAGCCCAAATTTCCCTACGAAGTGCAGGGTATGAATGCCGTATAAATCAATATTAGTGTTGGTCCCAAAAGAGGTAAGGTGAAAGTCTAGAGAGGGGGGGGGGGGGGGGGTGAATAGACTTTCAAACTTTTTCGCACAGCACAACAATTGCTAAGACAGAGATAAACCAAAACTCTTAACTAGATTGTTAGAGTATGGTGCACAACGGAAATAAGTAAACATAAAGTGTGTGTGATATTTGTGTGAGCAGTATATCTTCGTGAGAACGAATCTGTAAAGAGCGGTATGTAAAGAAAGCAGTAAAGAACACAAGACAATTATAGTGGTTCGCGAGGTGGTGTAATCCTCCTACTCCACTTGCTCTTTTCTCCAAGAGCCAATTCACTATATCTACCACTCCTTGGTTCCAAGATACAATGAATTTCCGTGATCTAGTGCTTTGATCACAAAGCCCGCACTAATCACGCCCAGTGACACCACACTGCTGCTTCGGGTTTCACGTCGCCGCGCTACTATCCCAGGATTTCACGACTCCGCGTTACTTTCCCCCCGTCTTCCACACTCCGGTAGAAACGTATCCCGTGATCTGGTGCTTTGATCACCAAGCCCACACCAATCACGCCCAGTGCCTCCGACACTGCTGCTTCGGATCTCACAGCTCCGTGTGACAATCCAGGATTTCACAGCTCCGTGCTACTTTCCTCCCTTCTCTTGTTTTGCTCCAAAACAAGTGTTTTCTTGCTTCCAACTTCTGAAGACTCTGTAGATGATCTTCAATGATGCGCAGGTCTCTTTGATGAAGATAAACACTCTGGAATGATTTCTCTTGACAGCTCTGAGTGTTTTCTCTCTTTGAATATATCAAGTAAAGCACTTGATATTTTGCTCTGCTTTGCTCTGTTTAAGAACTCTCAGAATATTTCTCTTTTGAAGCTCTCTAAGTTCTTTTTCTTTTCTCACTTCTCACTTGAAGATTTTTGGTATGCTCTGTACTAAATGAGATTTTTGCTCTATGCTTTTTCAAGCTTAATTGCTCTATTCGATCCCTTTGATGGATTCGAATTTTCTGCTCTCTTGTTCGTGAGTTTTCTCAACTGCTCTATTGCTCTTCACACATTTTCAAGTCTTCATATCTTCATCATTTTATAGCTGGTAATGAGAATCTGTCCGTTGGAAAGAGACGCTCTCATTTTTGAAATCTTGTATCTTTTATCAGAGATCTTATCTTATCTTCTGCAAAAATGTCAGAAAGAGATAAGCTAGCCGTTGATGGAGTTTCATCTCCATGTAAATGAGCTCCCAAACTTCATCTGATATTCCTCTGGTTTTACGTTGAGTGGAAATATCTGGGTCTCAGTTTTGGTGTAGAATGGCTTCTCTGATCAGCTCTGAAGTGGTCCTTGTATCTTTGGGATTCAAAAATAATCTTTATTTTAATCCCATACTAGTTAAACTAGTATTTTTCCTTGTTAGAATATTTTCACTGTAAGTTCATCTTCATCTTCTTCATTCTCACGTCTGGGTGTTCTCAGACTTCAAACTGGCTTTGAACTTCCACCCAATTTGAATTTCTCCTTTGTAATTGACACCCAATTTCAATTGGCTTGTAATTGGCACCCAATTTGAATTTCTCCATTGTAATTGGCTCCCAATTGACTTTGACTTGCAATTGGCTCCCAACTGCTCCTGGTGCTTTCAATTGCTTCCCAATTTGAATTGTTGACTTTGACTTTGAAATTGGGACCCAGACTTCTCCTGGTATTTGAATTTCATCTCAATTCAATTTGATCTCCATGTCTTCTTTGAATCGGTCCCCAACTTTGAAATTGCATCCCATACTACAACCTCAAGAATCGGTCCCCAACTTTGAAATTGCATCCCATACTACAACCTCAATTGGCTCCCAATTTCTTTCAATTCTACATATTGAATTGATTTCCATGTGAAACTTGCTCTTGCTCATTGAATTGATTTCCATGTGAAACTTGCTCCCAATTTCAATTGATTTCTCTGAAACTGGCTCCCAATTTCAATCGAGCAATTTCCACTTGTAATTGGCGCCCAAAGCTTAAACTAGCGCCCAATTCCATCAGATTAATTTAATTTGACTTCTCAAATTTTACCTTGTAAAATTGTTAATGGTGAGTTTCGAACTTGAGCCATTTCAGATAATATATCAAGCATCATCCACTTTGTCCATACAACTTTTGATTAAATCTCCAATCACATTTGATGTACTTCTTTCTTTCCATAGATGCTTGATCTCCAAGTCAATTTCATGCATTCTTCCAATATTAATTTTCTTCACGAAAATTCTTCTGGGATATCTTCTTTGAGTAGTAGCGACGTGAATATTGTATCATTCATCTTCTTCTTCAATTTGTCATTTTCTCCAGACAAATTCTTGATTTCCGACTTTATATCTTCTTCTTCTATTTTCATCCATCTTCCTCTGTTTTTCTCTTTTCATAATTAAATAATTTCTCGATCATGGTCTAAGACTCTACTAGACCTATGAAATAAAATTGGGGGATCTACAAATACAAATTTGGCATATCAAAACCATTACACTTTATTCCTAACAATTTCCCCCTTTTGATAATGCCAAAACCTATACTCAGTCATTGGCTTTAAGTCTTTGAAAAATAATCTTTTTGCTCAATTTTATTTGACAAAGCCAAGATGAGTTTAACAAATGGTTTTCTAGACACAATCAAAAGAAACTTGTGAATTAAATTTTAGACAAGCTCCTAAACGCATCTTGAATTATTTTTATTTTGATCATCATCAATTTTTAATTTTGTCGTGCGTTTGACATATTTCTTGTCTTTTAATTCACGAAAGTCTAATGTCATTAAACAAAAACAAATAAAATTAAAGACTCAAAATAGACCATGGGAAATTATTATTGATATATTTCGAATTTATAGAGAAAAACGCAACAGAGGTTCGAAAATAGAGAATATCAGCTTAAGAGAATTTTCAGATTACCTTCTGGGTTTCTTCACACACCAGTCTTTCTTCAAAATTTCCTTGACATGTTCTCTGAGCTTGAAGAAATCATCTTTGAACTTTGCATTCTGAAATTTCTTTGTGAGCTGTCCGACCATGTAATGTCCAAAGGCTTCTTTGATATTGTTACCCGGAAGAACTCCGTTTTCCCACCATAAGACACATTCTTCGAAGCTTCTTTCTTCTCCAAGATTCATGCCCATATTTCCAGTGAAATCTCTTAGTTCATACCACATCTCGGTTCTTTTCCTTTTGCCTTCTTCTTCTTTATTCTTTTCCGAGATCCATTGGGCTTGATCGGCTGCAGGCCATTTCTTGATCATGCTTGGTAAATTTTCCTTAGTCCATATTGTTGTCTGAGTGGCGGTACCCTTAGAGCATTCGAACCAGCCACGCTGTTCAGCAACCTTTGATGTACTCGTACCAAGACTAGGATTCGCGAACTGAGCAAAACCAATCTGAGATGGTCCTTGTGAGGATTGTCCGCGGCTTCGGCCTCTACCTTGAGTAGACATTACTGGCTGTTGTTGACTTCCAAGAATAAATTCTTGTTGTTGCAAAGCCAAGTGACTGAGAATTTCTTCCCCCCTTTTGGCGTTATCAACCAAAAATGCAAGGGTCTTAAAATCTCGGTCTTGGTTTGCCTTCACAGTTTCAACACTATTGTGTGTTTCAATGGAAATGGTTTGCACGTTGTCCAGCTTGTTTGTTGTAACTGCGAGTTCAGCTTCAAGTTTGTTGATTCGGCTTTCTTGGTCTTGAATTGCTTTGATCTGTCTCAAGTGACGTTCGTTGTGAATCTTTTCAGCTGCTTCACGTTCCTTCTTCATGAGCTGAAGCACTTCAAGTAAGCCTTTTGTCAATTCTCCTTTCAGAATTCTTTCTGCTTTGTCAATCTAGGTCTTCAAAATATTTTGATGCTCCATTAATTCCTTCAGATTGACTCGTACATCCGTGTGTTGTTGATCTAGCTTTTGTCCAATAGTTTGACAAACAACATCACTGGATTCGGCCACTTTGGCAAATAAGGATGAAAATATGTCATCTTCTTGTTCATTCATCTGCACAAAGTTTTGAGGGGATCCGAACGGACTTCTATTCGGATCTGTGAGAACAACTGTATCAATAAGTTGCATCCCTTCTTCTTCAGGTGATTCGGCTTCTTGATTGAGATCACCAATTTCTTCTTCTAAGACCTCTGTTCTCGTGTAGTTCTCTGTAAATAAATCTTCATTTTCTAGAACAGGGTCCATGGTAGGCATGGTAGACTCGGTATGGTGTACCGGCAATACACTGGATAAATCCTCTGTGATTTGTAGTCTACTCTCAGTATCAACTTCTACTGCAACTTCCACTGGTATATCTCTTCTTCTTTCTTCTGACACTTGTTTTTCATTGGCTCCCACAAGTTGTTCATTGCACTCCAGATTCACATTAATTAGTGTGGGGGTCAAATCAGATATCAATAAAGAAGCATCATGGACTTTCACAGGTATGTCCATATGATTTTCAGTGCTTATGATTGGTACATCAATGAGTGCCGTCCCTTCAGTTCTTTCATCAAAAATTTCATTATCCACAAGAGATGTGTTACCTGGATAATGATGTGTGTCATAAACTGACCTTTGCAGAGCTAACTGAAGTGAAATTTCATTCTGTCGTTCTTGTTCGGCTAAACGGTCTTGAGCCGTACTGCCTCCCTTTATTGGAGCTTTTCCTTTTTGTCTGGCTGCCTTCTCGTGTAGTTTCATGTGATACACTTGATTTAAATCCATGTTGAGTGCATCTAGCATTACGTTTGTTCCGCACCATTCCAAGGAAAAATCTTCACTCCGTATCAAATCTGGGGTGATTTTTGACATGAAAGAATGATATCTTTCAAGTTTCCATTCTCTCCAAGTTTGCACCATTATCAATTCTTTCAACAGTTCCGGATCATCTTGAATGAGAGCTGAGTCAAAAACTATAGGTCCTGCACTTCCTTCGGCTGCAGATTGACTCGAGAGCCTTCTTTGTAGATCATTCGAAATTTGCACATCAACTCCTGCAAATTCCATTCTTGTAGTATCATCAACTCCTTCGGCCAACAAGTTTGGTTCGGCATATTTGATTGGAACAACTGCCATAGCCGTACTGATGGCTTCTTGATCTCTTCCTGATCGATTGCTTGATCCCATTTGATTACTTGAGGTTGAGATTGCTTTGCTGTTTCTCGGTCTGGAACTCTGAGGTGTTTTTGAACTTGTAGAACTCCCACCTTCTTGTCCTCTTCTCTGGCTTGACCTTTTTCCAAAATTAGGACTGAATTTTCTGAAGAGAGCTCTGTAAATTCCAATATTTTTGTGTTTTCTCATTGGAATTGTCTTCTTCCTTAGCAGTTCTCCAATGATGAGACCATATCCAACATTTTGATAGAATCGGTCCACTACAGCAGGTTTCTTCATTGGTTTGGCAGCATGAACAAAAATAACCATCTTCCTGTAGATAAATTTTGCCCATTTGAATTTTATTCCTTTCATGATTCCGTCCATCAGGCACACCGTTGACGCGGTCAAATCTTCAGTACTTCCCAGTTTTTGTTCAAGAATCTTGTAAATCATGTCCACCAACATCTCATATTCAAACTTCAATACATTCTTATGAGCGGATACATCAGAGAAAATTGGAGCCGTAGGACCACGAATCTCGTTCCAAAAATTTTGAACAACATAGCTGTGAGATTCTGGCATTATCTGAGATTCAGGAAAGTTGAAGCACTTGTGTATGTCATCTTCAGTGATCGAAACTTCTGAACCTCCAACTCTAGATTTTATCGAGTCCTTTTCAACGATTGCATGTAGATAAAATTCGGCTACATCTTCTTCAAAGGTTCCAAAGTAGTTGTAGGTGAAGAAATCAAACAGTCCACAGTCTTTTAAAGCTTGAAGAATTTTCTCGGCCGTGTCCTTGTTGGTAGAACCTAGTCTGAGAAACTCAGGATTGAGAACCATCCCATTCGTCACTTGTTGCGAGAGGGCGAAAATAGGATCAATTTGCTTTCTTCCAGATTGGGCCATGATGATCAGATCGATTGATCGAGGAGAGATAATTTGAGAGAGAGTTTTCTGATATTCTGAAGGTCTTGAAAGAGTTTTTGAGATATAGGAGAGGGGTTTATATGAGGAGGATGACTCGAAGGGGTTTTTCGAATTTAAGAGAGAGAGATGGGACTTCTCAATTGTACCCTTTGGTTGAGGTGTGTCAATTGGGTGAGTTTAGTGTAGATGAGTCATCTGATAGAGAGTGTTACGAGGAAAGAGAAAATGTCATCATGAGCAGACAAGAGCATTTAATGCTCACACCTCTTTAGAAATACCCAATGCACGTAAGGTGTAGAGGGTGGTGATTTGAAGAGACACTTAGGAAGGATTTGGGTTCTGATCTCCTTGAGATTTGTTTGTGAGGATCGATTAAGAGTGTAGATTTCTGACAGGCGAGATGGGGGTGTCGATTTTAGAAAGAGAGGGTAAATCTGTTTGGAAAGATTTGATTTAGAAGAGGATTATGGGGGGAGGTTTAGGTTGGGTGGAGGTTTAGAAAGGGTAGGAGTTTATGGGTGGAGGTTTGATGCCCAATTAAACTCTAATTTTCCTCCTTTATCTCCTGATTTCCTTCTCAAAATCGTGTACCACAGATATAAACACACTCAAACATCTCGTTAGTAGCAAAAATTACTCCACAAATAATTAATCACACATACCAAAATATTAAACACATATACACGGCATTCCTAATTAAAATACATATAATTTGGAAATTAACACACATATTCATAATTTATAATTAGAAACAACTTTATATAAACCATATTAATCAGATTCCAAAATATTTTAGAAACTAACAAAAATACTAATTTCTAGATTTCTAAAACATTTTAAAGCAATTTATATCACATATACTGCATATATACGAAACACACATACAAATAACATATTAAATCACATTTTGCACATAGCACATATATATTATCAAATAAACATGGTAAATCATTTTTAGAGCAAATTGTTCATGCAAACAAGTTAGTTAATTTACAGAAACATGAACACATACTCAAAAACTGATTAACACATTAAAACATGCAATTTTATACATATTATCAAATAAATCACGAATTGCACATTTTATCAAATTAATTTTACATGGCATATGATCTCACGTTAAATAACACATGCAAATACACAAATAAATTTCTAACACATATTGCAATTTTATCACATAAATATTTCGAATAAAAACATGCATAGAAACACATAAAACAATTTATCCATGTAAAACAATTAATTTTGAGCACAAGTATCAATTTAAATAGAGAGTTTAAGTTCAGTGATACTTAGCTCATTTCGATCATTCCCAACTCGTGCCTTAAGGTAGAAAATCTCGTTTCGCATAAAGGCTTCGTGAGAATATCAGCAACTTGGTTTTCCGTAGGGATATATTCGATCTTCAGATTTTTCTTTTCAACGTGATCCCTTATAAAATGATGTCGAATGTCGATATGTTTGGTTCTTGAGTGAAGCACCGGATTGTGAGTGATAGCGATTGCACTAGTGTTATCACAATAAATACTAACGTCATCACAATTAACTCCGTAATCCTTCAATTGTTGCTTCATCCACAAAATTTGCGCACCTGCAGCAATATATTCGGCCTCGGCGGTACTAGTTGCGATGGAATTTTGCTTTTTGCTGAACCAAGAAACAAGCCTTCCCCCCAAGAACTGGCATGTCCCGGAAGTGCTTTTTCTGTCTATTTTGCAACCTGCAAAATCCGCATCTGAAAAACCCGTTAGAGTAAAATCTGTACCTTTTGGATACCATAATCCAACATTGATTGTGCCTTTCAGATATCGTATGATCTTCTTTGTTGCGGTGAGGTGGCTTTCTTTTGGATTTGCTTGGAATCTTGCACACACGCCCACAACATAAGAAATGTCCGGCCTGCTTGCAGTAAGATATAGAAGTGAACAAATCATTTCTCTATATTTTTGTTTGATCGACATCCTTTCATCTTCATCTTTGTCTAGCCTTATTGATGTGCTCATTGGAATTTTGATCGATGATTTTCCATCAAGGCCAAACTTCTTTATCAAGTCGCGGGTGTACTTTGCTTGATTGATGAATACTCCTTCTTTCAGTTGTTTGACTTGTAAGCCCAAGAAGTAATTCAATTCACCCATCATGCTCATTTCGAATTTATTCTGCATAAGCTTCGAAAATTTCTCAACAAAGAATTGTTAGTGCTTCCAAAAATAATATCATCAACATATATTTGCACTAATAAATATGATCACCATCTTGAATTCTAAATAGAGTTTTGTCAACAAGGCCTTTGGTGAATCCACAGCTTATTAAGAACATTGACAAAGTATCATACCAAGCTCTAGGTGCTTGTTTCAACCCATACAATGCCTTTTTAAGTTTGTAGACTTTATCACCTTCGCCTTTTACCTCAAAACCTGGGGGTTGTTCGACATAAACTTCTTCTTCGAGTAGACCATTCAAGAATGCGCTTTTCACGTCCATTTGAAAACGGTGAAATCTT